>NW_017805016.1:155315-337022 GCF_001891065.2 Hippocampus comes
GGTCAACTCATGATGGACATGTGAAGTCAAAATGGCTGTGCGGGCTAATTTTTATTTTATTTTTTTTCTTTGAGTGCAAAATTTGAGATAGGAATGCTCTCTTGTAGCACCGAACTCCTCTCCTTTTACAAGCACCAAAACATGAATAGTTCATCAAAAAAGAGGCTTCAAGATATTTATTGCCACTCCCAGTTGAAGATTACTGGCAAACAATACAAAGAATAACATCCTGTGTCATTAAAACAACCATGTGGCTTTGCCTTAGGGGAAGTCATTTTAGTCCATGCAAACAATGAAAAACGGCATAAAGAGGAGAACAAACTGCATCGATGTCATATTGTTATAAGGTGAAGTGAGGCAAGGCAGCTTTATTTGAATAGCGCATTTCCTCCCCTTACAACCTTTCAAACATATTTGACCACAAATAGTGCAGCAACACATGTAGGCAGTCAGTGTTGAGTGTTAATGTTGTACTGCCCCCAGGTGGCCATTGGGGGTACAGCAGAATGACCAGCACAATGTCCATGGAAGCGAAGCCCAAAAATATGGCACAGTTTTTCAGTACATACTGTTTATGTCAATACAGTTATGGTTTTATGAAGTATAATATTATAGAGTGCTTCTTTTCTTATTAAAAACGCAATGGCATTTTATTGCCGGGGGAGGGGGGGCTCTGGAATAGATTAGTAGCATTTCCATTCATTTGGGGAAAGATGTTTTTAGGTACTTATGTTTTCAGTTGCAGTCCTGCTCATGTGGGAACACTGAATTTCCCCACCCGCTCCCATTTCCAGTCAAAGTCAACAAAAGCCTGATCATCTGATGATCATCTCTAAAGACTATTCTGCTGCCTGGGTGCTTTAAGAGGAAATGTTGGTCTCCTATCTGCTAAGAAACCCGTGGGGTGGACAAATTGTAAATGTTACACCGGTATAATGAGTTTTCATCTATGTTGTAGATGGCAGACAAGATAACACCTAACCACCTAACCTGCTTGCTTGTATTTCTCATCGTTTTTTTTTTTTTTTTTTTTTTTTTTAACCCGGCTATCTGGTTGCCCTGTGGCACCACACTGCCTCTCACAGGTCAGTCTTGTTACTACAGCACAAGGTCATATGTGGAAATCCTGTGCTGGTGCATCTCACGTGTGTCACATTTTAAAAATCTGTGTGGTTGTTTGTACCCCACTATTAGTCTTGCTTTTACAGGTGATTGTGTTGTGGATTAGTGAGAGAGACCAGGATCATAAATTCCAGTGTAAATCTCATGATTGTTATAGAAGGCCAGTTGGGTGGTTTTAGCAGCAAGCTTTGGTCAGGTGGTGCTCGGCAGCGGGCTGTTTGGGATTAACCGATTACTGCTTCAAATTCTAAAACTCCACCATAAAACTCTCATGCTTCAGCTTTTGTGCACACAGACATGAAACTGGTAATGCAAGTCTGACAATGTTTTGGGCCGACAGAATAAGCCAGTTTGTACAAAACATCCGTTCCTCCAGTGTTTCTGACTGATCCACGATTCAGGGGAGTAATAGTCCCGTGGCCAAGACACAGACTACACCCTGCATTTACTGGAAGAAGGCCTGCCCCACCAAACCACTTCCTCACTCATTTCTCTCACCAACACGCATCTGCCGCTGATCAACTCCGCACTGTGCTGATTCAAAGCAAGCCGTTATCTTTGCAGTGTGAAGGTTACAAATGTAGTACACTTTCGATCTTACTGGTTTTATTTTTTTTTCACTAGGTGATAGTGGACACCCCCACCAGTCCAGTCACCAGCGGCCTACCCTTATGTTTTGTGATTACAGTGACAGCGATCAAGCAGGTAGGATCTTGCCTACCGAGCATTGTGTGGGTTGATAATATAATCTTTTCCTCATAAGACTTCTCATCTCATCATTGACTTCCTCCTCATTATAACAAGTCTCCATTTGTCCTTCTTCCTGAAATGTACATGACTAATTCTCTCTTAGACTTTGTATTAACGTACTGCTGTTGAATTCTGATTAGGCAAGACACAAAGTGGGCCTCTGAAGGAACGACCACAGGGAACTTTTCAATGAGCGTAACTCTGCCTTTGTTGCTGCTTGCGTCCCCTCTTCTGATGTATTGTCTCACGACTGACTTTTTAGTCGGTCTACTGCTGGGGCTTTGAAATGCACAACAGTGGGCGGACTTCCTTCTGTAAATGTTATGTGGCCCACTGATAAAGCTGCAGGGCTTTTAGTATGGCATTAAAGGGAACAATGTGACATTCTGGCTAACCCTTTTTCGTCAACTGTGTCGTCAAGCTACAGTGCCGTGTAAAAGTGTGTTTAAGTTGAAACATGTTATATTTTTTTATCCGATTCATCAATTAATTGATTACTAAAATAACCGCTAGTTGCAGCCCTAGTATAAACTGTATACTGTATTTCAGGGGTGTCAAACATACGGCCCGCGGGCCGGAACCGGCCCGCAAGTAGGTTCAATCAGGCCCGCAGGATAATGTAAAAGTGAAAAAAATGCATTAAAGACACAGAATTAATATTTTTAATCAGGTGCAATTCATTGAGTATCCGCAAGGGGACACTGTTTTGATCAGAGAAGAAGACAACAGCAGCCTCAGTCTGTCACTGAGACAGACCCATGACAGCAGACGCTATCAATAGCACTCTCACATTTATACATTTAATAGCACTCTCCTTAGTTTGTAAGGTGTAGGCAGGGATTACATTTAGATTTTATATGCACGTGTAAATGCTTTAAAACTTGCTTTCTTTATGAATCTTGTTTAATCTTAAAGTGCATTACTATATTTTTCAATACCAATTACTTGTTAAAGTTTGTACAATCAGTGGGATCAGTTGCAATGCATATATGTGAATGATAAAAGTAAATTGCACATTTGTCGAAGGAAATGTAAGGTGCTTCATGAAATGTTTTGTAAAAGATATGTTCATTAAATTTCAACATTTTCCTAATGTTCTTGTGCTTCTTTATACCAAAACAAAGGAAAGACATATTGTTTTGGTTATTTATAGCAAAGTATTGTATCATTTTAATGGTCCGGCCCACTTGACATCTACCGAGGCCGTATGTGGCCCACCATGTGAAATGAGTTTGACACCCCTGCTGTATTTCATTGATTTATCTCTACGTAGGTACAGCATGTTTTTTTTTCTTTCCCAATTAGACTGCTCTATATAATTTAATTTATTTCAATGTCTCACCTTTATTTCAACCACTTGGGATCATCACATGCCTTTCGCCTTTCCCTGTAATCCTTCTTTCTGGCTCTGCCCCTGCCTTGGCTCACCTTCGGATTCGCCTCTTTACCTTCTTTATCGCTGCAGCACCCTATCCGTCTCCATCTCTATCCATGAGTAGTTTTTAAATGCACCCACTCTAGTCTCTGCAAGCGCTCCTTTGCACCACCCACTGTAGTCTCTGCAAGCGCTCCTTTGCACCTGATGCACATAACAATGAAACTACTAAATGCGAAGTGCACCTTTCTTTATTCCTCAATTCTTACGTAGTTGTTGAGAAAAACACTGCGCATTTCTTTGACGTAGAAATCAAAATGTGTCACGCTGACTTGCGTCCCCTGTAGGGCTATGAAGACTGGCTAAGACACAAGGCTGACAATGAGGTGAACAAGTACCCTGTGACTGTGCTCGAAAACGGTCTGAGGCTACGGAAGGAGAGCGAGAAGATCAAGGTAGCTTGCAGCATCCCCGCTAGCCTCCTGAGAAATAGCGATTTCCCATCAGGTGTAGTTCTGGAAGAGATGTTAGAACATGCGCTGACTGCTAAACAGAAAACATATTTCACTTTTATGGTGAAGAGTGTCCAGGATGTTGTCTGCAAGTATTTTTGTAAATTAATCTATTAAGGGCAACAATAATGTTAGGATATTCAAGATGGATGTGCGGCCATTTATCAGATGTGGTGTGGTGGCCAAAAAGCTCTCTTTTTGTTTAGGTGGGAGATGTTTTGGAGGTAGAGGAAGAGGAGACCTTTCCCTGTGATTTAATCCTGCTTCGATCCAGCCGGGATGACGACACCTGTTTTGTTACCACTGCTAGTCTGGATGGTGAATCCAACCATAAAGTAAGTGGAACTGTTTTCAGGCGGATAGATTAAGGGGACTCCTGTGATGAAATAGGGAACTGTAACTTAATATAGTACAGTGGAACCTCTGTTTTTAATGAATTCTCCTTTCCAGAGAGTCTGATGAAACCAAAATTGTACAAAAACCAAAGCAATATTTCCAGCAAGAAATAATGTAAAGCCATTAACCGTTCCAGGCATCTACACGTATAACAAAAATATATACTATAGAGAATAACAACAGTTTTACATTACTCACTTAATTAATCACTAATGGAATATGTCATGAAACATTGAGAATTTTAGCTTGACTCTGCTTTCTTTGGCCAAGCGCTGGCCTATTTATATGTGACACTCAAACTATTTGTGCTTGTTTCCTGAGCGTGACTGCTCAGTAAGTCACCGTGTGGCCAAAGAACGCGTAGTGAAACTGCTTAACTGATTTTTACCTTTAGCCGATGTCCGAAACGTGCACACCTCATTAACGTAAACATTTTTAAAATTACAAAAATGGAGATCGGCTTTTTTACAGGACAGCGACAATATGAAAAAAAAAAAGAATCGTGTGAAAAGCAGGATGTATTTTAATATTCTTCTTAGTTGCTTTCCTTCATGCCAGTGTGTTTTGGTGCTTGCTTCATTTGTGCCATATTAATGACACTCAATCTCTTCCTCATCTCCAGACACACTACACTGTTCCAGACATAGAGAAGGATCTGGAATCCCTCAGTGCCACTTTGGAGTGTGAACAGCCCCAGCCTGACCTTTATAAGTAGGTATTCATCAAGTGACTTCAGTAGATTCACCGTACGAGTCTGCATTGCCTGTGGTTGTTAAAAATTGCAGAATCATTTCAATTCCAGTTTTTATGGTTTAACCAAAAGGATTAATGTCCGATATCAAAATGCTTTTTACCAGACGTGGACAATATTCTGATATCCTGTTGGAAATAAAAACCCACAATGATCACTAAATAACCTGGAAAAAGTCAGAGGAATTGAGCATTGCTATCCCGTAATCGTTACGTAAATAACTTGAAAGTAATGAGGAATTTGTTGAAATACATATTGACGTGCCATAATACATCTGGGACAACGTTTTTAAATTACTATTGGGTTTTTTTTTCCTTCTTTAACAAAATGGCACTTACAATTCTGCATGTGCCTTGTGCTCAAAGAAAAGAACTGTACCTATTTTGAAACCAGCAGCAGGCGCAGGTCATTTTTTTCTGGGGCTGCTTTGCTAAGTGTCATGAACTTGTGCCAGGCGCAAATGAATCCCATTCAGTGACTTTTAAAAGCATTTTTTTTCTTACTACTTTCTTCAGTTTCAAGTTGATTAGTGATCGATGTCGGCTTTTTTCTCGTTCACGGAAGGCAACCAAAAATTTTGTCCACGTCTGTACTTCTGCTCAGCAAGTCATTAATGCGTGTGCATTTTTGTGCCAGGTTTGTCGGCCGTATGCACATCTACAAAAGCAATCAAGAGCCCGCAGTGAGGTGAGAGCACTCAATATAGTCCGTCAGGCTGACTTTTAAGCGAGAACCTAATCAAAACACAGTTTGCTTAAGCACCCGTTTGCATCGCCAGCAAATCATTCTTCTATTGATCCTTTATAATAGTAGTAGTGCGCTGGTAAAATTAAAAGGGACTGGCTCGGATTCAGAGACTCCCTCCAAAGCATTGCCGTACTGTACATGTTGATCACTGGCTGCCTTTGTCGTGGCTGTTTAAACGAATGCCAGTGTGTCTCCGTGAATGCCCAGATTGCAGTCATATGGCCCACGTTCCCTGCACTGTTTAGAGACAATGCCAGCTGGGCTCCCAAGGTTTCAAATAAATAAAATGAGAAGAATGCGGAACTCTCTGCCCCTGTTTGACTTTAACCAATGAGATCCTGTGCAGGTCTTTGGGCCCGGAGAACTTGCTGCTTAAAGGGGCAACATTAAAGAATACTGAGAAAGTCTGCGGTGAGTCTACTATCACTTGCATTATGTTTTACTACCAAAAGTAACAAAATGTAAGTACTTTTCTGCATGTGTTCTTTAAGGTGTTGCCATTTACACTGGCATGGAGACCAAAATGGCTCTCAATTATCAGGGCAAGTCTCAGAAACGCTCTGCTGTGGAGAAGTAAGTTTACACCAAGGTGCCAGTATGTTTGCCCACGTGTGATGCCAAGCTTTTAGGCAACCCGCGCATTTTCATGTCTTCACTCTCAGGTCCATCAATGCCTTCCTTTTGGTGTACCTTTGCATTTTGTTGAGCAAGGCTCTGGTCTGCACAACGCTCAAGTATTTGTGGCAAAGCAAGCCCGGGCAGGATGAGCCTTGGTACAATGAGAAAACCCAGAAAGTGAGGGACACCAATCTGGTGAGTTGAAAGATAGGTCTACCCGGCATAAGAGCAGTGCTTTACATTGTGTATGGCATACACAGGAGTGTTGTTGTAACGTCTAAGGCAACAGCTTCTTGCACCATATTTTTAATCTTATTTTACAAGCTTCACCCTTTACTGATCCGCTTTAATAAAATTATGCAGTGTGAAAAGTGCATCGCAGACTGACACTGTGAAATTGCCCATTTCATTGACTGTTAACCCTCTGCGGTAATCAACTTAACATTTCAATCTAAAAATCGTGGTTTATTACCGCAACATTACAGGAACACGAAAGTAAGATTTATGATGTCTTATTTTTCTCTTCTCTCACCAGTATCTAAAGATGTTCACTGACTTCCTGTCATTCATGGTGCTCTTCAACTTCATCATTCCCGTGTCCATGTACGTGACGGTTGAAATGCAAAAGTTTTTGGGGTCCTTTTTCATCACCTGGGACAAGGACTTTTTTGACCCTGAAATCAAGGAGGGGGCGCTCGTCAACACCTCCGATCTCAATGAGGAACTGGGACAGGTCTGTATTGACAGAGATTATTGGTTTTAGATTACATACATGTAGGGCTTTAGTCTCCCGGGCGGGTGTAATTCTTTTTTTATATGCACCTGGGTTTACCCATTTTTCATCAACATGTATTCTCCCACCCAAACAAACCATGCGAGTATAGCACATTTTGAAATGGAAAATGAAAATAACTTACATAACAGCTGTGTCGTTGGCCAGTATATAATTCAGTATATAATTCAGTGCTTATTTTTGATTTTTTTTAAGGCAAGAGTTACAGCTGATAGATTGTGCAGGTGTAACTAAATAAGAGGCCCGTAAAGTATGATTAAATTCTTCTATAAAATGATGAAAGATGATCTGACAGAATGTGATCGCCAGTCTAATTACAACAGATGTACTTTTAAATGCTAATAAGTAACCCCAAGCAGTTGGTGTCATTTTGACTTATTTAGTTTTATGGCACTTTTAATTGCCGTCAGTTGCCATTGACATTTAGATTTGCCCGGTGATTGAGATGACAGAGATGCAAAGTTAATGCTGTGTGCAAGGTTAATGATCAATGCAGTGTTACTTTCTCACTCGGTCTGACTGTTCAAATTGACAACACGCTTAAGTGACTTTGACAATGCAGATTTTTTTTCTTCCTTCCCAGGTGGAGTATGTCTTCACAGACAAGACAGGGACCCTCACTCAGAATAACATGGAGTTCATTGAGTGCTGCATCGATGGATTCCAGTACAAGCACCGAGACGTGAACTCTGAAGTAGACGGATTTTGTGTCACAGATGGGCCCGTGAACAGTCTGAAGGAAAAAGCTGGCAGAGTAGGTGTTTGGCGGCGTCGCCCCATCTGTTATACACAGAAAAAAAAAAAAAAGGAAAAAAATCCATGTATGCGGCAACATATGGCTGCGATATCACTCAGTGCCCCGGAAGGCCCTTCACAGGTCACCCACATACAGTCTATTTGCCATGTCAGCATATGTATTCAGCACTCAAGTGTTTGTGGTACGAGAGCCGGAAAGCACTTTATGGACTGTGGTATGATAACATGTATATTGATATGAAGAAGTTTGAGGGACAATTGACTGGCGTAAATCTTGAGCTTGAACTAATCATCAGCTACTGTATATGACACTGGGGCTGCAAATGAGTTGACTTTTGTGACCTTGACCCGGCAAGTTCCCAGTGGAAGCTCAAGAAGCCGCAGGAGTATAGAGCGCAAATGACGTCACTGTAAAGTGAAAATAATTCAATTTTCTTTGTCAAACAAATACTTCTCTAAATGGATGCACCTTCATCTTGCATCTTTTTTGTGCCTCCACATTATTGCATGTTGAAGCTGTGATAATGTATTCACTTAAAGCCTCCCCTGACTGAAATATAACCCACCAGGTCGCAGAGGAACTTTTTGACATCACAACGGGGCGCTCTAAAGCAGCCAGACCTGTGCAAAGCCCCAGTCTACATGTTACATCAGCGTTTAAATTAAAACATTTTTTTTTTACTGCATTTTTCCACCTTCTCTCCTAGATGTGTGCAGACTCATGCCTTACAATGAGGCATGCTAAGGCAGCCACACCAGTGGACGATACAAAAAATGAAGCCCCCCCCTCCCACCCCCCCAATCTCCACATCTGAGTTTATAGTTCTCAGTCTTTGCATGTTTCATCAATTATAAAATGTATTTGGAAAAACAAATCTCTGAATTGACATTACAGGGTCTTTAAAAAATATACGTTTTTATTTTGTTGTAATTTGCTTTGGCGTAAAACTGCACTAAATAGCACCTAATGCTGTTTCCTGTGATTGTTTATCAGAAATACATCATAAATACATACAATTTTGCCTAAATAATACCCAAGTAAGGATGAGCGGTTTGGAAAATGGAGGGATCATAATTATTTCATGTGTTTGTGTTGCTAGGAACGCGAGGAGCTGTTTCTGCGCGCCCTTTGTCTTTGCCACACGGTCCAGGTGAAAGAGTCCCCCGAGCCGAGTCAGGTCCAAGACGGCAGGATGGCCGACCAGGTAGATGCCATCGTACTCGGTGTCCCTCTGGATGAGAGGGGCTTCATAGCATCCTCCCCTGATGAGGTTGCTCTGGTCAAAGGTGCCATGAGGTAAGGATTCATGTTTTTGGGTTTGTTTTTTGATTTTTTTTTTTTTTTTTTTTCCACTGACCAGATACGGAAAGTTGTCACAACAACGTTTGTCTCCACCTGCAGGTATGGCTTCACATTTCTGGGTCTGGAAAGTAAAGCCATGAAAATCCTCAACAGGAGCCATGAAATTGAAGTGTAAGTTGGTTTATTTAATTAAAAAAAAAACCAAACAAAAAACCCCAATAAATGTCCTCATTTGGGTCTTATTGGAACGTTGATTTTTCTCTTTTCAGCTATGACCTGCTTCATGTGTTGAATTTTGACCCAGTGAGAAGACGAATGAGTGTAATTGTCAAATGCAAATCAGGTGAATGAGAAACTTTTTATTTTAAATTTGATTTATTTTCCACCAAGTAGCAATTCCTGAACACTCTGCTCTTGTTTTTATCAATGTCCGACAGGTGATATTGTGCTCTTCTGCAAGGGAGCAGACTCCTCCATTTTTCCTCGCGTCAGACAGGAGGAAGTGGAACCGATACGTGTGCACGTGGAGCGGAATGCAAAGGTGGGTGTCCTTGCTTGTCACTCTAATCATTTCACAACAGATTTATACAAGGCTGCTTTGAACACAGTGTGTTTTTGTTTTTGTTTTTTTGCAGGAGGGCTACAGAACACTGTGTGTGGCTTACAAACTACTTGGCACAGAGGAGTATGCCCGGGTGGACGCGGCCCTGAGGGAAGCGAGGCTGGCTCTGCAGGGCAGAGAGGAGAAGCTCATGGCTGTTTATAACGAGGTGGAGACGGGCATGAGTCTCATCGGGGCGACTGCTGTTGAAGATCGGTGGGTGTGTCCCCCCCCCACCGCACCCACTTTTTTTTCTTTTGTGTGAACTTTTAACGTAGTGAAGGTGCTTTGTGTCTCGCCTGTTATCTCCCTCTGGACATTGTCACCTCGTTGTCGTCTTGTTGGAGGATACTGCCATCTCGTGGTTCACATGGAGTATTTGTACTACTCCGAAAAGGGAATGTTGTTTCTTTTCGGTGACACTCTATTAATTTGAAATGCAGCACTGTCTTTACAGGTGAACTTAATTTGATCTTCCATAAACTTTTTAATGCGAATTTCTTAACTGTTCAGTCTTTCAATACTTTTCCCACAACACTCTGTTCTTTAACACTGAGTTAAATTCATAACAGGCGTTTGATCCATGAATACATTTCAGGTTCAACTGGAATTGGTATTTAAACAAAATCCCCTCCATTTTGCTGTTCTTATTTTGTTAGCATTACACCAAGAGACCTAGTAATTGATCAAAAATGTTGAAACAGGATGTTGTCCGAGGAAAGGGGCCACTGATCTTAGTGTGACAGAGAATCATCAGCTGGTTGCAACAGAGAAACTTAGTAGCTGACATCCTTGGACATTTCAAAATTGAAGCATTCTTTATAATATGGATTAAAAAAATCTAACCCATCTGTCAAATCAAATCCAATTTGAGCATGTGAATGCAAGGTCAAAAAAAGGTCAAACTAAGTTCCGCCAGATTTTGCATCGCATCAGTGACTACTTTAACGCTGATCCAATTTAACATGTCCAAATGCTGAAATAAGTGATCAGTTTCGAATTTTTGTGGTCGGATAAAAGTAGTGAAAAATCTGTTGATAGTGCCGCAAAACAGGAATGTAACAGTTCGATTTTGAAGTCTTGGAGGTTTGATTTTGTTAATGAAGCAAAATTCTTTCTTTGCAGACTTCAAGAGGAAGCCGCAGAAACTATGCAGGCTCTGCAGGGGGCCGGCATTAAGATCTGGGTCCTAACGGGAGACAAAATGGAGACGGCAAAGTCTACCTGTTTTGCCTGTCGCTTGTTTCAGATGACCACTGAGCTGTTGGAGCTAACGGTGCGCACTCTTGATGAAGGAGGTCGCAAGCGCGAGGAACGACTGCACGAGCTCTTACTTGAGTACCACAAGAAGGCGGTGCAGGATGCGCCATCTGTAGAAAATAGCATCAGCGGGTTGGTGTTTTAACCTTTGTGATGTACAGTAGCTCACAAAAATGAGGACACCCCTCTTGATTTTGTCAGTTTTCCATTCTCTTAGTTTTTATGGGATAACACTGAAGATTGTACTCCTTTAGTGGCACCTCAGAATAACTCGACATTCAACTGTTATTAAGAAAGAGAATGATAACACCAAATTTAACGCATCTTAACCCCATTCACACCTGAGCCCCGAAAACTAGTAACACAGACAGTGGAGAGACTCGATGGGCCCATTTTGCACTTTGCACATTTTCCACGTTGTTGTATGCTCACTTTTGTTGCCAGTGATTTAGATATTGCTCTGTGTTGAAGTTACTTTGAGGAGACAGTTGTAAAATTCTGAACCAAAATGTGAACTGGCTACACAAGTGCTGAAATCCTGACTGTTTTCTTCAAACAGGAACTGGTCGGTTACCAGCCATGAATACGGTTTTATTATTGATGGAGCCACTCTGTCAATGGTGCTCAACTCCACTGATTCCAACTCCAGCCATTACAGGACCCTCTTCCTGCAGATTTGTCAAAACTGCACCGCCGTGCTGTGCTGCCGCATGGCTCCATTGCAAAAAGCCCAGGTCAGAAAAATGTATTCATTCATTCATTCTCTATATCCAGTCAATCGCAGGGGACAGTAGACAAAGCGCCATTCACCCCTGGATAACAATTTCACTGCCCTTAAAGGGAAAAAAAGGTTCACTTATAAAAGAGAGAATTAAAAATCCTTTCACATTTCTCATTCAGTGCCTCATTCTTCTCTTCAGATAGTAAAACTGGTGAAGAACTCTAAAGGCAGCCCGATTACCCTCTCCATTGGTGATGGTGCCAATGACGTCAGCATGATTTTGGAAGCTCACGTTGGCATTGGTGAGAAATCTCGTGCGCTAAATGTGATAAAGAACACAAGTACCGTGAGTTGAAAGTCTTGGCCTAATGATTCCTTCTTGATATTTCAGGAATCAAGGGTAAAGAGGGTCGACAGGCGGTGAGGAACAGTGACTACGCCATCCCCAAACTCAAGCACCTGAAGAAACTCCTGCTGGCCCACGGGCATCTGTACTATGTTCGCATTGCACATTTGGTGCAGTATTTCTTCTACAAGGTAGCAGAGCAAAAACACTTGATTTGCACCCTACAGAGAACACGCTTTTGAGATCATCTCCATCCACTTCCCCACAGAACCTGTGCTTCATCTTACCTCAGTTTTTGTACCAGTTCTTCTGCGGCCATTCCCAGCAGGTGAGTATGCAATGATATCTTTCAAGGTTTAAAAACTGAGTCATCGTCTAACGTGGCTCAAAAGCTCACTCCACCCCATTTTCCCCCCAGATTGACCCTTTGTTCTTGCCCTCAGATGTCTGAACTTTGTTGCTAGATTGCATCCACCATATTAGCATTGTAGAATTGTCCGGCCTAGAAGCATTGTGGCAACAGAAACTGTTAAAGTTAGAGATATTTGTATTTCAGGTGAAATTTCAGGACGAGCCTAAAATGCATTCAAACCTTTAGAGGTGAACTTAATGTGACCTTCTCTAAGCTTTTGAATGCACATTTCCAACCGTTTAAATGTTTCAAACAGGGAGCTTAACGGCAAAATTCACAACGGGCGTTTGAATCTTGAAACGTCCAATCAATGTCCTGGTTCAATTAGAGCTGGTGTTTAAAAACAGTCGTCCTCATCATGCTTTTCACATTTTGACATGGGACTAAGACGACACCTAACAATGGATCAATAGTACCTTGCCATTTGTGATGTTTCAAACAGGATGTTCTCAGAAAGAACTATTTTAATCAGTTGAGTTGACAAACTAATTTCATTCAGCAAGCTCCTCTGTTTCTGTAAGTGGCTCTGCTTCCTCAACTTAAAATTGCATGGATAGCGAGTTGCCATCACACTTGTACATCGTTGTGGAGTCATAAACTTGACAAATGTAGCGTTTAAGTTTGATGAGCGTATGCGTGTGTGCTAGTTTTGTCCACTGCGTGATATTAACCCCTGGTTGCCCCCGTCCGTCCCTTCCCAACCTCTTTCCGCATTCACTTCCCCATCCTCCCCAGCCCCTCTATGATGCAGCCTATCTGACGATGTACAACATCTGCTTCACCTCTATGCCCATCCTGGCTTACAGCCTCTTGGAGCAGCACATCAGCATCCAGGCTCTGCTGAGCAATGCTCCTCTCTACAGGTAAGCTCCTCCAATCTTCCCAGATCTGCAGAGTTGCAGGGATTTACTTTTACTTACCTAAAGGTTAATAGAGGGGAGTGTTTTTTTTTTCTTTTTGTTTTTTTTCGTGTGTGTGTGAAGAACAAGTATTTGTTTTTCCAGTAATACATAGTCACTTAAAAAACATCACACCAGGCAAAATCGGTGTATCCAGATGTGACAAGTGCCAAATGTTTTTATTGTTGTGTCCTTTATTTGCTGTGTGCTGGCTTTTGCACTTACAAACATTTCACTTGCACTAGTCCACCCGGTCTATTATTTAATTTTCCATAGGCTAGTTTTACTTTAATCGGACCATTCTATGGTCTGAGCAAATGGATCTGTTAATGCATTAAAAATGCGTCCAAGCAGAGAATATATAAAATGCCGCCGTTATCATTTTATTAAATTGTTTCTGGTGTTTTTATTTTGGCCACGTTAAGAGAGATTCGCAAGAATGCCATGCTGCGATGGAGGCCCTTCCTCTACTGGACATTACTGGGGGTCTTCCACGGTTTGGTCTTCTTCTTCGGTGTCCGATGTTTGTTTCGAAATTCGGCCCTGCAAGATGACGGCCAGGTTTGTTTTCGGCTCCCCCGGACGGCTTTGTTGTACTCTGTGATTCTGAGCTCACGCGCTCTGTTTATCTTTGCATCCAGGTTTATGGGAACTGGTCATATGGCACAATCGTATTCACTGTCCTCGTCTTCACAGTCACACTAAAGGTGAATCCTAGTTGTGATGACTAACATACACCGAAGATGTTTTGCGGGAAAGTGCTAACATGTTTCATCTTGTTGTTTTGTCTGCGGTCTTCCCCTTAGCTTGCTCTGGACACACGGCACTGGACATGGATCAATCACTTTGTAATATGGGGCTCTCTTGCGTTTTACGTGCTTTTCAGCTTCTTCTGGGGGGGAATTATTTGGTGGGTAAACAGATGATCTGGCTCGTTGTGTCTCGCAGCGAGGTGTCAACATTTGTGTCCTCTGCCCTCCCGCAGGCCGTTCCTGAGGCAGCAGCGTATGTATTTTGTGTTTGCCACCATGCTGAGTTCATTGTCAGCCTGGTTGGTCATCATCGTGCTCATCGTGCTCAGCCTCCTGCCAGAAATTCTTCTGGCTGTCTTCCGCAAGCCCTTCACCCCTTTTACTCAGCAGGTAGCGCTTACTCACGCACACGTGTATACATGCAAACACTTGGCCTGCCCGCCCTCTGTTTTTTTTTTTTTCAAACACTAAACCTCCTCAGTCTCACTATTTTCTTACTGTTGGATTTAACCACGTTTGAGACACATGATGCGGCATGTTTAGTTTCTTTGGTGAACATACCAGTCTTCTCGACTGGCTATTTAAAGAAATTCGAACGGGGCGCAAAGTTGGGTACACCCGTATCTTCCTAACCTGAGACCTCATCAAGTGGGAAATGACCCATTTGCACTTACATGGTCTAAAAATATACATTATTAATTTACTACAATTATTGTATCTTGCTTCTTCTATCTGTGTCAATGACCTACAATGACAGGCAGAAGATTTAAATGCGCTTTCAATTACCGTAATGTGTTTTTCGACCTGTTTCATCCAAAAGAAAAATCGCTATGCATTCAACTAGTCACGGCCACTTTTCACACCAAGTAAATTTGTGATGAATTAAAACAAGCACATCATGATATAGTGTACAATTTTTTTTTTTGTGACACTTATGTTTAGTATTGTACTGTGGGATTTTCATTTTGGAAAAAAATGTGCCTCGGCTCTAGAAAGGCTAGCAAACTCTCTCCTAATCACATACAGTAAGAGCGACATCCAAAATTCTGCCCATAGAAAAAAAGTCCAAAAAATTATACTGCGGACCAATTAAAAAAAATGTCATTAGATTATGCTGATTAAAACTAAAACTGGCCAAATAAGCACAATTCCACCGATTATCTTTGTAAAATTTGCCAGTTTATTATGATTGTTTTTTGCCGTCACAATTGAGACAGAGCAGTGAGAGGTGTGTGCGGCTCCCAACAGGTCACTCCCGTCAATATCTGCAAATGGAAAGCATAACATAGTTTAGATATAGTGGGTTAGTGTTGACTTCTCTTACAACCACGGGCATACTGTTATAAATTAATTTCATTTTATGCTGTTTTTTTTTTTTTTTTTTTTGGTTGTTGTTGTTTCAAAGATTGTACCTATTCCATCTTTGTGTTTTATTGACATACAGACACATTTATTTCATATAGTTCGGGACATAAGGAATCCCACAGTTGAAAAACCTGATGTTACAGAAAAAAGCTGAGATCAGTTTTGTATTCCGCACCCAAAAATGAGTTCAACAGTTGTCAGACCTAAACCACCAAAAGAATCTGTTCCCCGATGTTGTTATTCCTGCGTTTATTGCTGACTTTTCCTTTTTAGATAAATAACTCCACCAAAATATTGGCAATTGTGCAGGTGTGTAATATTGTGGCTCGTGAGCATATACAGTATATTGTATAACCCTCGATTTCTAATGTAGGCTCCGACTGCTTAATATTTCTTGGTACTAATTTGCTCCACTTGAACTGCTATTCACACTTAACACTTTCTATTCACTCTGCTTCACTTTCCCTGCTCTCGCTTCCACCATGGACCCCCCTCCGGTCTCCTTTAAGATGAAGCACCGCCTTCCTTCCTCGGGGACTTCTACTATCTTCATGTTGTTGCAGACCGCTAGCACTCACAGCTTCTCTTGGAGTGACTGAGGTCTCTTTCTCTTTCTGTTACCGTTTAAGTCTCCCTGCTCTTTCTGTGTCTGCACTTTTCATTCCTTTCCCCACTGTAGTCATCTTTCTCAACCTCCACGTTAAAACGAATGAGGAAAGCGTTGTATTGAATCAGCCAGCAGGTTCAAACCTTGATTTCAATACTTGATGTTGGAGGAGCAGTGCAGAGGATGACTGAAGAGTCTATGGCCAAAACGACAACAACAAAAAAACATCCAGCTAGTCGAGTCTTTCATTATTCTGCGTGCGGTTGTGTCAGTCAGCCGTTTGTGTCCTCCCAGCTGTGTCTGCTGCTGCCGCATGTTCAGCGCAGTGGGGTCGGTTCAGCACGTCTGAGCATCCAAGTCTGCATGAGGCTCAATTTGGCAACCACATAAAGGACATGCACCGCAATCCCCCTTCTGGCCACTGCAGTCTGTGTGTCTATGCGTGTGTATGTTTGGGCGCTGCAGGGCAAGGGTGGGCCAACATTTATGCTCAAAAGTCATCATTTTTATTCTTTTTAAAATGTGAACATTTTGCCCACTCCTGGTATACAGTATTAAGGGCTGGAGCAAAATATATTCAATGTCATGCTCAATGTCTTAGTCGCTACACTCTAACCACATCAGTCAAAAATGTAAGCTTGATCTCAGGTAAGCAACTTAGGAACAGTTACTGTCGTTACTATTCTGGTTTCCTGTTGAAAAAGGCAATTTTTCCATGTTCACGTGTCTCGCCTGTATCGTCTTTGTGTGTATTTTTACTGCTTGTGTCTGACAGCAATCATGTCTGACAGCAATCATAAGACCGAAGAAGACAATGTCCGTCTCTGTGTTTGTGCGTGTGCTTGTGTGAGGGGCCACGAGGGACGCGATTCAGGATCATCTCTGAGTACCCACTACAGAAAGGCTCTCCTTCATTCCCAAACCAAATTGTTTAAGGCTCACGTTCACAGGTGGAACGCTCATACGTACGCCAGTGAAAGCCTCATTCTCCGAAAACGCTCTTGTATGCAGCAGAATTTTTTTCTCGTTGATGCAGTCGTGAAACGCACGCACACATACACGCAAACACCACTAAAACACTGTCAGTCACAGAAACGCACCAAAGAAAAAACAATTTCGCTCACATAAACTAACCAAAAACACTTATTCCAGTGCAGTGTTTCTTAAACTTGTTAGAGGTACCGAACCCAACCAGTTCATATGCACGTTCACCGAACCCTTCATGAGTGAAAAATAAAAATATGATTCAAGAAGTGTTCCTTCAGTTTTGAGTTGTTCAACTTGGCATGACAAATCATGCAGATAGGACACTGACTCCCATCACTTTCCACGATGCACCTGAATCCATGTTGTAAATATTCATGCGTCTGCCTTTTTTTTTTTTTGCTAGACATAGCATGTATTAAAAAAAAAAAAAAAATCCAAGAAAATCACACGACGTACTATCCCGACAGTCACTCGTTGACGACTGAGCAAACTAAATTTCCCACAGCACTAATTGGATAAGCAATGTAATGTGATCATCTGCCGCGGGCGTGCCATAACTAATTGACAAGTTGAATCGGGTGTGTCTTAACCTCCAAGACAAAGTCTCCGTCGAACCCCTGAGACCGATTCACCAAACCCCCGGGGTTCGATCGAACCCAGGTTGAGAACCGCTGCTCTAGTGAAATGCTGTCATACACACTAGTAGACACAGTTGTGAAATGTTCTCAGACACTTTCACCACTAGGGGTGTCCAGCCTTTTTCCCTTGACTGTCACAAACAGAAAAATAAGAAATGAATACTTTTCTGTGCATATGTAGAAAAGCGCATAAGTCGAATTATTATTATTATTAACTGTCAGGTGCTCACCACTTTTTCCACACCCGCACCTAATTGGGTTGAAGGCCATGTGTGCTGAGGGTCGCTAGAAAATGGACGGCAGGCGGCAAATGACCCCCTGGCTGTAGTTTGGAACCTCAAGACAATTTTTTTTGGGGGCGAGGGGGCGCTGGGTTCTTGGACACAATACTAAAGTGCTCTCACATTGCTAAAATCTTCTAAACTAAAATTTCATTTTTAGTTTAGAAGTGCATTTCAGCATGGTGTGTCAACGGATTTCAACTAGTGTATGTCTGAGCGTTTCACTTTGGCTTGTGTGCCAAAAAAAAAAAAAGTCTTTCAATCATAGGTATTTGAGGTCATCCTGAAGTAGGTCCCCGATTTCCCCTCATAATGCTTGCCAGCTTAGTTACGTCAATGGTGTCCTCTTGCCTCACCCTTCTAGAGGAATCCAGTTGAGTCGAATGTGGGGGCTGTCCCGTCCCCGCTGTCGTCAACCAGGCCCCTGCTCATGAGAACCTTTACAGATGAGTCCAATACGGTCATTTAAACAGGTACCAGTCCGCTCCTGGGCCTTCGAAGCCAATCTAAGACTGGCTCCCAACTCAAGCCCCCGTCAGCTGATGTCTTCACAGTCCCGGCTCCTAACTTAGTCTTACTAGGCACCCAACCCCAAACAAGACGTGGTGTGTGGCTTTGTGTTGTGAAAGTTGATATCGGTTGGCTGAAGAGATGCATTATTTCGAGCAAATTTGTTGAAATTCTTTCATTCTCTCAAATGGTTGTAAAAATCATCCCTTTTGACCAAATTGCTCCTTTCAGCCTCCCTTTTGATGCCTACCCGCTCTCACCCCTCCGCACCCGCTTCAAAAAAAAAAAAAAAATCGAAATGTTTCTCTTGAGTGTGATGATGATGCCAACGTTGTTGGGTTTCCACACCTGTCAGTGCGATTGTGTATTTGCTGTTGAAGTGCTGTGACGTGGTCATGTGTGCATGTTGGAACGATGCCTTCATTGTTAGTGTCAACCTCGGGCAGAATACATGGGATGGGCACGGTGCAAATCTCACATGATTTTAAGAATGAGCCGTGGCTACAGCACTCATCGTGGTTCTTTTCACAATCAAGAATTGGTACCCCTATTGCATTCTGTATTTATTTTTGGTGATATTTGTATCTGTTGTGGCGCCTTGAGGAAAGAGTGAACCATCTTAAGGAGCCATTGTTCGGACATTTGTGACTTGCGAGCAACAATTTTATTTACATTTTATTTGTTTTGTTGATATTTTCTTTACAGGTTGCGTATTTGTTGGTTTTTTTTGGGGGGGGGGTTAAAACGGATTAATGGCACTTTGAGTCTGTTCACTGGGGAAGATGATTTGAGATATGAATGTTTTGAGTTGCAAGCATGGTCGCCGGAACAAATGAAATGATCTCAAACTGTGTTTGACAAAAGATTCATTTTCTAGTCTTGTTTTCTTATTTTGACTGAAGCAACAACCAGTTACAAGTGTTCAATATCCAAACGGTATGAAAAAAAAAGTCGAAACCAAATTATGATAACATCAAAGCTGGTGAATTAAAAGGCTTGTGAAAAGAACCGGGATGACCACATTTTAATGAGTGGGGGGTGTTCTGGTGACTAACTACTCTTAACACTTTGGGTTTTCAGTGTCCAAAATGTTCATATTGCAGGAGGTTAAAATGGCTGCCAAACTGTCGAGTGGTATTTTTGGCAACATTTTTGCACAACGATATGAGCAACATCCTATGTCACGCTTCCCTCGGAAGCTGCAAACTTCCACCTATTCTCTCTTGCAATGTGAACATCGGAGCTTGTAGCCATTTTGTTCATAGTTGTCATGATGTTTTGTTTTTTTGTGTGTGTGTGTGTGTATGAGTGCGTATGTGTTTGGACCATATTCTGTTGTGAGAGCTAAGTGTGTGACCGCCACTTTTGAATGTGCTGCTGAACAATGGCATCAGGCGCTTAACCCCCATTTCTGTTCCCCAACTAGCTGCCCGACGGTGACCTCCTGTGCACATCCAGGTAAAGCAAAAAGACAAAAAGAGTTCTATTCACTGTTTGCCGTGGTGAGAAGGAATCAAGTACAAACACTTGGACTGTACTTAAGTAGATTTTCACTTCTCCGAGAAGTTCCCCACGTTTGAAAAGGACAGCTGCGATTTTTACCGCCTTACATGATAAAAATAGAATGATAACCATTTTTTTCCCAATCCATGCAGTTGACAAAATACAAAAATTGACAAATTGGTCAAATCAACCAAGTTTTGCTGGTTAGGGTTAGGTAGGGGTTAGGGTTTATTGGTTAGGGTTAGAGTTGTGGTTAGGGTCAGGGTTTCGGATTGGGGTTAAGGTAGTGTTAGGGTTATGTTTTGGGGGTTAGGCGAAGTGGGTAGGGATTCGGGTTAGGCCTAGGGTCAAGGTTGGGGTTAGTGGTAAGGCGTAGGGTTTGGGTTCATGTGTTAGAGTTTAGGGTTTGTGAGGAGTTAGGTTTGAGAGTTGGGGTTAGGGTTACTGTGAGGTTTAGTGGTTAGGGTAGGGTTATAGGTTAGGGGTTACGGTTTGGATTACTGGTTAGCGTTGGCAATTAGGGGTTAGGTTCGGGTGTTGAGGTTAGGGTTAGGCGTTAGGGTGGGGGTTAGGGGTTAAGGTTGCAGTTAGGATTAGGGTTAACTTTGCAAACTTTGATTTCACAGTCAAGATGGGTGAAATCCTTTTTCAATGCCTACCTGTCAAAAACATACTTGACAAATATGCTTTGGCGGCAGTAAACGGTTGGATTCCAGTTGACGAATTTAAAGGTCCATGGAAGTGAATGAGTTGAGTAAAAGATTTGACTTGGTATTTGTACGATATAACCAGAATCAAGGTCTTTACTCAATTATCTGTACTTCTACTTAAGTACAGTGTGAGCACTTCTGCCGCTTCTTTGTGTCACAGAACTTCCTTCAATCAAGAGAATTGCTTCCCTAATTTTTCTGTGCTTCTGGTTGCTGTGTTATTTCTCTGTGATGGCTTTTTGTGTGATTGTATTTTGTCTTTTTTGTTTTGGGGTTTTTTTTTGTGTGTGCTTTTTCTTTGATGGTGCATACATTTACCACATTGTTTTCTTATTTTCTTTCTCTCAGGCTGCAGCTGTGGCGACCATCTCTTACAAGCAACTGAAGGCTCGCCAGTGAACAGACGCAGCGGCGGTGGCCACATTTCAGGGTTTCGTGCCAATCAGGTCAGACGCGTGACCACCGCGGGAGGAGGCAAAACGGCACTTCTGACTCTGGGTTGGGAGGAAAGAAAAGCTCAACTCTCCGTCCTCCTTTGTTCAATTTTGACAACCTAATGTACGCAACATGCCGGCCACGTCTGACTCTAGAGCAGCGCGCTGCATTCTTTTGTAAATGTTTGTCATATACTCAGATGACAACTATTTTGTCTTTTATCTACAAATGAATGCGTACACAGCTGCCTTGTCCCGAGCTCTGACTGCTGTGTTTTAACAAGCAGTCATAACGTTACCACTCACTCAAACCGCTCGACTGCAGGGGGGGAAATAATAATTAACAAAAAAAAATGTCTTTGTAAAGCAGCGCTTTAAAGATGACAAGATAAGGCCAATGTGTGTTTAATGTTTTTATTTTTTTCTTTCCAGCATAGATCACACTTCATTCTTTTTGTCTGGATTTTTTTTTTCAATCAATCAGTCTGCAAACTTATCGCTCAAGTTGGAGAGTTTGCTGACACCCCGTCCATGCGCTCTAAAGTCCCAAAAAAATGTGCATGTGTGTCTCTGTGTGTGTGTGTGGGGGGGGGGATTAAGGAATAGATTAGCGATTTATGGGAAGTGTGGCAAAACTCATAGCGTGACCTCAATCATCACGCCACAAAGTGTTTGTGTTTAATGTGTTTAATTTAAAAAGTCCAAATTAAGAGCAGAGTAATAATATATATGCGCTATACTGCGTGGATGTTAGATGCTGAAAAGCCAAAAAGCATAAAGACTGTAACAGACGTTTGTGACTTCAGTGTGTTATTGTTTTTTTTTTTTAATTATTATTTTATTTTATTTTTTTGTGTGTGAATGCACGTGTCCACAACATTCTGTAACGTCTCGATAAAAGCCTCAAACGTTTGTTAGGACAACTTGAAAGTTGGCCATTCTCTGCATTTACTTGATAATATAGTTGCATTGATTTGCCTTTTACAGTCGTGCCTTGATTTACAAGTTTAATTTGTTTCTTGACCACGCTTGTAACTCAAAACCTTTGAAATAATTGGAATGTCATCAATTCCATCTGCCCCCCCAAAAAAAAAAAACAAACATCAGAGAAATCCCACTCTAATATTTTGCTTTATAAAAACATACAGCAATGTCATGACTAAAATCAAGCTCAAGAAATGAAACAATTTTTGCCACTTTTTTTTTTCCATCAATTCAGTGACCGTTGGGCCGCTCCTTGTGCGCATGCCTTTGCCACCTGGGGGCAGGACAATACAGACACGGCTCTGCAGTCAAAGCAAGAAACGTCAAATAAGGAACGGTGGCTCCTAATTCAAAAGTCAGATGACTTGTATCTCAAGGCACTGCTGTATTTGGGGAAAACCAAAAAAAAAAAAAAAAAAAAAAAGACAGCACTCCCAATTACACGGCAGGCATGCTGCTCTTTAAATTAAGCTAGATTTACCCAAATGTCTCAAGTTTGTGTTTCGATGATTTGTATCAATGATACTTTTCGTATGGAATCCTATTAAAATTCGTTGACCACTCCTGCACTGTTGAAGAAACGTCAATGGTTCACCAAAGCGTACGATGTGGCCCACTGTGAGTAGTTTAACAACTGCTCAAAAAAAAAAAAAACACTTGGGAGTTATATTGTGCTGTTTATGTGCTCCCTTTATTTTTTTGAGCAGTATATAATAAAATAATACTGTATACCAATACATTCCATTCAACCATCCAATTATTTTTTTCAATACACGATATCAAAGATTTGTTTTTTGACGCGAGTATATTGCTTCATATTTATTAAGCTATCACTTTACTCAGAAATGTTCTATTTTCAAGTCTTTTATTCTGGAGAGTTAGTCTGTGTTGGTATTCTTCCATAAAATGCTTTCAGGCTTTATCAGTTACAGACTGCTCTGTGCTGGCAAAATAACACAAGCCTGCTTTGTTATAAAACTTTACAAAGTGGCATCAGTAATGCATTGCCCCCCCTTTTTAAAACCTTGGTGGAGTCTTCTGCTTGTCTAAACGAGAGAATAAATCACAGAAGCGGATTGTATTTTTAACTTTTCTCTTTTCCCTTGCCACAATTTTGTAAGAAAATTAAAATGTACCAAAAAAACCCAAGAGGTTACGGACACGACCATCTTGTGCCCTTTTGGCTCGCTAGCCTTAAAACCCTCCTAAACCTCTAAGATGAATGTATTGAAGATATATTTAAATTCTGAAGGTTTTTTTTTCTCTAATAAAGACCATTTTGAAGAAAACACTCATGTTCTCGTTTCTGTGTGCGTGCGTGTGGTAATTTGAGCACACGAAGCAGACGCGGAGCAGTAATGAGATAGCAGCAAGGCTAAGCTGGATCAATCGTGTGGCTGCGGCCTCCCTCGTCTACAGTCTCAATGTCGCACAGGGTTTACAAACTTTTTTTATTTTTTTTTTAATGCAGCAAAGGCCACTTTGACATGATTCATTTGACATGAATTGGATAAAAGTAGGCCGTCAAAAATATGACTCAGGTTATGTCAACTGTCAAATGCGGTTTTTAGTATTACAAGGAGTGTCGTAAGGTCAGTGCGAGAGAAGAGGTGAGATTTGTGGCAGCTTCACCATGACAACTCGCATGCTCACAATGTCCTGAGCATCTGACGCTTCCTGGCCGAGAACATCACGGCACTGGGGCAAACTCGCAACTCGCCCTGTCTGGCTACGTGGGATTTTTCCCGCTTTTTCTAGCTACCTTGCTTCCAAGGGGAAACTTGCACTTTGAAATTTACCTTTAGAAATTTATAGTTTAATCGCATAATTGCCGACAGCATTTTTGAATGTCCCTTAAAAACAAACACAAATTTCCCCAAAGGCCACTTACCTCGATGTAACCTTTGTAGAATGCTTGACCTGGTTGACTGAGAATCTACACAGATGACAAAAACTAAATTTTTTTGGAAAATGCAGGTATTTTTCAGATTGATAGTGTGAGTTACCCTGTGACGTTCCGTCAAAGATTTGTTTCTAAATACAGGTATGTTATACATGTTCGAAGATAATTGGTAAAAACATGCCATTGGGCACCCCGGTCATAGTTTGGACCCCGCACAGGAAGTGTGTCTGCATCCATCATGTCGTCGGCCTCGCGGCCCTCGACTTGATCTAAGAAAAGACTCCATGTGGGCCGCTATGCTCACAACGACACGGTTGTTCTCCTTTGAATGTGATTGTTGTGCACCAAGTTGCTGGCTAAGGGTGTGTTGGGACTTGTCATGCTCTCTCACAAAAGCTCTCTCTTTCACAGCTGCTTCATGTCTGCGACTACAAGATCACTCACAGCCAAACAATCCTGCCCACTGTATTGCTTTCGGAGCCAAACCCATAAAACACGGGAGCATGAATTACAGTGAGGAGTTGGCTCCCTGTCAGGACTTTTTAGTGCAGAGCTGACGCACTCAAGCCCAAAGAGAGAGGGAGAGAGAGAGAGAGAGCGGGAGGGAGGGAAGCTGGAGGAGGGGCAGCAGCACAACAGGCAGCAGTGGTCGGCCGGAAGGAATCATGTTTGTTGTGAGTGACCAAACAGCTGACTGAATGTTTGCTTTCATGCAACTCAAGGTCAGCAAGTTCCGGCAGCCTGAATGAAGCTCGGCGGGGGGATGCTCACTTACACGCGACAGCCGTGTATGTAGAACGGAGGGCGAGGATGTGAAAGGCTCTGGATTACTCGACCCATCTGCCATCCGGTTTCGTGGGGGAATGGGCCCGGCCTCAATGCAGGAGGAGTCGATGACCGAGTCTCAGGAGGAGATGGAGGGCTACGGCTGCCTCCTGCAGGCCCGATCCCAGCTGGAGAGCACGCTGCAGCGTAAGTACAGGCAACGCAAACGCCACGGGTGCCAGGAAATCATGCTGGGGGTTTGCAAAAGTCTACACACCCCCTGTTCAAATGCCGGGCTTTCAATAATTAAAAAAAAAAAACAAGACACTCAGATAATTTCAAAAGTTTTTCCACCTTTATTATTATTATTATTTTTTTTTTACATCTTTCAGAGAGGGGAAGTAAAAAGTACTGAAATGTGGTTGCACAAGTGCTCACACCCTCAAACTGGAGATGCGGCTGTGTTCATAGTTGACCAGTCACAGTTAAACTCATTTCAAAAGGGGGTTAGCACACACCTACCACCATGTGAAGTGCCACTGAGTTCCTTCAAATCAAGTTCAGATGTTCTATTAAGGCCAGGCCGCTTTATATAGCGCATTTTATACATAAGGTGAAATCAGTGTGCTTTCCTTAATTAAAAAGTAAACATTGAAAAACAAATTAACGAAATAAAAGAATGTAGAGCGCAAGAAAATTGATTTTAAAAATGCTCTATAAGAGATCAGTCATAAGCATGAGGAGAAAAAGCCAAGGTGGCTTCTTTGCCTTTTTTATTTGTTTTTTTTTTTTTAATTTTGCTTTAGTTACTTAGTTATGTACTTAGTCACTCATTGTGAAAGTCGCACCCCATGCCACCATTTAAAGTGCCTCTGATTAAATGAAAATCATGTTTCGAGGTCCGAGTAGTCTTGTCCGAACTTTTTTTTACTTACTTTTCTTACGTTTTAATTACTCAGATACAGTGTTTTCATGAAAGTTACTCAGTTACAGTTGCTTGGTTATATTTTTATTCTCTTATAGCTAAAGTTTATTACTTGCAGTTTGTTACTGTTTCATTGTTTCTTAGTTTCCTACATTCCCTTTACAGAATGATCAGTCAGCTTCCATCTCATGTTAAATGGAAGCGGCGTGCCTGCAAATTGTACTCAAGTAATAATACTGTTACTTTAAAATATGTAATATGATGTGAATAAAAGTAAAAAAACAATCTTATTCAAGTTGAGGAAGTATTCAGTGGGGAAAAAATAAAATACGGACTGGTATGTATTTGTTTTCTTAATTACATCATAACCGTGGATGTTTTGCTCGGTATTATTCATGTTCCACTCGTCTGGCGTTCAAAGGGATTAGGTAACCGGTTTGAAACTGTCACAGATGGTTTCCTAATTTTCCTTTCAAATAATTTGCCTTGCAGAGCATACCCGCTGGCCACAGCAATTTGAAAAATGTGCCTTTATAAACATAAGAATGCTCCTTTTCCACTCAAGCGTGTAGTCGTCTAACACGCGGTGCTTGTTGGGACTGTGCTGTTTATGTAACTAAAGTGATCACTCAGTTTATAGTCGAGCAAAAATGCTGTAAACACTGAAAATGTTTCGAGAGTGCGTGCCATAGATCTGAAACCTGTCAGTGTACACGTTAAATAAACTTGCTCTGTCTTAAAACAGTGCAAGCGTGTATATATATTTTTTCCAATATTTTATTGATGCAATTTAGTTGCTCACCAAAGGAAGGCTGCACTGAACCCTGAAGTTTGAGTTTCGTGCAGACTCTCCCCCCCCCCCCCACCCCCACCCAAGCTAATAGGATTACCTTGGCAAGCTCATCTCATTGTTTAATTAATGGTCCTTTGCCTTTTACGTGTGTGTGTGTGTGTGTGTGTGTGTGTGTGTGTGTGTGTGTGTGTGTGTGTGTGTGTGTGTGTGTAAATTGAGACCACCGGGGGGAAAACAATCCACAGTAATATCTAAATGACAATCTTCCATCCCAAAAATTGCAATCCAAGCTTGTGTTATCAAGATTTAAAAAAAAAAAAAAAAAAAGAACAATAATAACAATAATAGGGGCGGCCGTGGTCGACTGGTCAGCCCGTCCACCTCACGGTGCAGAGGTGCAGCGTTCGATTCTGGCTCCAGCCTCCCTGTGTGGTGTTTGTATGTTCTCCCCGTGCCTGTGTGGGTTTTCTCCGGGTGCTCTGGTTTCCTCCCACATTCCAAAAACATCCAACCATTTCAGGCTGTACCCGGCCTACTGCGCGAAGACAGCTGGGATTGGCTCCAGCACACCCCACGACCCTTGTGAGGATAAGCGGATCAGAAAATGGATGGATGGGTAATAATAATAATAACAATAATAATAATAATAAAAAACACAAATCTGGATGGTTTGTATGACACAGAAGTCAATGCTGATGGGTTAATCCGTAGTGGCACTGTTGTCATGGAGATAATCCCTTTTTAAAGCATCATTTTTTTTTTTTTTTTTTTTTTTAGGCCTCTCCAGACGGGAGATCACGTTGCATCATTTAGTGATGCTAAAGTGAAGTATATTTTCCCCTCCTCATTTAAATTCATTCATGTCACTATTTCAATTTTGATAAAAAAAAATAAAACCGTGCAGAGTTCATGCATTCTTACCATTTTGAATGTGATTTTCCAAAATTAAGGCCTTCAATATCTTATATATTAATATCTAATATATTCATCTGCCATTGAAATGTCAAACACAATAAACATTGCAATACTGTATTTATTTGCAAATGTGCATGAAGTCTGCAATCGCTCTAAAAAGGTAATTTATTAAAATCTAATACACAAAAATATTTTCTGAAAATACTGTGCTGTTAGCGTTCACATTTATTGAACAAGACACCTTAAAATTGACCAGCGTGGCTTTAAAACGTCATCAATGTGCCATCCTCACTCTACTACATTTATACAAAAACCACTGCGTTTGTGTGCGCTGCTATCTTTAAACTCACACAGAATGGGAAACGCCATAAATGGGTCAACAAATAGCATCTATGTAGACGTGTTATGACCCTTCAAGCAAAACATATTTGAACACAAACTGTGGAGCAACACATGTAGACACACAACATACCACTCAGAGACATATATTTATTATCTTCTGCAAAAACAAACAAACAAAAAAAACAATGTTGTGAAACCCTTCTTCCTTTGTTTATTTTTCATACCGTGCCCATACTGACACAAAAGTCCGCTTAACTTTTTCTCATTCCCCATTTTGCTTAATGCGGCTAATGTTTTCCTGTTGGCACGCAACGCTTGTTCCCTTGACCCAGAAAGTGCCACAGCACTGGGTTGTCACTCGCTCTTAATCACGAACACGTTTGCACGTTCACGAGGGGGATTAAACACGTTCAAATTTGGAGGGGGTCTTGACAAAATCACACACAAGTATGACCGTCGTGGCTGAGGTCAAAGTTCAAAGAGTAACGCTCCTTGTATTTCTCTTGGTTAGATTTTCACAAATGTTCACAGATTATTCTTCAATGTCAGAGCATGAATCTGTAATCGTCGCATAAAAATCTGAATTGTTTGGTGGTTTTGTTCGAATTTGGTCAACGCGGCTAAGTGCCAACATGTCAGATTACTTTGCCAGACTTGAGGGATTTGCTCGGATTTGTAGCGGGCGACAACTCAACCTTGTTTTCGCCAACATTCCTCCCCGGGATTATTTGGTTCCCACCTCTACAAAAACCCGAAAGATTGGGACAAAGCTCAGAGGGATGCCGACGCAATAGACCCACCAAAAGTATGGAATGTGGGTGCGTGATTGATTATCCGGGTCATGCTGTTTGGCTGACGTCAGGCTGCTGTAAAAACTGCAAAACTCTTGCACCACCAATCCTGGAACATTATTCTTGTGATTGTATGAATGCTGAAAAGCACACAGCATGTGATTCTGAACTTATTAATGCCTTCCTGTAATTCACACTGAGTAAAATTCCCAAATAACCAGATTTTTTATATTTTATACCCCTTCTTCCACATTTCTCGACTCATTCAAACCATTTCAACTCAAAAGTTTTTGTTTCATTGGGAACATTTTGGATCTCATTTCCGCGTTCCAATAATTGCCACTTTTTTTTTCAGATTTTTCAGATTCACACTTTTGACATTTGACATATTTCTTCCACGTTACTTGACCATGTACACAATTTCACCTTTGAATTGTTTGGCTCATTCAGAGTATTGTGCCGTTTCCCCAAATTCTCGATTTTCACAATAAAATTCTGAAATGACATTTGACTCCCTCCTCCTCCACGTTTCTCAACCATTATAAACAGTTGAACATTCCAAATGTTTATATGTCATTTCGGACATCTTTTTCACATTTTCCAAATTCCCACATTTTCACAATAAAATTACCAAAGGAAGAGCATGTTTTCATATTGAACTCCTTCTTCCCCATTACAACCAATTCAAAACATTCAATTTTTTTTTTTTTTTTTTTTTGGGGTGGGGGGACTGTTTTCAAATTCACACATTTTTCATTATTCCACATGTTCAAAGTAAACATTCCCAAATGAATGCCGACATTTTCCTGCTTAACCTGCCCCTCCCACATTTCTTCACCGATTCATATTGATTTGGAATAATATCGATGTATTCATTGTCCTGACGGCAGACTTCCACTCGACTGGCCGTGGCGTTTCTCGTCACCCCCGGTGTCGACTTTAGTGGAAATGTACTGTGAAAGCATCTTCAATTCTCTCTCATGTTCCTGAAGTGCGGCACCGAGTGTAAATGTCAAGTTATTCCAGGTAACTTCATCCTGGCTCGGGCTCAGTCGCTCTCAGTTACAAACACACACACACACACACACACACACACACACACACACACACACACACACACACACGAGTGCATCAAATATTCAGCAGGTAGCAGCCAAGATCATTACACGCTCCCACAGAAGCCCGACACACCCCATTACGACCTTTGCTGCGTGCGGCCAAACGCGCGCCCGGTTCGCTCGCTCTTTCATTCACCTTCTCTCAGCTTTTTCCACCACCTTGCGTTTTCCGGCGTTCTGCTCAAATTCATTTTTAATGTCGCTCCATTGAACATGAGCAAATACTCTGGAGGGATCAAGCACCATCCTCTCGGCTATCGCATTAGTCACACAACACGTCACTTTTAGCAAGTGAGTTTGTTTTGATTTATGATTTGCTTTCGGATGTAGGAGATAAAGGTTTATTTTGGCCATGTTAGCCAGTAATCCAGCCTTCTAAGTGATGTAATGTTTTCAAATACTCCTGAAAAAGAGGATAGAAAACTTAGAGTACACCTATTATTTAGTGTGTGGACAGCTTATCATGTTATCAGGCTACAGGGTGCATGGAAGGGTTAAATACAACCACATTTGAATCCAAAAAAGCTGTGAAAAGTGAATATAAAAAAATTGAACATGTCATTTAAAAAAAAGTAACAGTCAAAAATAAAATGAGCCAGTGAAACACTAACGAGATAAACACAATCAAAGCAAATAAGACACAAAAATAAGGGCTCCAGTCTCATGCTGTGTGGAACTCCAAGCAATTATTGATTTTGTTTTTATCTTTTATTTTATTATCATGACATTTATTTTTATTTCATTAAAAATGGTAAAAATAAATGAAATGCATATTTAAAGTACATTTTGAAGAGAAAAATTTCTCTGTGGGAAAAAAATGTACACATTAAGATACAAAGAATGACAATTATTAGTAAACAACTGAGCATTTTTGTATTGGTACTTTTTTAAATGTCGTATGTCATTTACCATTTTGTTGTTTCTTTCCATCTTGCCCATCCTTTCATTAGTTGAAGTTAATGGTGTAAATGATCAATTTACGGTATATAATCAACGTTTCTAGTTTCTTATAGGTTTGTTTCACTATTTGTTCATTTATAGATTTTTTTCCTTCCCTGTGATCTCATTCGTGGAAATTGTCAAGAAACAGGACAAACGCCAGCAGAATAATGACGTTACAGTGAACATAAAACACATTTTATAAGCCATACCTCTCGTCATTGTGACGTCTTCGGAACAAAGGCGTCTCACAGTGTTGTAAATCGTTTCCCACCTCCAAGTAATGAGGTAGACCGTGTTTGAGACTTTTCTATTCTCCTGCAGAGGTGGCGGTTCCCGTGAGCATGAAGGAGGTCGGCGGCTATATCGAGAAACAGGTTGCATACTTGTCAGGTAAGGTCTTATTCTGATCGTAATGGCTACCCGCATGTGAAGTGACCTCACGGCGAAGTGCACATACTGTATGTTTGTCCGCCTCAGGTGGCCGTGGAGAAGACTCCAGCATCATCATCACGCTCCCGGAAAGCTCGGCCTTTAAGGACATACCGGAGGAGGCCTTGGCCAAAGTCTTCACTTACCTCACGCTCATCCCTCGGTGCGTCATTGCGTCTTTCTCCCTCTCTCTCTCTGTCTCTCTCTCTCTCACGAAGCTCCAGACATCTCATGAAGTAAAAAAAAATAATAATAATAATTGTGTCAATGATACTGACATGTTTACACCTTCTGAACTTCAAACTTGATCTCATTCATGACACCTCACGTCACGCCTTCTAACTATTGCGGATGCTTTTTCGTTCAGTGTCAACTCTTCAGCATCCGCATGCAATTTCGACAGATACTGCATTCTCAAGTTATTATAATTTCTCTATATCGAATCAAGAATGCCTTTGGCCACGAATTAGGTGTGATGTGCTCAGACAATAAAAATTCTGAATGTTATCAGTTTGTTCAGCAAACAGAACACCGCTTCTCAATCATGATCAAGAAAAGGCATCGCATCACATTCAATCAATTTCACTGCATGTCAGCACACGCAAAAGTCACAAAAAGAATGTATATTAAATTCATGTCTCAATGTACTCACAAACTGACTGACTCACTATGACTGTATGAATGGCACCGGGTGGATACACACTGGTTAATTGTACCATCTGCCCTCTAGTGGAAGACCATTTAATTGTTCTGCCCGTCACTGTACATCTCCGTTATGACGACAGATGAACAACAATATATTATTTGTAATAATATACGCATCATTTGCTTCGCCAGATATCAAAATTGATCACGGAAATGATATTAAACCCACACGTTTTCTGTGTGTGCTCGTTTTATGTCTGTGACTTCCCCAATTCGCTGCAGTGCGCCAAATGTGTTCAGTTGACATTCTGAGCACAGCCTCAGCATGGCCTCATCGGACAGGCACTTGTTTCAGATGTAATGCTGATGCCAGCACTTGCAGCAGTCCAGGGAATTTTCACATGGTACTGCAGTCTCCTGACAAATCGACAGAAAAGTGCTGTCAAATTTTCTGGGGGTTCCCTTATAGAGGAGAACGCTTTCCCTCATGTCTGACAATCAAACATCAACAAAATGTGGTTCAACAAAATAATGACGCGACTTCCCCACAGGACAAGGCAACCGGGTGTGAAGTTCATCATCATTTTAGACCGCAGACTGGACACGTGGGCTTCTATCAAAACTGCATTGGCCAGAATAGCAGTGAGTTTGCATGTTTTATGTTTCTTTTGATGGCGATTTTTTTTTTTTTTTTACCTGTCCTGCACGGCTGATTAGTATTGGTGTGTGGCAGCGGTGCCCAACCAGTCGATCGCGATCGAACGGTAGCCCGCAGATTCATCCCAAGTCGATCGCGAGTGGTGCAGGGCGAAATGAAAGAAAAAAAAAGTGTATCTGTGTGCGTGTTATTAATATTATATATTAGTGTGTTTGGGTACACTGCACCCTGAAGTATCCTCTCAGTTTCACTTTAGCGTGACCTGCATCAGTTGTTAGCGATGAGTGGTCTGCAATTGCAGCTTGTGATCAGGGCTGATGCGATATATCTTGGGATCCCTCCAGAAGAGTCGGAATATGCGGCTGGGGGAGGGAAGTGTGGACTTCCCTGCTAATATTGCTGACTCAGCGACCTGATCCCGGATAAGCGGTTGAAAATGATGTGGCATGGTATCGTATGCAGGAGAAACATAGTACCTGAATAATATTACAATTTTGTGTGAGTTGATTTTTGTGAGAAAAAAAATGCAGAAAAAATTTGTTCTTGAATTTAATGTTGGTTTCTTTTTCAACTGTTTTATGCTATCCCTGAATGGACATTTTTATGCACAGGAGCCTTTCGCATTGGCAAGACAAATCACTGTGTGTTTTTTTTTTTTTTTTTGGTTTGATACAATCCCTCTGTGGTTGGGTTAGGATAGTGAATCTTACTTATGTTGAGCACTTGTTTTGCAGATCTGCAAATACCTTTTCCCATATCTAAACTAGTCTTTTTGTCATGCGTTTGGTTAGCAAGGTGTGTCGTCCTATGTGCCCCCCCCCCTCCACCCCGTGTGACACAAAAATTGTGGCCACTTCCAGCATTTAATTTGTTCGCCGATGACGTAGTAGGAGGGAAATAGTACACCCCGTGAGGAAATAGCACAACAAACAGAATGACTAGGACCAGAGAGGACAGGGAAAAGATGCTGGCAAGGCTCGACAGCGGTCAAATATGTGAAGTTGTTTTACGAGGTATTCATTGAACAGTGGATATTGTTGCGAGTTTGCAGTGGCGTACAAACTGCACAGCTGCATCACTCTGAGAGCTGTTTCTGCAAAACCACCCCCCCCCCGAAAAGGCAGCGGTGCCCAACCAGTCGATCGCGATCGAACGGTAGCCCGCAGATTCATCCCAAGTCGATCGCGAGTGGTGCAGGGCGAAATGAAAGAAAAAAAAAGTGTATCTGTGTGCGTGTTATTAATATTATATATTAGTGTGTTTGGGTACACTGCACCCTGAAGTATCCTCTCAGTTTCACTTTAGCGTGACCTGCATCAGTTGTTAGCGATGAGTGGTCTGCAATTGCAGCTTGTGATCAGGGCTGATGCGATATATCTTGGGATCCCTCCAGAAGAGTCGGAATATGCGGCTGGGGGAGGGAAGTGTGGACTTCCCTGCTAATATTGCTGACTCAGCGACCTGATCCCGGATAAGCGGTTGAAAATGATGTGGCATGGTATCGTATGCAGGAGAAACATAGTACCTGAATAATATTACAATTTTGTGTGAGTTGATTTTTGTGAGAAAAAAAATGCAGAAAAAATTTGTTCTTGAATTTAATGTTGGTTTCTTTTTCAACTGTTTTATGCTATCCCTGAATGGACATTTTTATGCACAGGAGCCTTTCGCATTGGCAAGACAAATCACTGTGTGTTTTTTTTTTTTTTTTTTGGTTTGATACAATCCCTCTGTGGTTGGGTTAGGATAGTGAATCTTACTTATGTTGAGCACTTGTTTTGCAGATCTGCAAATACCTTTTCCCATATCTAAACTAGTCTTTTTGTCATGCGTTTGGTTAGCAAGGTGTGTCGTCCTATGTGCCCCCCCCCCCTCCACCCCGTGTGACACAAAAATTGTGGCCACTTCCAGCATTTAATTTGTTCGCCGATGACGTAGTAGGAGGGAAATAGTACACCCCGTGAGGAAATAGCACAACAAACAGAATGACTAGGACCAGAGAGGACAGGGAAAAGATGCTGGCAAGGCTCGACAGCGGTCAAATATGTGAAGTTGTTTTACGAGGTATTCATTGAACAGTGGATATTGTTGCGAGTTTGCAGTGGCGTACAAACTGCACAGCTGCATCACTCTGAGAGCTGTTTCTGCAAAACCACCCCCCCCCCCGAAAAAAAGTGTGATGACGCGAGGCTCTGCAGAGAGGATGAAGATGAAGATGATGAGGCAGACAGTGTTTGCCTGCATCCTTCCTTCCTCCTCGTGTGAGTGAGGCTGCCGCTGATGCTGCTATTTGCCACGTCCGTATGGAGCTGTAAAATAATTCAAGCCGATGTCCCACTGTTACAACATGGCTGAGACATGTTGCCGGAGAGGAATCGCAAAGATCCGGACCAGCCCGGTAATGACTCATTGGATGGCTTTTTTTTCCACCCTCTCGCTGCAGGAGTTTGGGTGAAGTTTGAGGGTGGGAATGCGGCAATGAGTGGAACGCTGTGCGTGTGAGTGTGTGTGCTGCGCACTTTTGCTTAGTCATGCAAGAAGCTCCGAGTAGAAGGAAAGGGAGAGCGAAGTGGGCAGAGTGTGTCATGCGTGGTCGCTAACTTGCATGCGTGCTTGATGTCACTTGGTTGACGATGGGGAGGTCACGTCAGGACAAATCAATGTCAACATTACGTCACATCCGAACGAGTCAGACAGCAATTGGAAAAGAGAACACTGCACTCATGATAAGTATCGGTTAGCATTTAAACGAAGGGTTTGCACTCTAGTCTGCATTATTCCACTTAATAAAAACATACAGTAAATAAATGTAAAGAATGATACATGCCGGGCGGCTCGGTCGTACAGTGGTTAGTGTGTCGACCTCACAGTGCAGTGGGTTCAATTCCAGCTTCGACCTCCCTATTTGGAGTTTGCATGTTCTCCCCGTGCCTGTGTGGGTTTTGTCCGGGTATTCCGGTTTCCTCCCACATTCCAAGAACATGCATGACAGGCTGATTGAACACTCCAAAATGTCCCTAGGTGTGAGTGTGAGCGCGGATGGTTGTTTGTCTTGATGTACCCTGCGATTGGCTGGCAACCGGTTCAGGGTGTCCCCCGCCTGCTGCCCGAAGATGGCTAGGATAGTTTGTGTATTCTGATAAATTCACTGGGATGCTCTTTTTGGTGTGCATGCCATGACCACCAGGGGGCAGTATGATATTTCCAGACATCGTATACATACAGTCGTGCTCATAAATTTACTTACTCCTCTGCATACGCGAACTTATGAGCACAACTGTAGCTCTGATAACGAATCACAGAGGACGATTGCTGCAAATAGGCCGAAATAATATTTGCCGTTTATCGCAGAGGATAAAGAATATATGCCTGCGTGTATTCCTACTTGCTCTGTCCACATCTGTTGTGTTACAAAGTTGTTTAAAAGATTATATTGACTAAAACATCCATACGAGTTTTCCGACTGTGTGTTACCATTAAGTTGTTGTACTTTTGAAATCCAGAGTCAAAGTCTTTGGTGGATACAAGGGATGGTTGCCCCCTCGCCCACCATCATATCCCCCCACCCCGCACGGCACTCACGGGATTCAATTTGCGGGATATAAAAATTTAATTTTTAAGATTGTTTTCATCCTTCGCATTGTGCAAACAAATTGGACAAATGTAAAAGTTCAGTACTTTTACACTATCAAGTCATATCACTTGACTGGATGTTTGTTGTACCGTATATCAAATAAGAGGTACAAAATTGAGCCAGAGACAGCTGATTTTTTTCACAGATCATATTTATCATGTACTACTGTTTTGAAATGGTGGTGTTATTTGGGAAATTATTTGAAGAACTCCCCCTTGGAATTTTTTTCTTGTGTTTTTTCATTGTGGATTCGCAGGCCTCCTTTCCCGGGAACCTCCATCTGGTCCTGGTGCTTCGACCCACCAGCTTCTTCCACCGCACCGTCACTGACATTGGCTTTCGCTTCAGCCAGGAGGACTTCATGCTCAAAATGCCCGTAAGGCAACCTCATCTATTTGCTATTGTTCAATTAGCATTATTATTATTATTTCATTATTTTTATTATTGTAAGGGTGCCAAAGAGTAAAAGATACACTGTCGGTTCACCGCACTTCAACTAAGAGACGGGAAAAACCTCAACTCATTATTATTATTAATTATGCTTTGATTTTATTTGGTCACTCGGCTTAAATATAATCTCTGCATATCGGGTGTGACCATTCAGGTGGTGATGCTGAGCTCCGTCACAGATCTGCTGAAGTACATCAATGAAAACCAGCTGACGTCAGAGTTCGGAGGCACACTGGACTACTGTCACAGCGACTGGATTGTTTTACGAACGGTACCGTATCGTAGTGGACTGTACATCGACATTAGGCACACCAGGCACACTGTATTTATATTTTAAAATACAGCAGTAGCGAGCGGGTGGTGAGTTTCGGTCCTGGGCCCGACAAGAAAAATAACACACACAAACGATTGGAAGGAAGCTGCGCAGCCAAAACATGCTCTGGAATGAAGATGAAAAATGTTGGAACAAATTTATTAACATTTCACGGAGGTTGTAGATGTACGTATGAGTAAGGAAGTTCCATTGTATATTGTATATTTTCTTGCCACTCTGTTTCTGTTGCAGGCCATTGAAAGTTTTGCCGTCACAGTGAAGGACGTGGCACACTTGCTGCAGGCCTTCGGCACTGAACTGGCCGAGACGGCCATGCCGAGTGAGTGCGACGCTATCCAGAGTCTCCTGGAGTCTCACAATGAGAAATACAAGAAGCTCAAGGTACACGTTTTGTTTCCATTTTTACAGCATATTGTTTTCAGTCATTGCAGTTAAAAAAATAGATACAATTGAAGACTACATGACTCAGCAGAAATTGCATTGTAGCCAGAATGGGGGTGGGAGGTCATTCATAAGAGTGTAGACCAAAAATAGCGACTGGGGGGCAATGCCTGCGTTACTCCCCCTCGCCTCTAGGGGCACCACGTCAAATTTTGGATTTGGAGGGTAAATGACGATAAACCTCATTAAATTAGTCTAAAAAAACATGCAAAGTTAGCAGGATAAGCACAGTGAACTATATGCAAGCATGCATGGATATGTTTTGCATTTCAAGGATTTTTTATGTATTTATTTATTTATTTATTATTTTATTTTATTTTTTTTGCAACAACTGCATAGAAAAGTTGTAGCTGCAGTTCCCATGTCCATCTCATGAGATCAGTCTGGTCAACCACACTGCAATGCTGTTAATACTAAAATTAAATTCTTTTTTTTTTTTTTTAACTCGCTTCACATGTAAGTGTACTTAATTCAAAAGGACTTATTCAGAAATATTTTTGAAATATATGTTTTTCAGATGTCTGGGCATCTGCAACAAAGTTGTGCCAGACAAATAGCCAAATAAGATAGGGCAAAAAAAACCAAAACAAAAAGTATGCCATGAATAGTTGAGCTGGAGGAATCAAATTTATGATGTTTCTTACCTGCTTTTTCTGACAAAACAAACAAACTGGAAATGAATGTTCTATTGTTCAAAAATGTTGCCTAAATTTCCCTCCAATTATGCAACAACCAATTTCTTCTTACAAATGTTATTGTAGCTCATGACGTTGTGTTAAATGCTCTCTCCCATGGCAGGAGGCCATTCGATCTTTGTCAAGAGAGGGACGACATCTTCTCGCAAGCCTGGAGACCACTACCACCACCACCACCAGCACCACCACTACCAGGGACAACGACGACCCTCACTGGGATGTCCATCTGGACTGGGAGACGGTTCAACGGTCAGAGATCAATGAGATGCTGGAGTGCATCACTTGTAAATGACCACATTTGTTTTTTATTCTTGCTTTTTCGCAGGCTCCTGACCCAACTCCGAGACATGGAGTTGGCCTTCGATGGCTACTTTGAGAAGCACATTCAGAAATTGGATCAGTACCTGCAGCTACTCACATACGAGCAAAGCTTTCAAGAGGTAAACATCATTTTGCTATTTCACCATCCAAAGAAAACACTTACCAGAATAATGTCGTATCCGTAAGAAAAAATGTCATACATGGTATTTCAAGAAAACAATAGGAAATATTTCTAGATGGAAAGCCTTTTTTTCCAGATTCAAGTTGTATATTTTCCAGGGGGAAAAAAGTTTTTTTTAACATGTAAATTGTATTTTATAGATTAAGTTCACAATATTATGAGAATAAAGTTTTATATTTTTGAGATCAAATGATGCAAAATTCCCTGAAAAAAGTTTTGGTTGTTTATATTTCAAGAAATAAATGACGCATGTTCAAGGTAAAATGCTCTTTTTTTAAATTAAAATTATATATTAACTATAATGAAGTCATATATTACTTTTTAGAGTTGAAACTTCATGAGATTAAAGTCTTCATATTTTGAGAAGAAGTTCTGATTTTTTTTGATAATTTATTTTCTTTTTTCCAGAGTAAAAAAAAAATTCCATATATTCCAGAAAGTCATATTTTTTATTGAAGTTGTTGAATGTTTAGATTGAAGTTCTAATCCTATTTCCCGCCCATAAAAAAAAAAAGTAAACTAAATAAATAATTCAAAACAAATATGTGGGATTATTGTATAATCTCATTTAATAGTAAAAAAAATGTCTGTCATACCCAGTAGATCTCCTCACCCGCTACCAATCCCAATTGTGACTTCAAACGTCTTCAAACGTTCATTTCTCCCTATTGACTTTGTGTTGATGACATTTCAGATGGAGTCATGCCTGTCTCGTGTGACGTCTCAGCAGAGTGAGCTGTCCACGACGGTAAACACTCTGGCTCAAGCAGAGCAGGCTCTCCAACAGCTGGACACTTTGGAAACTCTTGCTCAGGTTTGTCACGCGTGCCCCGATATGTGCCCTGAGATGGACCGGCAACCGGGCTGGAGATCAGTTTCGAGTTGCCGCGTGCTGCTTTTTGGGCCGACAGGAAGTGATGTCACGCGCCCAGATGGTTGTTCTTCACGGGCACCAGCTGTCAGCGGGTCACCACTACGCCACGGCCCTCATCATGCAACGCTGCAACGAGCTGCGGCATCACTGCGATAGCCTCGACGCTGCTCTGGGCAACAAACGCTGTCGTCTCTTGCAAGCGCAGCAGCTCCTCCTGTCTCTGGACCAGGTAGATCCATGAATGAACTGCCATTTTATTTCCTTACTTACTTTTGTAAATTTCTAGACGCAACCGAGGCGTTGAGGGGGTCCGGTTTGGTGGCCTCGGTATTGCATCTCTGCTTTTTGCAGATGATGTGGTACTGTTGGCTTCTTCTGGCAGGGCTCTCCAAATCTCACTGGAGCATTTCGCAGCCGAGTGTGAAGCGGTTGGGATGAAAATCAGTACCTCCAAATCTGAAACAATGGTCCTCATTCGGAAAAGGGCGGAATGCCCTCTCCGGGTCGGGAAGGAGATCTTAAAGTGGAGGAGTTTAAGTATCTTGGGGTCTTGTTCACGAGCGAGGGCAGGAAGGAATGGGAGATGGACCGGCGGATCGGCGCAGCGTCTGCTGTGATGCGGACTTTGTATCGGTCTGTCGTGGTAAAGAAGGAGCTGAGCCAAAAGACAAAGCTCTCAATTTACCGGTCGATCTATGTTCCAACCCTCACCTATGGTCACGAGCTATGGGTTGTGTCCGACAAACAAGATCCCGGATACAAGTAGCTGAGATGGGTTTTATCCCCAGAGTGTCCAGGCTCTCCCTTAGAGATAAGGTGAGAAGCTCGGTCATCCGGGAGAGGCTCAAAGTTGAGCCGCTTCTCCTCCACGTTGAGAGGAGCCAGATGAGGTGGCTCGGGCATGAGGATGCCTCCTGGATACCTCCCTGATGAGGTGTTCTGGGCATGTCCCACCGGCAGGAGGCCCCGGGGACAACCCAGGACTCGCTGGAGAGACTATGTCTCCAAGCTGGCCTGTGATCCCCGGGAAGAACTGGAAGAAGTGGCTGGGGAGAGGGACATCTGGGCTTCCCTGCTAAAGCTGCTGCCCTCGCGACCTGGATGTGGTCGAAGATGGATGGATGGATGTAATATTGTTCATTTTCTAATCTTAGTACACGAGGTGAATCGGTACTGTATCATGTCTTTTTTTTTTTTTAAACACAAAGCATTTGAAATTGAACTACAGGCATCTTTGCTTGTGCAGATAAATATGAGAGTACCGATAATCTTTTGCTCATAAAATTTGGCTTACTCCTGAATAATTTGTCTGCATCCCGTCTGAAACGACCGATGACCTGAGTTTAGCCGTATCCTGACCCACTTTAGGCCCAGACCTGGTGTGATGAAGCAGCCTATATGTTGGCCAATCAACTTGTGGAGAAGTTCCAGTCCAAGGAAGGGGCGCAGACTGCTTTGAAGGCCATCGAGAGCTTCCTGGAGGGCTCGCCGTCCATAATGACATCTGGCCCTGAAGTTCTGGCTCTGGAGTATGAAGCTGTCATCACCCCTCATCTACAGGTCCGGCACATTTAGTTTTAAGTGCTAGAGAATCAAGAGTCTGAACGGGCACTTGTACATCTTTATTTTCATCGGTCAGGGGAAGATAGAAAAAACGTTTGAGAAGCACACAGCGGTGCAACAGATGATCCAGAACCGACAAGCTGGTCTGAGGAAGCTGGCCGACAAACACGTCCGACCGGTCCAGCTGGTGGCCCCCCGTGCTGAGAACCCACCTCGCTCCAAATCGCCAATATTCTCCCCCAAGCATGGTACGGTCTAAATTTCTTGAAGAAAAACATTCCCTTTCAAAAGTCACCCAAACAATTATTTGTACTACAAAACTTTGATATAATTCATCAAAGACAATTAATTAGTAAATATGAATTGTATGTATTTTTTTTATATTGAAAATCAACATGATTTTATTACATTGTGACACGATTTTAATATGAAAATATTTTAATTCACTTTTATTTCATGCATACATATGTACTATAGGTGGTTATGTTTTGGAGGAGAAAAATGCATAGGAAACTATTGCCATTCATTGCCTTTTGACAACCTTATGTTATTTTATTTTATTTATTTCATTATTATTATATATATTTTTTTTGGTTCAATTATTTCTTGTTCATGAGCATACTTGGTTAATGTTTCATGGGGGTCATTTTATGTCAGAGTAACTTTGTAGCTTCAATGCGTTGATGGCTTTTCATGTACTAGAGTGAATTTTCACTATTTGCAACGCGGCCCGGTCTCAGTCCCCGACAAACAGCGACAAAATTAGTGAATAATCAAACGCTACCGCCAGGTCCAAAGGAGCTTATAAGTGCATATAGATGCCACAAGATAAAACAGAGGACGGTCATAAAGCACCAACACAATGCATGTCCACAATCATGAACCCATGTTACATATAGTAAATAACTGTGTTCAGTAATCAAATTCCATCTTCAGCACAAACACATCACCTTCACATGAAGCTCATCAACAGTCCAAACGAGCTTACTAGCCTAAATATTACCCTAGCAGAAACTAATATGACGCTGCACATGGGCCAAAAGCTGCCATATTTCAATCCGCTGACAGTCTGATTTGCTTGTTACAGCTGAGGCTTTGAAGTTCACGTTTGATCTCCCTTTGCCCGGAAAGAGAGCGTCCCGAAAAGGTCCCAATGCTCGCAAAGTAAGACAGTTATCCACTCTTCTGTTTTTTTGTTTTTTTTTTTAGGGGGGGTGTAAACATGAATTAAAATTCATATATTTGTCCAGATTGAGGTCATTCACGACTACCAGGAGAGCCGCAGCTGTGTGTCGTATGGCGTGGAAGGTGAAGACAGCCCAGATGTCCTCAAGCGGTGAGTGAGGACGCGTCCATCTGTCCGTCTCTTGATGTTCGAGTCTTTGATTCGCTCTAAAACAGGTTGAGACAAAAAAGTATCGTTCTGGACCCACAGAGCTTTTTATTTTTAGTTTCCTCACGAGGTTTGTGGCGGGTTTATTTTAATGGACAGAATTTTGTTATATCCGGTGAACATCACCGTTTGGCTTTTGCAATTTCATTTGCTGGAAAAACAGACCTGAATCTTGAGTTTTTGTGCCAGCGTCTTGGTGCCGATCAACGATGTCCATCGCAAACAAACTCATAAATTGAGGAGTGTGTCTTTGTGTGTGTGTGTGCGCGTCACAGTCACGTGATGCGGGAGCTCATTGAGACGGAGAGGATCTACGTGGAAGAGCTGCTGTCGGTCCTTCTTGTGAGAGCAAACCTCCTCCTCCTCTTCCTCCTCCTCAACACACGCGATGAGGTCGTCAGGCCGACTGACTGTGATGCCGTTGCAGGGCTACAAAGCAGAGATGGAAAACCCACATCTGGCTGCTCTCCTGCCGCCTGTCCTGCACGCAAAGAGAGGCGTCCTCTTCGGAAACATGCCCGACATCTACAACTTTCATAGCAGGCAAGCCCTACATGGCAGCAGCCACATATGAAGACCAACCAAGAGAGAGAGAGAGAATATTTTTGTTCTTTTCGTGTATGAACTCAAATTATGTGTCTCATTGTTTGTCCCTAACCTTTTTGTGGGGTGGGGGTGCAACCTAGCTTGTTTCTCCAGGACCTTGAGGGATGCCTGGACACTCCCGAAGGTGTGGGACTTTGCTTTCTTGCCAGGGTGAGAAGCAACTTCTTATAAAATATGGCTGAGTTATTATTTGCAAACGTTTTTTTTGTCTCCCCCCCCCCCCAAAAAATGTTGAGCATTCATGTGTCGGCAGAAGGAGAACTTCCAAATGTATGAATGCTACTGTCAGAATAAGCCGCGTTCCGACGCTCTGTGGCGGCAGTTCTCAGATTGCGCCTTCTTTCAGGTAGTAATAATCTGCGCGCATGAATATGTCCCCAGTCACGACTTGCCTGTTTAACTCACAAAATGTCAAATATTTCTTCAGGAGTGTCAGAAGAAGCTGGGCCACAAACTAGGCCTGGACTCTTACCTGCTGAAACCAGTCCAACGCCTCACCAAGTATCAACTACTGCTCAAGGTGGGTCAATAGAGGAATAATATCAAAAAACAGTTAAACAGAAAAATTCAAATGCAAATCGTGTAGGTTTTCTGTTCAACTTTTCAGTCCACTTCCAAATTGCTCACTTACTTTGATGTAATGTCAATTCATTTGAACCGGAAAAAAAGAGAACATCACAAGTTGCAATGGTCGTTTAATACTTGCCATAGATAACCTCTCACTTCAGCGTTTCTCACGAAGTTTTCAAGACTCCTGAGAATGTCTCCACAAGGGGGCGCAAATTCACATTACAAATCACGACGCCATGAAAATAGAAACAAATTCACATCGCATTTCTGTGGCACAGAAAAGTGTGGCCACACATATCGGACATACCAGAAGTATCTTTCAATATTGCTCAGTTTAGATTAAAACATAATTTAAAAAATCAGTCACAAATGATTGTCCTTTAAATGTTGATGCGTGTGCTCCTAGGAGCTGCTGAAACACAGCACCGACTGCGAGGGATCATCTGAGCTGCAGGGGGCGCTATTAGCCATGCTGGACCTGCTCAAATCCGTCAACGACTCCATGCATCAGATTGCCATCACAGGATATGAGGCGAGTCCTGCAAATCTGGCTTTTGTGTTTTTTTTGTACCTACTGTTTTCAATATCACTAAGCATCTCCCTTGCGCTATCTCAGGGGGACATTTGCGAGCTGGGCCGCGTATTGATGCAGGGCTCTTTCAGTGTGTGGATCAGCCACAAGAAAGTGCCCACACGCATGAAGGAGTTGGCCCGCTTCAAACCCATGCAGCGCCACCTTTTCCTCTACGAGAGTGTGTTGCTCTTCTGCAAGAAGCGGGAAGAGCACGGGGACAGCTGCGATAAGACGCCCTCGTACGGCTTCAAGCACTGCATCAAGGTTGGCCTTTCACTCGCAGCCGTCCATCCGCTTCACATACGGCCTTTTCCCTAAAATTTTGGGGTTAAGCTAACACTAAGGCAATTGGGAAAAAAGGGGAAAAAAGACTTTATTCGTGCAATATTGATTTTTTTCACTGCGACAAAATACGTCTTTGTTTGAGTAAAGATTAGGAGTTTATCTTGAAAAAAAATACAACTTTATTCTCATGACATTGCAATTTTTTTCATGGAAACACAGCCAACTTTTTGATTCCTATTACACTTAGGGGTAAATATGTCAATTATGTTTAGCTCTAACTACCGTCAACATTATGAGGAGGGTCCTTGGGAAAATGTCTCACCAACCGCCAAAAAAATCATCGCAATAAGAAACGTTTTATTTTTTTCTATGAACACCTCTCTGACAGTGACAGTCAAAACTGAGCGTAATTATTCGGCATTTTCACTTGCGCTGATTGGACTGTGAATGTGTTTTTAATAATATCCTGTCCCTATTTATAGAACAATCTTATATCATCTGCTAGAGGGCTATTAAAAGTGTTGTCATCATCTGACCGATCTCTTTTTTTCTACTTTTGGGATGTGGTGATCCGTTGAGTTTTGTTTAATTATTATGATAGATGTCACAAGTTTGATGAAAGTCAGACCTGTGGTGTGTGTGTGTGTGTGTGTGTGTGTGTGTGTGTGTGTGTGTCTGTCTGTCTTGGCAGATGACTGCTGTGGGGATCACAGAGAACGTCAAAGGAGACCCCAGGAAGTTTGAAATCTGGTACAGTGGCAGGGAGGAGGTATACGTGGTCCAGGTACGGAGTCGGTAAAAGAAGTGAATGGTCACTCAACTGCAAACAGGTCCCAGAGCAACGTACGCCTGACTCTGTTGTACTGTATTTCAGGCTCCCAGCGTGGTGGTGAAGATGTCCTGGCTCAGCGAGCTGCGCCGAATCTTGACCAACCAGCAGAAGTTATTGCGAGGTCAGCGGTGGAATAGATTAATTGTCATTTAATATTATAAAGTCTGGTTTAGAATCATTAAAACTATGTGATTGTGAATGTTATAGTGCAGAGACAGTGGTGCTATTAGATACGAGTCTTATTCATTCCGTGACCACGTCCCATCGGTCCATTTCAACCCTCCAAAAAAACAAACTTAAAAAAATATGCCATATGTTTTTATTAAGAACAATAGCACTCATCCCCGGCTCTGGCCTTTCTGTGTGGAGTTTGCATGTTCTCCCCGTGCCTGTGTGAGTTTTCTCCAGGTACTCTGGTTTCCTCCCACGTTCCAAAAACATGCATGGCAGGCTGATTGAACACTCTAAATTTTCCCTAGGTGTGAGTGTGAGTGCGGTTAGTTGTTCGTCTCTTTTATTGCCCGTTCTTGTGTTTGTGCACATTGGCCACCTGGGGGCAGATGAGAGAAGTTTCACAAGTGGCTTAGTAAGCTGCAGAAATAGCAATTGTTCTTCGCAGAGGATCAAGAAAATATTCTCTTTTATCTCTTCATGTGTTGCCCCCCCCCCACTTGTGTTCAAATGGCCATTGCTAAAAGGGTTTTAATAATGCAATACTGATGCTTTGTTATCCTGTTAGCATTAAGACAAACAGACGTATAGTATTAAACGCAAAGTGATGCGGTTGTTTTAATTCCACACAAGTAATGACTTGACTCAACTTGCTTAAAATTGAGAGGGAAATCTTCTTGCTGGATAATTTGCCACAGTAACTTTGGACTTGTTTGAAACTTGAAGGTTCAGACTTGAGACTTAGTTGTGACTTACTCCCACCACTGGGAAAGAGTCAGCTGATACCCCGTTGTATGTTCTCCTTCCAGATGAGGTTCATCAAAATGGACAACCAGTAGAGCACATGCATCTTTCTCCACCACCTTGTGAAAGGTCAGTGCCCCCTTTTTTGAATTATTTTGGACATTTTCACAATGTTTTTGAACAATAGGCGCCAGGATACTTCAGTGTGGTCAAAAGTGACTTCCACTGACTTGTACTGAAATTGATGGCAAAAACCTGTCAAGTTTGGGGTTGGGCCCCAATTAAACACTAAATCCCAGAGTATTTCGGCGTAGATGTGATAAATATTTGTTTAGAGAAGCTTGCAAGCCCACTGGGTGGCATCATTGCAGCTTCCATCATTGGGTTTGACATTTTCTCACAGGTAGGTCTTTGTGAAAGGTTTGTTTGGGTTCTCTTTGAGTAATTTAGCAAAACAATGGCGAGCCTGTTTGCTAAGCTAACGTCCACTCTTTTGCGACCCACCCATTTCACTGTCAAAAAGTGTCCGTGAAAGAATCTGAGCAACAGAAAAGTGACTAGTGGCTAGCAGTCAATGAGCTAGCGGCTAGCTCATTGACTGCTAGCACTCCCTCTTGATTATGCTAACTAGGTCTGAATTATGGCCACCGTGTAACATCATCTTTTCATCCTACTCATGGGTTGGTTCACGAATGGTGCCATCTGAGTGACATCATGGTGAAAAGGTCTATTGTGCTTCAAATATTCCGCATACAAAACACATCTGGTCACCTGTCGAGTGTTACAAGCTGCCTAGTTTTATGTTGGCACTGTCGATACAGCTTGGATCAGAGTGACATCATCACATAGACGGAGTCCAAGGCTTTGCGTGGGCGCAGCAGCCACTGTGTCCAACTGTGTGTGGTTGCTCCCCCATCCCCACCCCAAACACCCACCCCCTCACTGCAGAGCCATGCGGCCGTCCAGAGGGGCTCCAAGGGGCTGTCTGCCGGGGCTGCGCTTGGTCTCGGCAACATCCGACGCGTTTATGTGCCTGCGCTCCCAAAGCCCCTGTACCCGAAGCCCCCGGCAACGGCCCCGCCTACGCCCCCAGTGCCACTGACCTGCCGTAGAAGCTCAGTGGTAAACTTAGCCCACGTGTTTGCATAGTGGCCGTGACTTTGCCCATCACACGGAACGCGTTTTGCATGCAAAAAAGCAAACGGGAATCGTGGACTCTGTTCACCGAGCCGTTCTGGGTGAAGACAACCTTAGGTACTACGCATGCAATCGATCCATCCATCCATTTTCTATGCAACTTGTCCTCATTGGGATTTCAAGTCCGCTGGATCCCATCCCAGCTGACTATTGATGATATGTGTAAGTGACTGGTCACCAACCAATCACTCACATTCACATCTATGGACAGCTGACTTCTTTCAAAGTCGGATGGGATCGACTCCAGCTCACCGCGACTCATGGGCAAAAGCGCTATAGAAAATAGATGAATAAATTAATACGACACTGACAATCCTAACAAATGAAGTTGTCATCATTGTGCAGGTGTACCTAATGTTGTGTCCTCTAATGTTGTCCGCCTGAACAGGGCTGAGGTGGAGCCCCGTGCATTCTCCTTAATTTGTCATCACAACATTTTATGGTGCTTGTTATCTGCTCCCCGAAACTAAAACAAGGGAGGGATGTCTTTTTTTTTTTTTTTCTGAACTTGGATCTTGTCACAAGCTTCTCTCATGCTGGCTAAACACACAAACACAGTCCATCCTCTGTCAATAGAGAAGCTTGCACATGGCTGCTTCATGTCGCCCATCATGCCGTCTGGCTGTCCGGATGCTCATATACATACGCAGGCAGCTGTACGGCGGTAGTTCCATTTGGGCCAGCTTGACTTCCATTTCCCAAACAAATAACACAATGTCTCTTCTGTGTCATTGCTACCAGTAAGCAACAGAGGGCGTCGGTGAGCTCGGAGGACACCGAGTCGGTGAAGAGCAGCCCGGACGGCCAGCGGCGTGCCCCCAAACGCCAGCTCAACCGCAGGAGTGCGTAAATCTCATTCTCCGTACATGGCATGCAACGCAATCAAGAAAATATAATTTTGTCTCCACGATGCCACAACAGTGGCTTATCTCCAGTATACGCCGCGCTATTCCTTATGTTAAATATTTTGATTCGTTCTATATCAGAGGTGGCAAAACAAAAAGTACAGATCCCTGAAAAAAAATAAAAAAATCAATGTACCACCATTGTTCATCACTCAAGAGAAAGTTTGTGTAGGTTGGCCAGGAGCTCATCATGACTCGGTGAACATCTGCGAAGGTCTGGACGAGACGGGCAGCGGCCGAGACGCTTTCCACCAACCGGACATGCAGCTGGTGAAACTGGTGAGACGCTGCATTACAAGCAGTCCACTTTGGTTTGGTTTGATATGACCGCGTGGGTTTTTTCCACTTCCCGTGTGAAAAAGTAAAACATTTCTCGACCCTTGAGAACAGGGGCGTCAAACTCATTTTTTGTCGCGACCCACTTCGGAGTTACGGCTTCCCTTGGAGGGCCGATGTAAAATCTCAACATTATTTCTTGCCCGGGACAATTTGACATTTCGGTACAGATTTCAGCAAGGATCATGAAAGTTGACACACATGATTTGCTCCCGCGGGCCACATAAAATGACGTGTCGGGCCGGATCTGGCCCCCGGGCCTTGGCTTTGACACCTGTGCTTTAGAATGTTACACCAAAAATGACCGTTGGTGTTTGTCTCTGGTAGGTGAGATAAATAGGCGGACTCAATACATACAATTCAGAATTGAAGAAGCCTTTTGGATTAAAGGTGAAATGTCATCAACGATCAAGTCCAACTGCTGCCATTCAGGTTAGGAGCCAATGTCAGAAATGTCTCATTAATTCAGGTTATAGTCACCACCAAACAAGGAGTAGTGACGATGTCTTACCTTGAATCCAAAAGCCTTAAAGGGTCACTTGCAATGGATCATCACTACTCTTCAGCAATGCAGTGCGTTGGGCCGAAACATCGTATGTCCGTTTGATCAATGTAATATTTTTTCATAAATCGATAATGTTGGTCAGTTCACCTGTGTTATTTTGAGCAATCTTAAGGATTGAAAAGTGATATATCTCTTGAATGTTAATGGCTCAACACTGATGGAATCTGTTTGCGCCCGCCAGTCTCGAGGCAGATATCGGGCCTTGGCGGACTGCCTTCAAAACGGACCGGACAGCGTACTCATCAAATGCGGTGATGTCATCCAGTTGATGTGCGAAGACAGCAAAGGCCGCTGGTGAGTATGGCGTCCTGTCACCATCAGCGAGGCAAACATACACTAAAAAATAAATGGTGTGTTGAATTTACTCCATTTTTGTTCGTCAAGCGACACATGCAAATTAGTGCATGAAAGCATTTCAGTAGTTTATAGGAAAGACTTTCAGCCCTGCACATGGCCAAAAAAGAATCATTTGTATGGGTGTGTGCATGTGTGTGAGTAAGAGAGAGAGAGAGAGAGAGGTCATCCTAAATCACCACATCCAACAGTATGTATGTACATATTTGTCATCCTTTTCCTCCCCACTTCCCTGTCAGGCTGGTGAAAAATCTGAGTCGACAACAAGATGGCTTCATTGCGTCCGCCAGCCTGCAAGTGACCATAAGAGGGGGCAGTCGAGCAGGCTCTTCCAGACTCAGGGGTAAAACGATTTTGAATTTGAGTAGAGGCAGAAATAGTAAATCTCTCTCATGCTTAAGAACAACTACAGATATTGGATCTCATTAAAAAAATAGGCACTCATAAAAGTCACATTAACAAAGTATTGTTATTTGTTATTGTATTTTTGTGACTTCCCACCGCTGGATTTGAGCATCCAAGATGTTGACTTTGATTCTGTCCCACTTTATTTTTCATTGCAGAAACAGGCAAAGTCAGGACAAGAAAGCTCAGTTCTCCATAGAGAACAAGACCCGTGATGAGACCAAAGAAGGACGTTCCGTCCTGGTTTTGTGGCACTTTAAGGCATTGGACTTCTTTACATTCTCACAGGTTGGGATTGACAATCCGTACCCCCTCTGCGCCCCCACACAGCCTCTGTGTTGTCAATGTATGCCAAGCACAAAAACTGTGGGAGTATTGCATCGTTTTCCCAGCATTCCACAGTGCTGATATGAGCGGGAGTGGCTCACTTTTTGGCAACTTCCTCCGTCATGTGCTTTTGGCTTTACTGAATGGACGCTCAGTCTAGGAGAAATCCTCAAATTTTCAATCCCAGAGAATGTAGTTTGAAGAAAATCATGGACCTGAAGATCATTGCACGCATTCATCAGAAAGCGCTGATATCATTGCAGTACTCCTATCAGACAGTAGGGGGCTTCTTGTACTTTCCTATGTATCTGATGGCTGCTGTGATCCAATTTTTTTAGACATCCGGTTGACATCACACCCAGTTTTTAAGGGAATTTCTAGTCATTTGTGTACTGTTTAATTCCTCGTGTGCTCTTCTGTACGCAAGTGCCAAAATGTTTTTTTTCATCTCCTCTTGAGGCAGCGTATCGTCTATCCGCTTTTGTCTGAGCAAGAAAAATGTTTTGATCAGTTAAGAATGAAGACAAAAACTTTCATAACAATGTAGGAACGTGGCCTTTGTGTGCGTTTGCCGTGTTCCTGGCTGCTTCCCGTGTTTGTGTGTATGAATGAGGCGGGGGCGTGCCATGTGCACCACCAACTTTCAGCAGCGCTCTATTTAATACAGTGAACTCCCGTTTATCGTTGGGGAAAGCGTTCCAGAGCCAACCGTCAAAAGCCACATGTAAACGGATAGACATTTATTTAAAGACACTTTTTAAGGATCCCCTCGCGCCCGTTCTCACCTCTCCTTCTGTCAAAAAAAGGGAGACTGTATGACATCGCCCTAGCAACGAGCAACATGGCCAAACGCGACTGGATTGGACAATTGTGGAGGAAATGCAGTCGGCGACTCACACCCGCACACATACAATCATCCCAGGCGATGTGTTCACTTTTTTATGGCGTCACTCCTTTGTGGATTTTTTTTTCCTCCAGATCGCTGTATCATACCATATCGTATTTTTCCACATGGCCTGTCACTGTTGAGCAATAAATGCAAGCCAGGAGGCAAAAGTGCCTAAAAGACAGCGAATGTCTCAAGTTTGGAATCATTTCACACTTCATCAAAAAAAAATCTGAATTTTAATGTACCTATTGCAATGTATGACCGGTACAAATTACACAACTGCTCGTCTAGGGCGAAGTTCACATTGTTCGTTGATTTAATATAACCAACCACCACCACCAGTTCGAACGAATTGCTCCCTCCTCATTTCCTGTTGTTAGCCCCGCCCTCCAAGCTTCCGTCACACAAGCAGCTAACTTAATGTGAGAGGGGATCATGATGACACCACCGTGTGTTCAACACTATATTAAATATTCACGCTTATTTAAATTTACCAAATCCGATTGAAGGCTCCCGTTGGGGAGCCGTTTTGGAACGGCCGCGGCGTTTGATATGGAAATATTTCTTGGAAGCAGCAGGCGCCTGGTCACATGACATGTTTCCTTTGTTCAAATATTTATTTTGCCTTCCCTTTGCGAGCTGTCCCGAATGAAATCACATCTGCGTTTATTCACAAGAGCCACGAGCGCTTGATTGCTTTCGCAAACAAAACGAGCGGATGTTTTGTTATAACTGTCATCAAAAATGCTGCAGATTTTGCACAGATTTTCCAAACACGGGAAACCACATCAAATAAAAGCTTGAAGTGTAAATTCATCATGTCAAGCCAAGAAGCCTAAACTTAGCGACAAATGTTTCTTTATTGCAACTGGGCAGACTAGTATTGTTAGATTTAGTTGTACATTTTTAGCTACAAAACTACAAAGATATTTATTGCAATAACCGCTGTGTATATACGCCTACACTTTTGGTAATTAGTGTTTCAGAAATGCAATACTGGTCCATAAACGCCGATTGAATCAATGTGTTCCATTTTCAGCGTTTTGATTAAAGCCTACGAAACATTAAAATGGTGCGAATGTTCTTTTCGTGACTTTTGGCCCACAATACTGTTGATTGTGCTTCTGCGCTTTTCTTTCTCACCAGCAGATGGCAGCAATGCAGCGGTGCAGCAGTTTGACATGCAGCACTGTACGGTCTGTATGCCATCTTGTGCCCAAATTGTAAACTTGGAATGCAAAGTAGATGGGTGTACACAGGTTTTTGTCCAGTCTCTTTTCTTCTATTTCCTTTTAAGTATCGTTTGGACCGATTCAAAAATTGACTTTGGAACAAGTTGTTGATCGTGATAATCTTTTCCGCTTGAAGCCTTTGAACAACCTGACGTTTGTGTGCGTAAAGCTTCGTCGCCCGGCGCTCCCAAGCGAGTTTTTGTTGATGCCGAGTTCAAATCGCAGCGTGACGTGATTTCTTGCAAACGACGGTCGGTCAAGTTGCCGAGTCTGTTTGTAATGGCCGCCTCATCCTGCCTTTAAAATATCCACACGCAAGCTTGCATGTGCCAGAGTTCCAAGGTGTTCTCCCCGTAAAAATTACGATGACGTTTTCAGAGGCGCCACTTGCCCTGTTTTAATTATTTGTGAGAAATGTGGGCAGACAAATAGACCCTGCACTTGGGTAATGTTGTCAATTTATGTTATTGAGATTTAAGCTTCTTTTTTTTTTCAATTGAAGATACATGAAATCAAGAGTCATTGTGAGGCAGATGTGCTAGCCATTCACCCAGCATGCCCTTGGCAGTGTTCCACCACTGTGAGTTGTAAACATGATGACGTCTTAACATACGAGCATGGTTGCCTCGTGTTACTTCAACAGCATTGACTCTATTAAATGTAAAATCGACCAGATTTCATGCAAATTCCAATTGATTTCGTCATGTTCATTTCCCAACATGACATTACTGATTACAAGTGAGGATGAAGTAAAAGAAGCAGTCAGCCGTTAGCCTTTTCTTCAAGCGTGTGTTTAATGCGTACAGTTAACAAATATTCACTCTGTATGATAAGCCATTATGACAATCTCCCAAATTAGGTGTAATCCCAAACTGCTCTTATCAAGGTTGCTCGTCACATCTCAAATTCATCCTTGCAGAAAAGAGCTTGTTCAAGGACCTACAGTTGAATTGCCAAGTGTACCGCAATGGCGTTTTTTTTTTATTTTTTTACCATTCGATACCATCTTCAAAATCTGACATTTCCTCATTGTGTTGTTCCAACCCGTGGGTCATGTTGTGGATCCAGTTGACGTAAAGAGACACACGCGTGTACACCCCATACTTGCCATCTTTTGCGCACTCTTCCCCCCAGCTCACGATGCCCGTCAGGAACCAAGTGTTGTGGAGCTTGTTGGCGTGAGGCCCCCCACTGTCCCCCTGGCACGCATCTTTGGCCTGGTTATAGTAGCCAGCGCAGAACATGGCAGGTGTGATCCTGACGCTGCTGGTGCGCATGCACTCGGCCCGGCTCGTATAGGGAACCTCCACTTTATTCAGCGTGTTGGACGGGATTCCGAGGTAGCGCGTTCTGCCCCAGCCGCTGACCGTGGCGGGCGAGGCTCTTTTCACCAGGGCCTCGGTGAATGCCTTGGGTCCGATGCAGATGGGCCGGACATCGATAGAGAAGTTGATGGGTTTTTGGAGTTGGAGCAAGGCGATGTCGTGATTGTATGGGTTCACCCTGGGATTGTACAGCGGGTGCATGTGCTGCTGGGATACTTGGATGTCTTGCTCTGTTTTGTCTTTGCGTTTAATGTTGTGCTCACCTGTGGGAAGACGGGACACGGACACGTCAAACATTCCACCAGAGCCATTTCAGCATTGATTCCATTTCCACATGTATGAGTCTTCTCTTTATCCTTTATCCGGGTCATGGCACCAATTGAAAAGCTCAGAGGGAACCGCTGTCCTTTTGGAATTTAAATGAGAGAAGTACCGTATTTTCCACACTAAAATGTGCACTGGATTATGAGGCACACCTTCAATGAATGGCCTATTTTGTATAATTTTTTTCATATATTGGACTCACCGCATTATAAGACTCAATCTACAATGCATCCACTAAATGGAGCTACGCTCAAGGAAATTCCAACAGAACACTACACTACACCCTGGTTTATATAGCGACGATCAGATGTCAGTAAAACATATTTAATAAAGCAGCGACACGGTTCACTTAACCAACAGTAAGTTATAACATTGACTTGTTAACGTTGAACTCTCTTGCCGCTGCTCTATTTCCGTGTTCAACAGCGAAACCGATCGCCTTAAGTTTGAACTCGCGTTGTTGTAAGCATGTCTCTAGCAACGAGCCATTTTGAGGTTGACATATTACCGTAATGACCATACACAAGGCGCGTCGGATTTTAAGGCGTGCTGTGAGCTTCTAAGAAAATGGAAGGCCTTTAGGTGCGCCTTTTAGTGTGGAAAATACGGTAAGCTTTTACCATGCCTGCCTGTTAATATGAAAGCCAAGATGCAAATAGCTCACGGGGAATGCGTATTAGCATTTAAGTTCCTGCTGAATGTGCATGTGGGAACGTTTGTGTACAGTGTCATAATGGACCTAGGCCTGTTTTCTGAAGAAAAAAAAAAAAGAAGTGCCAGCCAGGTTCAAGTAAGGAAGCTGGTGATTTATCTTTATTACTGAAATAGTTGTGAAACTGTTTAATTGCTTAGTTTGCAAAAAAGTAGCACCAGCAGGAGAAAAAAAAATTGCTAGCAAGACTTAGTTCTAATAGGGAGGAGAAGTAAACTCAATAATGAGGATGTTGAATAAATTCTTCCGATAGAGAGAAAAACTTCAATGGCCGTACCCACTCTAACGACGAAGGCTGCCGGCGCCTCGGCCAGACAGTGGGCTGCGGTGATAACCCACCAAGCGCTTAGAACGGAGCCCCCGCAGAACACCTCCTTCTCCTTTGTGTCTACCAAGGCCGCCTGCGTGGACAGAAAGGAATCGAGGCATGTGGTTCGTTCAAAACATCAATTGAGACACAAGAAAAATACATTTCCCCACAGTGATCTCATTGCATCGTGATTGAATACAATCTGGAGCCTGCTCACTCATATGACATTCTTTGTGTGGTAAACAAATTAATATTTTCATTGCCAATATGCGATATTAGACAGTCAGTGCACATGGTCAATTTTTAAATACCTGCCAGGGGATCTCTGCTGGGACGACCCCAGCTCCACCTACAATGCGCCACATGGGATAGAATTCATCTAGGCTGACGTTGAGGGTGGGAGACCGAGCAGTTCTCATCAGGGCGGTCCTGCCGCATGGGAACTCGGCTAGCAAGATAAGTATTTATTTGTATATTTTTTTTGGGCCATTGTTGTTCTAAAATGCAGAATGATTGGGATTCATTGTCATTTGGGGTTGGTCTACCTTCTGGTTCACAGCTGATCCCGTCCTGCATCAGCTTGTATCCTTCCGCGCAGTAACATTTGCCTCCGATGATGCCCATCGGCTCACAAAAGTGCCCGCAGTCGCCATTGTTTAGATCACACCTTTTCAACAAATCTAACGGGAGACATTTCTTTGTACATCTTGACATTGACACTGGGAATAAAAGTCTAACATAGTACATATAGATAAAAACAACAAAAAAAAAATCTAACTCTATGGTGGTAATTTGTTCCACCTGGCTTTCCTTATTTTGAACCAACAAAGGACAGGGACAACGGAATTTGGAGTTGTTGAAATACCCTCTGATGACATTTTCATTTAAGAAGTGGAAGCCCACTGCTTGTTCTAGAAAAAAAAACTGTTCGTAGCAAGATAGGACAAAAAGTTGGTCCTGAGATCATATAGAGCAGTGTTTTTCAAACTTTTTTGAGCCAAGGCACACTTCTTTCATTGAAAAAAATCTCGCGGCACACCACTAGCTGAAAATGTGAACCCCCCCCCACCCCTCCGCTTATTTTAACAATTAACGTGTTATATTGTTACTATAACCGTTTTTAACATTGAAGAATGACGTTATAACAGCTTGAATTGGAATGAAATGAACACAAAGAAAACAGAAATTTATCATCTTTCCTATTTATTTATTTATTTTTAATCTTTCATATTTATTGTTTCACCGTCATCCTGCATTCATGCGTCACAAATTCGCTTGTCTCTCGTCGAAACACAAGGGAATTGGCTAGCTGTTGCTCCTCCCTAGCGGTAGGAAAGGGTACTACATGATTACTTTCTGGGCGAAAAGACCGCACAGGCAGACAAATTGGATATTTTCCCGCGGCACACCTGACAATGTCTCGCGGCACACTGGCACACGGGTTGAAAAACACTGATATAGAGCACATAAACAATTGCGGTTATTTTACAACCTGCACGTTGGGCAAGCTAACTGGAATTCGGTTGTTAAAAATTTGATATTTTATACATATTTTAGGAACTCAAAAGAAGCAAAAAATAAAAATACATGACTGTTTGTGCCTGGTGCCAAAAGTGCCCAAGGACAAGCTGAAAGGGTCCTAAAATCCAACAAGGCCTCGGACTTAAAGCACGTGTTAGTTGTTGCTATTTTCCGTACATTGAAATGGCAAGCTGGACGATTTCCCACTTACCGTTTTCGCAGTGGGCGCCGGTGAAACCGCTTCGACACTCACACGTGTAGGAGCTCGGACCGTCTTTGCACGTGGCCTGGTGCATGCATTTGTTCGACTCACACTGGTCCCCATCTGAGGACGTTCAGGTGCAACACACGACAATCACAAAGGACAATATGCCACACCCGCCTGAAGGACCTTCGTAAAGCCTTAATCGTCGACAAATCTCTTCAAGCAATAAAAGATCAGAAGTCTCCAGACCCAGGATCGAGTCCCCCCCAAAAAAACAATTCATGCTGCTCTTCTGAAGTCCCCTTCAATTTAGTCTGGACCCAAATATTTCAATGATCAATGATATTTGTGGAGGACAAAGAATCTATGCCTGCGCATATCGCTGTCGACTGTCTCCATGTGTTGCTCTTCTCTTTGTTCCAATATCTGAGGCTTCTAAAACTGCGACGATAGATGCTAACTATTAGCTTTGGAGTTTTCAATGGCATTTCCCAAGCTGTGTTTGCATGAAGGTGGCGAACTGTTCTTGAGGCACGGTTGTGTTAAATACACTTTGTTTTTGATGTTTCGCTTGACAGTAAACTTCAACTGGGAATGGGAAAAAAAAAACATTGAAGCCTCGTTAATTCTTAAAAAAAAAGCACACTATACTGTATGTATTTGTCGGCAAGCCACTGAGAATCTTGAAGCGAGCTGTTGTTCAAAAAAACACGCTATTAAAGTGTCCTTGAGTGTTGTGAAAGGCGCTTACAAATAAAATGTATTATTATTATTTGGGTCCTTCATCACGAAAGGTGCCATTGTAGTCTCCGAAATCGTTCAGTCATGCGCTGAGAAAAGATAAACATGGATTTTGACATTCTTACCATGATATATATTCCAGAACGCTATCTGAAGGAACAGTCATGACCCTTTGGTGAGCAAAAAAAAAGAAAACAAGATGTGCATGGATGGAGAAAATGATGACAAAATAATGAAGTCAGTCGGCAAAGACCGTTTTATCTGAATCCTCAAAGGTCTCCCGGGCCTCCTCAAAGGTACACACTTCCTCATAGCATTCTCTTTCCAGGTTGCCCTGCAGCAGCTCCTCAAATAGGCCCGTGTTATAACGCTTGTGTCTCTTCAGGACGCCATTAGCCGCTTTGCCGGGCAGAAACACTGGGCCTGCAGCCAAACGGGTCAATGCAAGTAAGCTGTCAAAAACAAAGTAATAAAATCCAGAACATACAATAACAGCAGCATTTTTGGACATATTGTGAAATACTCATACCTCCCAGACTCAATTGAAAGGACCACAACAGCACACAAGCAAGAAAGATGTTCGCCATCATAAACAAACGCAAACTCCAAAGTGCACAACGATTTGTGTTTGCGCACACAGACGACAACATGGGTGAATGCGGGTCACGTGCCACAGTTTGGAAGTTTGGGAAAATCTGTCTTTGCTAATGCGGGGGTGACTGCATTGACGTCCTCTGGATCACACATTTGCACGTGAACCAATAGGCAGTCAACAATAATACCTGTTAAAGTCATTGAACAAAAATCATTTAGTTGATGCTTGTTTTGTCTGTTTGTGTCCAGAGATTTACTGGCGACCAGTCCAGCGTGTACTTCGCCTCTCGCTCGAAGTCACCTGGGATAAACTCCAGCTCTGCCGTGATCCACGTGAGTAGGAGGACTTCAGAAAGTGGATGGACATTGGCTGCACTGGTATAACACAGCGCGAAAAATATTCCTTTGCGGAAGGATGCTCAGTTTTGATCACAACAACAACAACAATGAGTAATTGAGTTAATTTTATTCGTCTTCAAGTTCATCGCGCTGTTCGTAACCCCGAAATGTCATTGGTCGGGTCGATGGGAAAGAGGCGAATGGGGTGCACTTTGTCCTTTTGTCCACAAGAGGACGCGCAAAGACCTTCAACAACAACTCGGGCAAGACGATCATGCGACTATTCATGACGTCATACACAAAAAGAGCCAGCATTTAATTTTTTTTATATATACTGTCAGTTGTTTGGCAAATTCGGACATTTTTTTTCTTCAAAGCATACTTAGAGCCTGCAAATGTAACTCTCAATGTGTGAGTTTATTTGTGTGTGTATAAACTGTAGAACAGGAGGTAAAATCTTCCCCGCCAAGGGAAAATCCAAAAGCTTCTCAGGTGCTGGCGTCTATCGATCGGAGTCCTTTATAATTCATCGAACCGGAGACTGGTTGCCAACCGACAGAAAAACAACCATTCGCAATCGGCAATTTGTAGTCTTCAATCAAGCTAACATGTATGATTTCGGAACGTGAGCGGCAGCTGACGTCAACCATACTCACAACTACAACCATAAGAACCACAGCAGCGACGACAAGCATAAAAACAAGAACAACCATCGTAAACACAATAATCACAACACCGACAGTAAAAAAAAAAAGTAAAAAAAAAAAAAAAAAAAAAAAAGAAAAAAAAAAAAAAGAAAAAAAATGATTCTAACCTCAACAACAATTGTAAAAAAAAAAACAACCATGAGAACCATAACAATAGCCACAATATTTTTTTTTCCCATAAAACCCACACGGGCACAAGGTGAAAGTAGAAACTTCACACTGCAAATCCACAGCTGGGATTCAAACCCAGAACCTCGGAACAGTGAAGCAGATATTTTGTCCAAAAATCCCACTGTGCTGCGCGTTGAGTTAACTAGCCACTACAATTGCGCAGATTGATGGAGGGGAGTCCAACAATCGATTGGTGAACTCCTCCTTGACGTCTCTGTCTTCACTCACTCCGTCTGGGGCAGCTCGGCCCAGCCAGAAAAGCCGTGTCGGGTCCAATAAAATCCATCTGCAAAACACGGTCGCACGCTGATGAAAAATAATGAACCAAAACGCTACTCATGCTAGCTCAGTGCTATTGATGTCTCTATCCGCTTTCTCCAGAGCTGGGACGGAAGCGGGGGCCTGGCCGGGCCCGACCGGGCCACAGCCTATCACCATGGGAAGCAGGCAAGAGTCATGGATCTTATTGTTTTGTCCCACTGCGCACTTTGTGGAACTTTGCCAAGACACACGCCAACCTGGGTGAGTACTCACGCTGTTGACGTGAATCAGTCATATGATCTAACAGAAGCGAAACATACACACATTGGCAAACGCACAATCCAACCAGCACTCCTCGCTTCCTCCCACACACTCTCCAGCCTACACATACTTGCACACACACACTTATACACGCACAATCCATGCAGATCAGCTGTCAGGCTGATGAAATTTACACGCGAACCTGGTGACCCGAGCGTAATGAAAACGCGATCTAGGGATGTGCGAAGTCAATTATGGCGGCCGGTGTGGCAGAAATACGAGGCTCCGTCGTCGCTTTCGACCCCGACCTCTGTTGGATTTAAAATAACTCTACACCCCCCCCCCCACCCCAACCCCCGGATGACCTTTCGTGGACGGAGGTCACGACGCTGCGGAAAGCGCATGTGAGGAAGGAGCAGGTGCAACCATGTGAAATGAGCAGTGGCGCTCGATGACATTCGTCACTCGAATGTGCAGGCCTGTCAACCCAACACCCCTCTCGGAATGGCCGTTAGCATCTTAGCCGCAGCTTAGCTTTCATCATATTGCCTCACCAGTCTCAGTTTGGATTTGCACTGCATGGCTCAAGTGTCAAAAAAATTTTTTTTTTTAATGGCACAATTGCACAGGCAGATGTCTTAATAGAAACAAAAAATAGATTCATAATTGAAGTTCTTCAACACACCTCAACATACTACCTTGGCACCAATGTGCTGCAAAAAGGTGCTGAAACATTCATTATGTTTGTCTAATGAAGCTCCTCAACTCACTTCAATGCCGTTGCTTGGCAAAGCGCTACTTTTGTCTAAACAGAGCTCCTCAACTCATTTCAGGAAAGTTCTTTGGCATTAAGATGCTGGCAAAAGCTGCAAATTAATTACATTTCCAGCAAATCATGTAGGGTATTAAAAAAAAAAAAAAGATCTATGAATGTGAATTAGCAAACGCCGAACTGCGAATATGCTGTTGAACGAAATCAGGCCTCTTCAAAATGTAGATAAACCTGCATACTCATCGGATAGCGACCAATACAACACCACTAAGCCAAAAAGCACAAATCAGATATACCTGATCGATCCTACTTTGAAAAAAAACATTAAAAAAAACGCCAGATGGAAATCTCAACTGCGGTGAAAGCATAGACAATGGCATGGCGTAAATACGCGCCATTAGAAACATTTTGAATTTGTATTTACTTCCAGTATTATTGTTTACTTCAGTGCTGTCACTGTGGGGTGATGAAGCTTGCCGAGTTATTTTGATGCAATTTGAGAGTCTGTTTCTTGTGCTCTCAGAATGTAAACGCAGTCCTATCAGATATGTGTCACATGAAACCAGGCAGTCCCCCAAAAATCACAGACAGGCATTAAAATGAGGCTTGGACCTACGGTGTAAATTCAGCCTTCTTGCTCCACATTTGAGCACTGGACTAAACTATCAGCCTGTGTCCGAAACGCTCATCTTATCAGACGTGGCCAGCTTGAACTGGAGCACAACCTGCAATCAGAGGCAGATAAATAACCAGACTGCATGCCTTTGGGATATTCATCACGCGGCAAGCATCCACCTGCTCTCATGCATGACGTCAGGACTGATCTCTGTCACAAACGTCACTGGCTGCCAAGAGAGAAGGTCTGCATGCAGATGCAATGGAAAACGGGTTAGAAAAAAAACAAAAACAAAAAAAAGGGCTAAGCCACATCTTGAAATTTCTGACGACTTGCGCGCACTTACCACATTTGACCCCCTAACATTTGACATCAGTGCACAGATGTCATGAATGTCATGTTTAACCCTTTTTATGACTTTTTTCCAAGTGACCCAAATAAAATGAAAACAAACTGTTCAAGGGCCAGGTTTGAATGCGGCTAAGATAAATAACCCCCCAAAAATGCCACTACGAATGTCACCTATAACCTGTACGATTCAATTTTTGAGCTATTTTAGAAAAGCCCCTCTCGCTGCTCATGTAGCCCCACGGGCAACACGTTGCAGACCCCTGGCATAGATTAGCCATCCATCCATCCATTTTCTGATCTGCTCATCCTCACAAGGGTTGCGGGTGTGCTGGAGCCTATCCCAGCTGTCTTTGGGCAGTGAGGGGGGGGGGGGGGGGGAGGACACCCTGGTATAAAGAAGCATTAATTGGCGCTTTCATATCATTTGCTGTGTTGGGTCTATCTCAGTGACAGACTGAGACTGCTGTTTTCTTTTCTGATCAAAACAATGTTGTCTTTTACTGTGATCAAAACAGCGGATAATCCACGAATTGCATTTTATTTAAAATATTTATTCTGTCTTTAATGCATTTTTTTTCACTTTTAAATTATCCTACAGGCCAGATCGAAGCTCTTAGGGGCCGGTTCTGGCCCGCGGGCCGTATGTTTGACACCACTGATTTACGGTGTTCCATTAACTTGCCACGCATGTTTTTGGAATGTAGGAGGAAACTGGAGTACCCGGAGAAAACCCACGCAGGCCCCGGGAGACAATGCAAACTCCACACAGGAAGGCCAGAGCCGCCCACAATACGGTCATTCTTATTTATCAAAATAATCAGGCTATCGTCTAATCTGAGAGTATCGTACTTATTCGTGCTCTGCGACAAGGAAAAAAAAACAAAACAAAGCAAAACAGACTTTGATGGAGGGTGAGCGAAAAATGTCCCAGCTCAGGCCCCTCTTGGGTGGGCAACTACGGAGCAGGAATGGGGACTTTGTTATGGAGCCGTTCCACGAAGAAGGAAAAAAAGATGTGTTATTTTTACTTGAACCTTTTCATGCAAAAATAACGATAACCTGATAAGCTGTGCACTATAGTAACCGCTGTCCCTGAACGGGTTAACTGCTTGTATGCCGAAGCTGTTAAATCACTTTGCTCTGCTCAGGAAACAAACTGCCATTCCCCGAAGGAACGGAGAAGTGCTTCAGTGTCGGCGTGTGATGTCACACATCAAGAGTGCGTGTTCATGAGCGCCAAAGCCAGGCTGCGGGGCGATGCTTTCAACAGGCCCGGGCCTGGCAAAGTGGCGATGCCTCGCAAAGGGCAAAGGGGGCCACAGGCCACGGACACAGTGGGAACACAACCCAGTGACATTTCCACATGGAACTCATCCCCGCCCCCTCTCCTCACTCTCTGCCAACACCAGGCCGGTCCTTACCTCCAGAAGATTCCTGCACTCGTCAGACTCTCAAATGTGAATCCCCGCTATATCGCAAATCTTCAGCTATTTGTTATTTCATGGGTTTTTGCACTGCCAAGGCAAGTTTTGCACCTTCAGTGTAGTATGTTGTGCCACAATTGAGCACGACTTGAGGGCATGCAGCAATAGTAGAGTACGCTTGCGCCTGGCAAATAGTTTTCGTATTGAGTATGAATCGAATATTCTTTGTCTGTTTTCTGAGCAGATCAGGTTTTGGAGATATTTTTTGGTTCAGTTTGACCTATAATAGCTTGCACAAGATGGATTTTATAATGCGTTGTTTTATCGCGATAATGTTTCAGAAAAAAATAATTTCTAAATATGACTAAACATATTTCTATATCATTTTTCTTAGATTTTTACTGTTATAAAAACTTGATTTGCTCGGAAAAAATGACGGCAGATGATGAATTGGAACATCTGTGTATCTTTTAAAGGCAGAGCCTGGCCCGGTGAGTGACGTGGGTGTCAGCCAATTAGAGGGTGGAGTTTGCTGGCTTTTAACTAACTATCACCTTTTTCTTCAACCTTTTTTGTCAACACATTTTTTGAGTTATTTGAATAATAATTTCTGCACTAAATTAGACCAAAACACACAAAAAAGGCAGAGAAGGTCCCCTACTAATCTAACAAACAGAGCAGAGAGAATATAGTCCTGTGATGGTAGACAGTTTCAAATGATACAGTTACTTTTTTTGTCACACCTACCAATGCAAATCAAACGTCATCTGAACAAAAACCTCACTTATGCTATGCAGATTCCGATTTCAGATTCCAGCCATAATTGTTTCTCACACTTTTTAAAACATTTTATAATTGTGGTAGCAGCGTGACTAATTGAAAGCGAGCAAGTGTGTGCCTCAAACATCTCGGCGAGATTAGAGCGTGGGGAAAAGTTTGAAAGGCGTCCAGTTTCTTCTAAAAATAGCCGGCATAAAGATCGTGTGACCCTCAAGGCTGCAGGTCTTTTTCCTTGGCGGCCGCTGACTGCGGAAAACCCTCGAGGCCAAGAAGGAAGCGAATCAACCCCGCGATGGCCTGAGAAGAGACGGTTAAAAAAACCTCCCCCTAATAACGTCCCTTAACTTTTATGAGGTGCGCAAATAGTCCGGATTTTTCCATCGCCTTGTTACATGTTGTGAACGTGAGAGAAAGCATGCTACACCTCTTTTGGGGTTAAAGGTAAGCATGGACTGGTGATGGAGTGTGCTTCATTTTGTGTGTGTGTGTGTGTGTGTGTGTGTGTGTGTGTGTGTGTGTGTGTGTGTGTGTGTGTGAGTCCTTAATGGATTACATGTTTGTCACACATGTTATTTACGATGAGGACTGATGGGATATGCAGCTCCGGAAAATGTCCAACTTAGTGTACAAATGACAACAAAAAATGCAAAAGTTATGTTTTTTTTTTTAATTAAATGACATTACAGCAGAATTCCATGTTCATTAAACGCAAGCATAACAAGTTGCATTTTGTCTGTGGTTCAGTATGTTTGCTGGAAATTACACACTTCTGACTTGGGTTGGATGAGCACCGGTATCAGGTGTCGGAATCGGGCCGATATCGCCCCTATTTCAATTTATCGGGTATTCGTGACAGCGGTCCGATACCAAGGAGCTCATGCGGCCATTTTACTTTCAGGAAAGAACAATTTCGAAGTGAATTCCATCCATGTCCACCTTCTCATATGCAATTAAGATGCAATGGTATATACTTTTGCAATAATAATGCTCATAATATTGATGAAAAAAATGACTTTTCTGTGTACAAGGCATTTTAATACACTGATTAATATTAATTATAACAATAATAAAAGGGTTGAAAAATAAAGGCCTTTTTGATCAAAAGTATGTCAAATCTTGTTGGTCGACATGACATTTGACTATTCTCATGTTGCCACGGGAAACCAAAATATTAGGAACACCTCTCAGTATGCAACGCTGCCAACTATGAAACACGAAGAATGAAGTCACTTCTACAAATATAGAGCAACATTCATAAAACGATGAAGACTGGATTTTTGATACATTGGACTTGACCGACCTCATTGGCAGGGGTACCTAATAGTGTGACTCTCTCTCTCTCTCTCTCTCTCTCTCTCTCTCTCTCTCTCTCTCTCTCTCTCCATCCATTCAATCGCATCTAAGCCGTCACGTGATCACCGCGAGAGCGAAAATGCGCAAAGAGCGCCACGACCAGACGCGGCATCTCGACAGCGGCTCTCCAAAAACAACTCGCTCGCCACATGCACGACAGCAAAACGGGGAGGGGGGAGAAAAAAAAACTACGTATTTGATTTTTTTTTCAGATATAGGGAGACCGATGGCAGCCTGCAGCCAATCGTCGTGTGCGTGACGTGGAAGCGCGCTGGTGTTGCGTATCCTGTTGATTGTGACCGAAGAGACAAAAAGCCTCAGACAGACAGTCGAAGCTCCACTGACAAGAGGCCACACTGGATGGCCCCCCACTCCAGGCTTTTGTTTGTACACAGAACCCCTCTTTTTCTCTTTTTGGGCGCCCCGTTTTTTAATTTTTAGCGTCATTCACCGCGCGTCGTGCTTTTCCTCTCGCTGGTGTCGATGCAAGTCAGCGGCATTGATGGTGGGAGCGTGTGCTTTCATCCACGTGCATTGATGTCGCGCGCAGCGAGGACGAGATAAGGTAGGATAGCGGAAACACACGCGTACACGTTATTCGCTATTTGCGCGTGTGGCATATGGTCCACGCATGCAGCAACCTCACGCTGTTTTGTTTTCACTGGAAGAACCCCTCGACGCGCGCACCCCTTCAGGCAAGAGGGACCATTGTCTCCTCACTGCACGCCTCGAAATTGCGCGTGGAAAAGCGAAAGGGGTTGAAAAATGTAATTCGTGTGACTCTTTGCCCCCCCCCCCCCCCTCCCACCCGCCCCGGCCATATCTCAGCACGTGGAAGCCCGTGGAAGGATTTGATTGATGACAAAGTAGACCGTCCATCAGGATTCTTGTCTAAATCGGGAATTACGCATCCAAACTGGGATCTATGAGCGGCAAAGTGGCGAAGCCTAAAGAAGACAAGGATGCTTCCAAGGGTAAGTGGCCAGATCGTTTTCATTTTGGCCTTGCACTGAATGCTTTATTACCCCCCCCCCCACTTTAAAAACAATAACGATAGAAATGAAGGTTGTCCCTTCATCCCCTCCACCCCCTTGCATGGTGCAACCGGGTCACTGTGAGCAATGATGGTGAGCTGTTGTCAGCATGTGGACGCCGCAGGCCCACATTGTGCACGATGAGCTTTTTGTTTTGGTGATTGCAATGCCGCAGCCAATCATAGTACGCATGTAGATTGTAGAAGGAAAAAAAAAAGGACGCAAGCAGAAAGGTGGAGACGTGTCCATTGTGTTTCCTCCTGGCATCCTGTTGAATTGTCTGAATCTCTTATGGGAGGAGGGGGGCGGGATTTCATACATTTGAACCCTTTTTTATTTATTTATTTATTTATTTCGCATCCAATTCACAAAAGCTTGGGTGGCCGTTTATCGCCATGGCGACAAAGAGGAGTTAGGGTTACCAGAGAAACCGGCATATGCACACTTCCCAGACACACACACACACACACACACACACACACACACACACTTGCGCATACATGGAGCCGCTGTGAGCAACGTGACGTACGTCACCGTTGTTTCTTCCCACTAATTCAATTGCACGCTCAAAACCGGCAAGTTTGAAGTGATCACTGCGATTAATATGCTTAACTGCTTTGCTTTGGAATAACTGCCACAAGTCATCTCAGTTTAAATCAGGGTTGGAGATTTTTTTTTTCATAGCCCATTCTAGATCTGCAAAGAAATTTCCTAATGTGTATTATTTTATTCATCCATCCATTTTCTGAGAGCTGGAGCCTTTTCAACGACTTTGTTGCAGAAACAGCCTGAACTGATCAGCAGCCATACACGTCATATTTACACTGAGGGAAAAATGTATCTCTCCGCTGAATCTAATGGCTTTCCTAAACCGCACGACTTTTTGATAATTCCTGACTGTCGCGCTGTCATACTACCGGAGAAATATCGTTCTGTGTCACACCACAAGTCCGTCTCCGTCAAGATTCAGTCCATCGGCGCAGGTCCCTCAGGGAGGCGGGACAAGCAGCTGTTGTCGGAGGCATTATGTGCACGTGTGTTGTTTCTATATACAGAAAAGGAAAAAAAAAATGAGAGTATGGACGATGGTGGCGAACGGGTGGTACGGGCTGTCTCTTCTCCAAAAAGAACTTGAGGCAATTGTTTAACATGCTTTGCTAATCGGCTACTAGCTTTGCAGTTAGCCAACGTAGCATGAGTTGAAATGCTACGTATACTTTCCAATATTTCCCCTTTTCTTCAAATCACTTTTAAAATACTGTACACCGCATTGTGATTGCGTGCGCCATGTCCAGTCTCTCGTCATATTTAGGAGGGCGTTCTCTTCCTATTGGTCAATGCCCAAGAACCGATCGAAGCATGACATAGGACATATCACAAATTCTGAGATGTCAGACTTTTGTCGTCCTGGTTCTGAAAGTGTCCCAGACGCCCCCTGACCAATCGTATGTTACCTACGTTACAAATCGTCTACGGGACCGTACGTTTGTTTGCTAAGCGTCAAAATCGGGTCACAACCTTTACTGCATAGACGATCAAAAAGCAATGCATAGCAATCTTATTGCGGGGCCAAGCTAGCAACGACTGTTGTGGTGTCATCTGGCTGAATTCCTGGGAAAACGTCCTTGAGCAACACACTAGAGAACAAGATTTAATGGCTCCTGATGAACTGTTTGACAAGAGTTGTCACCGATTTGTGTGTGTGTGAACAGTGTGAAGCACTTAGGACGAAAGCGTGACGTCCACACTTGTGCCACTCTTGTTAAAAAATGTGACTACCCCCCCCCCCCCCCCCCCCGCTTAGTTCGTGACACTTGAAATGAGACTTTTAAGTGTGCATCTGTTTTGTGCTGACAAAAGAGTGAGCGAAATGTGCTGGCAAAATTGATTCCGAGATTAACCTCAAGAGCATCTTTCTCTCTTCCACTCCCCCTCCAAATCAATGGCCGCCGTGAATGGCTGACTCACTCAAGTTCCGTGGCACGGACGATCCAAAATACATCTTCACCCTTACAGAAGAACAAGGAAAAGCGCAGTGGGATTCACATGATGATAAAAAAAATGTGTGGATTAGATATATGTGCTCTAAAAAAAGAACAACATGACATCAGCTATATAAAAATGAGCTGCTGTAAAGCCATGTGACGTCGACAATGGCATTTATTTGGACTGTTTTTTTTATTTTTTTAAGTCAACAGAATTTAGTGGCATTATATGCATTTTGTGTCTTGCATTTCGTTTCATGAAAACCTGACTGGATGATTTGATAAGCAATGACTTCTCAGGCAGACCTCACAACCAACGTTACAGGCGTGCGAATGTGCGTACATCAGGGTTGTAAGAGTTTGGGATTTCTTCCTGAGAGTTACTATCGTTTTATTTAATTTCGATTTTTTTTTTTTTAAATTCAATTAGTTTTAATTGGTATGATTGTTTTTTTTAATTTTATATTTTTAGAAAATCCTTTGTTTTAGGTTGGTTTGTATTAGTTTTAATCTTAGTTTTATTTCATTTCGTTAAATATTTGGAGTATTTGTTGAGTGCCAAATTAAAAAAAATATAGTTATATTATTGCATAATAAACTAGAATACTCAAACAACTGACCTCGGTTCAGCTGTAGCTACGGACGTACAGCAATACCGAAATAAATACATCACAAATCAACCCAGAAAGCTCATGTATGATGTTAAATGGCAAAAACTAAAATGGGCATTTTTGCTATGATTATAGTTTTATAAATGCAAGATGTATTTTCAGTTACAGTAGTTGTTTTTTGGAAAATCATTTTCCATTTTTATGCCGTTCTTGAATGTTTCTTCAGTTTTAGCTTTACCGTTGGTTTTCGTTCAGTATACTGGCATAAGCTTCGCATAAATTGTGAGGGATTACGTCACCGTAAACACCCGCCTTTTGTTTACGTGACACCCGTTTTGTTCAAGTGTGTAAACTCGAGGTAACGTCGGGGCCTTTTGGTGAGCGTAATGTGATTTCCTAAGTGTGGGTCATCCAGTCGAAACCATACTGCCTCTCCTCTTCTTCTCCCTCGCTGGTGCGTGTAAGGCCGAACATGCAGCGCAGCGGACGTGTAGAAGGATCGCCGCCGATATCAACACCAGTGATTCACGTCGCGTTAGCTTCCTTGCTGTCCTTGTGAAACTAACGCAGGGTGACAAAGTGATGTGCGGATGCATGACGCACGCGCTCCCTCGGCTGTGCGGCGCTTTCGGTGCTGAACCGGAAAACTCGACTCTTGTTTGCACGGCGAGTATACTCATCCGAACGGCTACGGGCGTCTTAACTGGATGGACTGATGACACAGTTTCAGATTTGATATTTTGGCATCACTTCCTGGTTCAAATGTCAGCCTTTTGTTCTGACGCAGATTGGGTCGCGGCGCCCGGAGCAAAGTGACTCGCCTTGCATCAGAGATGTGACACCCTCCATCGCGGCATTGCGTGCTGATCCATGTTTGGTAGCGTTAAGGGCTCGTCCTCGCTTCCTGTGTCAGCTCAGATTTGGGAGTGACACTGTTGACATGTGATTGGTAGTTTGGATTTTTGGTCTTGGAGGCGACTGATGGAAAACCTTTTGTTTAACCTTCACGTACTGCTCAGGTCCTATCTGACCCATTTGAAATGACAATAATATGACCCTTAATGTCATTCTTTCTTTTAAAACATCTTTTTTAAAGCTGGTACGAAGTTGGTGCGCACGGAGGTTGTTCTGATTTAACATTTGAAAACGGATTTTAGATTTGCTGGCGTGTGTTAATTCAAGGAACGTGTTTGTAATGGTGAGACTCTGTGAATCCGTACAGATCCTACCAAGAATGTGCGTGTTCTTCAGAGGGCAGTGGGAACAGTATTCACGGGGGAGCTTGAAAGACTTCCAAGAACTGTCTGCGCACCCACCGCGTTTGCACAGGTTTCCGCTGAAACAGCACTGGTTGATCTTTGAATGGGTCACGAGGGAATCTCGACCATGCGAATGATCATCTGCGCTAGACGGTGCCTCGACACACGCGCGAGATCAGTACAAAAATCCTTTATCTCTGAAACATTGAGAAATGATGAATCATTATTATTATTATTTTTTTAAATGTTGGACAGGCTTTTGGCACCTCTTGAAAAGATACTGTCGGTAGTTCATAACTTGTTATATATTGTCCCGGGACATACAAAAATAAACACTATTGAGGGGTTAAGAAAATAAAAAAATCGCACGCTATTATTGTGACATCACATCCACATTTAAAAAAAAAAAAAAAAACAACCCAAATTTTTAAGTATCGTACCTCCAAACACCAAATTAAGAGTCATTAATTGAAGCCTTTCAGGGACAGCGGTTACTACAGTGGACAGCTTCTTATGTTATCAGGTTACAGGGTGCATGAAAGGGGAAACAACTTATGTCATTTTTTTACATGTCCCACTCGAGCCAAGCAGTTTTCTACCGGGCCCTTGACAAAAAAAAAAGACCCTTTTGTTTGGTTTGATCATTGATAATCTTCTACAAAAGTGTCACTTAGTCTATTCTCTACCATGCTTTCGATGTATTTTTCTATTTTTCGCCACATGTAACGCAGACAATACACGATTTGCGCCCAACGAAGCCAATTTTCCGTCCCGTTTTTAATCTCGGCACAGAACAGCACTGATGGTGTAAAAAAAAAAAAATCCTGCGTGGTACGGTAGCAGCTTTTCTTCAGTGAAATTGAAGTTGCTCTGAAACAGCTGTGCCTGTCAAGCTCTTGGATTAGTAACATATTTCTTCTCCTGTGGCCGCACTTCTGCCAATGTATCATCATTTTTTTTTTTCCCCCTGTCAAATATTTAGAAATCACATTTCAGGTCCGATTTTCGTGTGAGGGGGACAGTAAATTTCTCTTTGCGGAGCAATCAATCATGTTTATTGATGAGGTCCAAGTGGGGACAACAGATTACCGGAAATCCATCCATCCAATTTTTATAGCGATTGTCCTCAAGTGAGCTGGAGCCTATTCCAGTTGATTTGGGGGAGAGGTGGGAGACAGTTTGACTTGGTCGCCAGTCAATCTCAATGCACAGAGACGAAAAAAAAAACCCCAAAGCATTCACGGCCATTCACACCTATGGACCCTTTCATGCACCCTGTAACCTAATAACCTGATTAGCTGTCCACTGTAGTAACCACTGTCCCTGAAAGAGTTAAAATCTACCCACCTGAGGAAAACGTGAAATCTCCACCACAAATAAATAAATGAATGAATGAACGAATGACCCAAAACAAGATCCTTTGGACGGAGATGCTAACCACATGTTCCACAGTGCCACTTTTAAAAACACAAAACAGAGACGTGTCTTGAACAACACTGGCGGATGGAAGCGTAGCCAGTCATTTGAAATGAGAAGCTGAAGTTCTCTGTAAACAAGCGGCAAGTCCTTACCCAAGGGTGCTTGAACAAGGGTTCAACTCATGGTTAAACATTCCACTTCTGAGACTGTTTGTCACAAAAGGCCCAGGCGTAGTAATCTCAGTCTAGAATTGCACGAGAATCTGTTGGGTTGAACGACCCGTCTCCAAAAAGTAGCGATTACACCCGATGACAAAGATCTGCGAACTGCAATAATTTTTTGGTGAGATGTTTTGAACTCATTCACTGGCTATTTTCAATGGGTAGATGTGGGAGAGGGTCTGGCCCAGCTTGTCAAATTCACTATTTCTAAAATTGGGAATGACAAAATCCCTGTAGATGGCAGCACTTTGTATTAGAGATCAGCACAGCTTTTGTGGTGAAGATAAAGATTAGAAGTCAAACTTGGCTCGTCATATCGACCTTGAGGGAGAGAAATGCCGTGTCATTTTAAGTTATCGTAAATATCGATCTGACACCTTATTCTGTTAACTAGAAAAAGCCTGGGAACACACATTCTTTTGTCTGGTAGGTTTGGACCTTAGATTGTCACAAAACACAACATCCTGTGTCTGTTTTGCGATCAATCAAAATAAATAAAACAGTTTGGCGCGAATTAATAAAAAAAAAAAAACAGCACTGTATGGTCAAAAGAAGAAAAAAACTAATCAAACGAATCGACGGCTCCCGACTTTGAGAACTCATAAACTGGGGTGCTTGTAACTCGAGGTACCACTACTTTTTGAAATCTTGTCAGCCTCTGATTGCATCAGTGTTTGTCTTTTTTTTTGTTGTTGTTGTTTATTTTTTTTTTATTTTTTTTTTTTTTGCATCGCAAGTTTTATTTGTTATTGTTACGTCACTTCTGCCCTGAAGTGTTTTGCCCTCAATGCCCCAAAACACTTGAATATTCTAGTGCATTAGTCAGCATGCGGCTCTAATCCACAGAGCTTCTGAGGTGAACGGCTTTTGGGAGCTCAGCGCCCGCTGGAACCAGCGGCCGCTTATATTCGGCGTCCACACAAGTCGCGACAACAATTGCCCTGTCGCGGCCCGGTTTTCAGTGACTCTTTTCGCCGCCTCGCTCCTGCTCTTGTTTTCACTTACAGAGCCGCTGACGCTTTTAATATGCGCTGGGGTTAGGGCCGCGAGTCTACAAGCATCTGGCCGCGTGCCGACATTCTCGCGCAAGACGCAATCGCACGTCAGCGCCCTGTCACAAAACCAGCGCAGCTCTCACGGTGTTTCGGGTCAACTATTGATGCACTTGGCGATCATCACGCTGCTTGGTTTGTTTTTTTTTTTAATCAATCTATTGTCAACACCGCAATCTCATCAAAATAATGGCGTTGTTTTAAAATTCCAGCTAGGTAACGGATTAGTACCTCAGGATTACGGTTCAGGTTACTTTCAGAAATGAACAGCCGTGCCGCGGTCGTTAATCCCGTGTAAATATAATCCTCATAATTGTGGTGATGTTTGTCACACTCTGCCAATAAAAAAAAATAAAAATAATGATGCGTTTGTTCGAGAGAACGTGAAATTTGTTCAGATCGCTGACCCCGTTCTTCTAGAACGCTAATACCTTGAAGCCAACTTGGCTCAGCACTTTTAATGGACAAGGATGGATATGCGAGGACATTACTCGTTTAATATCTCTTCAAAAAAAAAAAAAAGATGACATCAGCAGAAAATGTTTCGGAGTAGCTGGCATCCACTTTCTCATTGGTTAAAATGACCTTGTCTAAATATATCCATCCATCGATACATCTCAGTTTTTGGAATGCTGTATCTCATTTTCTGAAATCATTCGTAGAGGTTAAAAAACAAAAAAGGTCAATTTTCTTCAGTCTTGGAAATGAAATGGAGTGAGTTTATTTTTAAGAGACATCACCCAGTTAAGGTCATTTCATCACATTTGACTCAGCTGGGAATATTTAATGCAAAACGCAACACAATCAGCAGATTTTATTTATTTTTTCTTATTGCTGTTGTTCATGTGCCGCAGCAGCGGTAGAGACACGACTCGTTGGAACCGTTGTGCGATGCCACGGCCCGGAGAGGTCACTGAAGTGATTATTAAAGCTCAAGGTTTCCGCTGAAACCGTGACGAGGCCACCTCTGCAGAACGGAGAGGAATCAGAATGCTGTCGTGGAATTCTTCAAATTTTAAGTCTGCGCTCGAGACACAAATGGAAAAATTGCCCCATGGCTAAGTCGAGGCCTCGCACTTAACAGTATGATACGTTTTACAGCATGTTGATTTCTTCATTTTTAAATCCCACCCAGGATTAATAGTTGCTGTGGACATGAACTAATTAAAGTTGGTGAAAACTAAAAAGGGGATTAAGGCGAAGGAGGAAAGCGAGGCGATAAGGCAGGACCGAGGCTAATAAACAGAGGTTACAGGCGGGAAGTGAGCGAGCAAGAGAGGCACGAGTTGAACTGGCCCAGAGTCCTCCACAGTGCAAACGATTGTTTTGGCTTTCAGTCAAAGGCAGAGTGGTGGTTGCCAGCTCCGTAAAATCCGCGGCCGAGGTTCACCCAAGTGGTCACTGCCAGATATTCGAGAACATTCTTCACCAGGATCAGCTCTGTTTCATACAGTCTAATACTATTAGTGGCGGCCCGGTGGGCCAGTGGTTAGCGCATCGACTTCACAGTGCAGAGGTACCGGGTTCAATTCCAGCTCCGGCCTCCCTGTGTGGAGTTGGCATGTTCTCCCCGGGCCTGTGTGGGTTTTCTCCGGGTACTCCGGTTTCCTCCCACATTCCAAAAACATGCATGGCAAGCTGATTGAACACTCTAAATTGTCCCTAGGTGTGAGCGTGAGCGCAAATGGTTGTTCGCCTCTGTGTGCCCTGCAATTGGCAGACTGAAATTGAAAACACTGGAGCATCTTATTTTTCTCAATAAAAAATTTGTGAAGACAAAGCCCACATTCACGTGATTTTCACATTATTGAAACACATTGAATGATCCATTATGAATGCATGGATGTGAATGATATTGGATACACTTCATCATCAAATCAGTCAGTTCAGTCTGTCAAGTGGGTTGGCTGCAGGGATTTTGAAGGTCCAGCAGGTGGCAGTGGTCAGCGACACAGTATCAGCACAGTATCAACACAGTGTGTCAGTGTGTCGACACGCCTCATGGACCCATCACGAGTACACAGAGACGAACAACCATCCACGCTTGCTCTCACACCTCAAGACAATCTTGTGTTCCACTAACCTGCCAACGCGTGTTATTGGAATGTGGGACGAAACCGGAGTACCCGAAGAAAACCCACACAGGCACGAGGAGAACATGCAAACCCCACACAGGAAGGCCGGAACCGGAATCGAATCCTGCACCTCTGCACTGTGAGGCCGACACGCTAACTAGGTGATCACCGGGGCCGCCCACAAGAATAACTTTTAAACAAAATAATTATGTTAATGGCAGCGTAACCTCAAACCAACCCAGAGGTGTCGCGCTCAAGTCTAAAAGTGGAGTGCCTTTTGGGTGTCTTGAGCGGCGAGAGTGCAGAGTTTGTCGGATCACAAAATGCATCGCCAAGCAAGAGTAAGCAATTTCAAAAGCTGTTCATTAATGAAGGCGCTAAGTGACCCCTAAACCTTGAGCGAGATGCCGCGCTCCCGGGAGGTGAATACCGTTGACTGCATCGATCGACGAGGCGCCCACTCAAAGAGGCTGCTTCATTAGGACGGACATGTGGACACAGATTGATAAATCGAGGAGGTCGGAAATTACTGCCAATGTGCGGGTGTCTGCTGTACGAGGAGGTGTGGACATTCATTAAATGTAAGAGGACATCCGGCAAGCAATTACCGGCCATTTGTCGAAAAGCTCAAGAGACCGCTTGAATTTTTTTTTTCTTTTTTTCAAAACAGAAACTGACGAAAGGACCCAAGGAAGAATGGCAGCTAATTTGAAGACAAATGCGTCTGCAAGTTGTTTCATGTCCTAGTTAACGTCTAGAAGGGGCCAGAGCGCTTTGTATTGCCTTCTCCTTGAAGTCGAATACGCAAGATGATATATCGCGGAAAGCCATTAGCACCATTCTGCGGGGAAAGCGAAGCCATTCAACGCTGATGAAGAGAAGGAAAGATGGAAGGCTAATGCTGCCCCGCTGATATATTCAAGGCAGAGAGGATGAAAGACGAAATGGCACAAGGTTGGAATCCCAGCATATGGAACCCGGAGGTATTAAAAATCAACCTCTCGAATAAAAGGCAGACATATGCCGTCTCCCCGTGCACGTTTAAAACGAACGTATGCCTGCGCCTTCTATTTGAGGAACATTTAAACGAACGACAAAGACATCCATTGTGCAGATGATCACTAAATATAGCAGCGATCCTCCACCGGTCCCCCGAAGCCAATTTGAGTCTGGAGAAGGCTGAACATCACGGCTGCGCCTGCCCGCTTCTCATCAGGGAGACGTCATTTACATAATGAAATGCTGCCACGGCAACGGCGGCATCACGCAAACACGTGCTCGCAGCCCGAGAGACACCCTCCGTATGGAAAAGACACACTTGATTAGGAAATAAAGGGCGGGAGAGCAGCTGTAAATGAGCCGTTCCCGGGGCACTGATGGAGGTGCGGCTCTCGATCGTTCTCTTTTGACGCTTTGATATGATCTTACGTTAACCCCAACTTGCCTTCTATAACAGTCAACGTACGATATATCCCCTTGAAAGTGTGATCTAAATTCACTCGACCATTCCTTAAATTACTTTCAGATACGTGAAGTGAACCTCCGATTTTTAGAATCGGCCATCGATGCCACGAGATCGACGATGCCCTTATAGATATCTCGGCTGGTTGTGTGACACCTTGTCGAAATGTCATTTAAAATACATTTTCAAAATTCTGGAACCGTGACTTGTCAAAATGGTGTAGATATCTCAAAGTGGCCCTCGATTAATAACTCCCCTCAATTAAGCCTTTCATGCACCCTGTAACCTGATAACATGATGAGCTGTCCACTGTAGTTACCGTTGTCCTCAAAATGGTAGAAAAAAGAAACAAATAATAACTGTAAGGGGAATATTATGCATGTGACCTCTATGACATTAGACCCTTTTATACTTGCAGTTCAGCACCTTGGAAATGTTTTTTTGTCATTAATTAGTGTTTTTTTTTTTCTCAATATTTCCAAACGACACGTTTTCATTTTGGATGGACTACTCATCGTAAAGTCACCCAATCATAGTGCCAATGTTTTCATTTCCGACACTTACACTTTGTTTGGAGGCATCATCGGAGATTGATGAGGGGAGACGGGACGCTGCAGTATGGGGGCGAAGGAGGCAAGACGGGAGGGAAGCGAAAGGAGAGAGAGAGAGAGAGAGAGAGGGAGAGATCTAACAGTACAAGTGACGAGCATAAAAAAGATGAACGGCACTTTAGGCCAAATGAAAAGGTTGCACGCAATGACAAGAAAGCGCTTTAGTTTTAGTTAAAGGTTACCCCATAAAATCAGGATCGGGACAGTCTTCAAATTTTTCTATTCGGTTCGATTTCAAGTGTGTTTTTGCACAGGTCAGAGACTGAGGTTGAACTTTTGACCCTAATTCCAAAAGATTTGGCTTTGGTTTGGCACAAACACAACACTGCTCATCACCAAATGAACATCATATCACAAAGTTCCAAATAGTCGATGTTAGCGCCAAACGTTCAGGTTTCTGCAAGAAAAAAAATAATTTAATGAGAGGCACTTGAACACTTTCATGCACCCTGTAAGCTGATAACATGATAAGCAGTCCACTGTCGTAACCGCTGTCCCTGAAAGGGTTAAATGGCGGCAGGTGTGTGATACAGTTTCATTGCGATGTGTTATGAGAGGGTGTGCACACTTGTGCAACCGCATTATCTCAGTTGCTTTTTACTTCCTGTCTCAAAAGATTTGTTTGCACAGTTTGTAAGTCACATTAAGATTGGATTTTTTTTTGTAATGATTCATTTTAGTTTCATTTTTTTATTTTTCCAATGCGTGGCATTTTAACAGGGGTGTGTCGACTTTTTATATCCCCCATGTGGTCAGAGTGCATTCCCCCGCACGCCGTCAAAGTTTCGCAGATGTCGCTGTAATTACCTGAATGCAAAGTGAACGCGTCTGCAGTTTGCCGGCGTGAATTGGAGACGCCGTCATATTTATTTATGCGACGCGATTTACTTTTCGCTTGTTCATATCGTGCGCTGGCGATAGAACGGAAACAATGATTCGCTGCTAGTCCCAATTTGTCTTGCTTGAGTATCCCAGTTTCAGAGCCTACCTTGCATAAAGGGCAAGATGAAAACATTGCATGTTAAATAATGACCGGATCATCTGCTTAAATGTCACCAGAGCGTCGACTGATGAGACGCTGTTAACAGACATAGGAAGTTAATTCCGTCAATTAAAAACATCGGCCAGGCGTTCCCGAGAGCTGCGTCTCAGTGCGGACGGCACAGTGATCCGTAAATAGACACCGTTTATTACCTTCATATTGATTCATGAGTCTGGACGTTTTCCATTTGTCAACAGTGACAGCTGGATGAGTGACGATGCAGGCGGCGTGATATGATAATCTTGAAATGACAGCGGATATTTAAATCGAAATGAGGGATTCCAAGTGCTTCTTATTTGCAAATTGGCATGTTTTGGCTCGTGGCTTGTAACTAACGAGTGGAGAAAGCAAAATGGCTAATTTTCACATGTTAAAATAAAATCCAGGTGTCCTGATAATACATATTTTTTAGAATTCTACTGATTATCCTATCGATTAATCAGAAAAAAAGTTTCACTATCTGCGACTTTTAGTGTGTTTGGCTTTAAAAGGCGGGGCCTGGCCTGGTGAGTGACGTGGGTGTCAGAGAATGAAGGTGAGGAGTTGGCTTGCTGGAGACTGGCTAATGTGTTGAGTTACTCGGTGTGATTTGTAGCCACTGTCAGCTTGTGCATGAGTGCGTTTATGACCTGTTTTGTTTTGTTCATCAACCCTTTCAGGGATAGCGGTTACTACAGTGGGCAGCATATCATGTTATCAGATTAAAGGGTGGATGAAAGGGTCAAATAAAGTACAGCAGTCACAGTACGTTCTAAGTCGCAATGCTAGATGCTCTATGAAATGAGCTAACATTGACACATGACCCTTTCGACACAGAGTGGTGCATTTGATCACTTGATGGCAGTGACAGTCTGAGTGGTAAAAGAAAATCAAGAATTACATCCCACTCTTTATAAAACTTCGCAGAACTCAATTTCTCTCAAGGGGGAATGGGGCGGGGGGGGGTGGTCCTGTCTTGGGAGAATCAGCCTCTGACCACCTCAACCCTCCATTGCTGGGTCAATTGCAAGTGCAGTTTTTGTTTCCATGACAACCAGGTGCGGAGCGAAAGGCTCAAAGTTGAAGGAAACAGGGAGGCAGCGTTTCAATCACACATCACACAACCCAACCAACCTTTTTTTTTTTTTTTTGAGGGCTGCAATGGCTTCATGGCATTAATTAAATATGCGATTGAATTGAGTTACAAACTTGGTCATGGAATGAATTAAACTTAAGTCAAGCAACTACGATACCTGCAGCAGAGTGTAGTCGCAAAATAACTTCATTGTGTCATCCGTCCCACGTGTGGCGTAATGCACTTGAAATATAATATTCACATGGCGGCATGAATAATGAAAGGAACTGTGATTCCTCGTGTCTCTTGCCAGAAAAATCGCAGCTTTTGTGCTCGTGACAGGAGTGACGACATGTACAGCATCCACCCCGCGTTTCAAACGCGTTCGACCAACTCAATTTCAGGCGCGTCTTTTATTATTTGGTCTGCGTGGAATGGGAGTTGACATGTTTTTTTAGGGTTGTACAAGCAGAAGGTGTGGAGGCGGTCCTCGCACTTGTGCCGCAATTAGTCATCACGGTCGCTTAATAGATACACTTATGGGCCTCTTTTCTTGTCAGAGTGAAAAATGATCTCTATTTGTGTCTTGACAGGTCACTCGGACCTTTGGACGTTTTTAAAAAATGTTTCTTTCTTTGCTGGAGGTTATATTTTAGAACCTAAAACTCATAAGGAACACATGTGAAGCCGTGTCTTGGCAGGTACACAAACAATATTTTTCTTATGCTTCTTCATTGCAGTCTTTTGTCAAGGGCTTAGAGCTCATCAGATGATCTGCAAATACAATTATGGCTAATGTTTGATGAGACAACAGCAAATGCAACTTCTTACATTTGAGCATTTAATAATGCCAGTTCGCGTTGCAATTGTGATGAAAATATCCATCCATCCATCCATTTTCAACACCGCTGATCGTGAAGAGGGTCACGGTATTTGCTGGAGCCTATCCCAGCTGACTTTGGGTGAAAGGCGGGATAACCCCTGAACTGGTCGGCAGTCAGTCGCAGGGCACGTCACGAGTGGAAACCAGCCCCATGCTGCCCGCACACAAGTCAGGCAAGTGTACCACCACACCATCAGCGACCTATGATGAAAGTATGTTTGATTTTAATCAAATAGTCTTCAAAACACAAACTCGTCCAGAACGTGGCATTCGTTTCACTCCTTCGAAAGACCTGTCGTTTCTGATATCTTCACATATTTTTCCCGCAGTCTTGCCATACAACTCACAACAATGTAGTTTGAAACACAAAGCGTTTCAGTTATATGGTTGTCTGTCCGAACTCTCGGGGCCACCATGGGAAAAGGGTACATGCCGCAGAGGAGAGACAAAGAAGAAGTCGGGTGGGCTGTACAATAATGGATGCCATTTTACTTCTCTCTCTCTCTCTCTCTCTCTCTCTCTCTCTCTCTCTCTCTCTCTCTCTCTCTCTCTCTCTCTCTGAGAGAGAGAGTACTAGTGGGTTAGGGTTTGCTTTGACGTGTGCTGCTGACTACAGTGATATTGCTCAGTGTGTGTGTGTGTGTGTGTGTGTGTGTGTGTGTGTGTGTGTGTGTGTGTGTGTGTGTGTGTGTGTGTTCAGCGCTCCATGCTGTAAAAGCTTTGAGGGACAGATGGCGACTCAGGCTCAGTGTGACTTGTTCTCCCGGTTCTCTCGTCTTTGGCTGCAGGTCTGCATCCTGTCTTTGGCTGCAGCGTCACAACCATAATGAATGTGCACAATGCGCATGCACACACACACACACACACACACACACACACACACACACACAGTGTCTTCTGGAGTAGTATCCGGCTTCCCCCCCCCCTTCCCCCGCAGGCTAACTGGGCCAGATAGCCTTTCGACCCTGCCTGCTGCTTCCACCTGAACCGTGCCGGAATTCAAATTCATGGTTGAGACAGAGAATACGCTCAGCGGCTTTGTTCATTCCACTTAATGACAGAACATCAAATGTATGACGGCCAGCCCGAACTGTTGACCTACACTCTGTCAAAATCATGTTAAATGGGGACCTGTGTTACCAGCAAATCCGAGTGTTCTCTCTCATAAGAATTTAGTTGAAAAATATGAACATTTGGTCTAAAAAAAAAAAAAAAAAAGGCTTCTCTCCTATCTACAGCCCATCAGGATGGATTTTTGAATTTTTTTATTTTTTTGGAGTTTGATGCTGATAACCAATTCGATCAGATTATTATTTTTTCGGTCCCTTTAACACTAGAAATTAATAACAGGCTGAACATTGACTATTTTACAAAACTTAGTCCTTTAGTAGGGTGGTCTGGTGGTTGACTGGTTAGTGTCAGCCTCACAGTGCAGAGGTGTAGGGTTCGATTCCAGCTCCGGCGTTCCTGTGTGGAATTTGCATGTTCTCCTCATACCTGCGTGGGTTTTCTTTGGGTACTCCGGTTCCATCCCACATTCCAAAAACATGCGTGGCAGGTGAATGGAACACTATAAATTGTCCCTAGGTGTGAGTGTGAGCGCGGCTGGTTTCTTCATCTAGGTGTGCCCTGCGATTGGCTGGCAACCATGAGAGTTAGCAAAATGTCCTTTTAAAGAGGAACAGAGGACAAAAATTGCAATTAATTATGAGCAATCATCCGAAAAACAGAGTGACGGCTTTTAATTGTTTTTCAGCTCGATTGACGGCACAATAACACTCAAGCTAATCAAAAGAGCTTTGCCTTTAGAACGCTTATTATTTATCTACCGCGCTTTGAGGCGTGTTTTATGAAATAATATTTCGAGTGATACACAGGCTTTGATTCATTTAGTCAGCCGTACAAGACTGGCGAAAGTATTAGAAACAACCATTCGTGAGATACAACGCAAAAATAAACCATACAGTGGTGTTAAATGAATGGTCTGCATGGTGTGTCACTACAAAAGGGCAGACTTGACACCCATTATCTCAACGGGTTAGCCCCGACCGTAATAATCAGCCGATAATTATTCACCGACTCCAAACAAATTAATGAAAGATGCGTTAAAAAAAAAAATGCGTGGCGTGTAAATTTCACCCTATCGATCTTGGAGTGGAAGGAGACAGCTGGATGATGAGAAAAGGGCCGTATCTCTTGCTGAAATTTATGAAGGCCTCTCCAGTGTTTGCTCATCCTTGCTTTCTTTCCAGGTTAAAAAAAATAAAAAAGTGGAACCACTACAGTCAAGCACAATAAATCCTGGCATCTGATTTGAATCTTCCCATAGGAAATCATGGAAATTCAACTCATCCATCCATCCTTCCTTCCTTCCTCCCCGAGTTGTATGTCATACAGCTTAAGTGCATTTCCGTTGACATTGTAACAAGCAGCGGATTAGCAGATAGCATTTGTGAGCAATTCTTCCAAAAAGAGGCTTCAAGCTGGTCATTTGCACTACCAGTTAGAGTTAACTGTAAAATGAATAGAAAATGACACCAAGTGTTCAACCAAACCGCATAACTTTGCCTAATGAAGGCCCGCTAGCTTAATGCTAAGACACAATGCAAAATGCCAGAGATGCTAATGTATAGCATCGGTGTCATGGTGTTGTAGCCTTTTAAGCAATGGATATTTTAGCTCAAAGCAACAAATGTCCACAGATATAACATTCACTAAAGTTAAAGCCGCACGAAATTTGATGAATTGAAACATGACATTTTCTAGTTTGTTTGTTTGTTTGTTTTTGTTTTCTTCTCCAAATCGTACATCTTATGGAGTGTTCAAATTTGGAGTGTTTTTTTGTACAGAAGTACTGTATCTCCTTTTCATCATGCTGCCGTTTTCTCTCTATTGACGTGTGTTACAGATAAAAATGTGCTTGTGTTTGTGTTTGTTTTTTGCTCCAAATAGCAGCCCCACTAACAGGGTTGGTGATATGGATCAACACGCAGGCGCCTCCATCACGCAATGTAAATCACCAGTTAGCAAAAAAAAAAAAAAAAACAACACAAAGATTTTATGTGCTCCTGCAGTCAGTGTGGAAGAAATCCTGTCGGCAAACACCATATCATTATCCCAGAATGACAGCAGCATAGCAACAATCCAGAGACGTATCACCTCATTAACTCAAATCCAAATGTAGCAGGCATTTAATTGCCGTGTTGGTGTTGGTATGTTTTGCGCCTCCCCTTTCAAAACTATTTGCCTCTGAACTTATTACAGCTAGGTCACGTCTAATGGAGGTGTTTGTCTTTGCAAAGCGATCCCCGCCAGCCTGCCGCTGCCTGGCGGCTAATGAGCGCTTGGGTCGCGGCCCCCTCCGATTGAAGGAAGGCGGGGGGGGGGGGTATAAAAGATGACAAACGGAAGAAGAATGGCCTGGCGGTGGGGGATATGCATGCAGTCTGCGAAGTTGCTTCTGCTTGTTAATGGGAAGAAGTGTGGCTGCTTTAAAGGTGTCGGTGGTCATTCTGTAAAGATTTGCTGAAACTTTCATTCCTTTGATTTAGAGGTAAATAATACCACCAAGAGCACCAGTTAGAAACAAACTTGCCTGTAGCGGCGGCTTTTGGTCTAAATTGCAGTGGTATTTTTCACCAAATTGCCCTTTTATTTACAATATACAACTAAGAAACGCAACATGTGTGGTGCTAACTCACCATGTGGTTCGAGTTGAACGGCAGCGGCTTTTTACCATTACATCAAATGTGAGGTTCATGAACTTGCCCACCTTCTACTGCGTTGGCATTTCTCTCTCTCTCATAAACGACGCGAAAAGTTAAGATTGATCCACTAATCTTCATCTTCAACTGAACAGCTGTTCTGATCTTAAATCCAAGCAATGCAGCACTGCGATCTAACGGGCGAGACCGTTCTTCATGCCTGCCGGTTGGACTCCAATTGACAGTTGACAAATGTAAATGTTTACGCCAGTGATTAAGTTAAAATTATGACCCAGACCCCCCCCCCCCCCAAAAAAAAAAAAAAAAAAAAAAAAATTGGTTATTTTGGCGTACTGGAACGGATTAATGGAATCTCAATTCATTTCAATGGGGAATAGTGATTTGTTATAAATGAGGTTACAAGCCTGGTCCCTGCACAAATTAAACTTGTACGTAAAGGTACCACTGCAAATCTAAAAATATCCTTGCCTGAAATGACCTTTTGCACCAGCTTTTGAGAGCGAAACGTGAGGTTTTCTTTGGAAGGGTCTTCATGTGCAACCATGTCAAAACAGACCTGCATGGGCGTTCCCATCTCCCGTGTGTTTTTTTTTTGTTTCTGACCGTGTGCTATGTACTGAAACATTCTCTTGCACACTGCTGAAATGTAGTCATGCACACGATTGAAATGCTGTAATGTACGCCGCTCAATACGCACACTTCAGTATTCATATGAACGGATTTCAGTCTGATGTTTGAAAAGATTCCAGTGGCGAATGTGTTTCGGTTGCGTGTGAAACCATTATAGTAGTGTGTATTGGAGCATTTCAGAGATCTTTATGACAGAATCACATTGGTGTGTATAAGAGTGTTTCGTTTGGTTTATGAGAGTGCATCAGTTGTGCATGTGAAAGTGTTTGAGTTGTGTGTATGAGTAGAAAAAGAAACTAGCGTACTGTATGAGAAAGTTTCAGTTTCTGCATGACAAGTGTGTGTGTGTGTGTGTGTGTGTGTGTGTGTGTGTGTGTGTGTGTGTGTGTGTGTGTGTGAGAGAGCGTTTTGGTCGTGTACATTACTGAACACAAATTCATGTGTTTTATGAGAGTATTTCAGGAATTTACATGAGAGGGGAAAATGTAGTCTGAATGTGAGCATTTTAGTAGTGTGTGAGAGTTTTTCAGTAGTTGAGAGTGTATTTCAGCGGTGTATAGGAGAGCATTTCAGTAGTGTATATAACCCCCCCCCCCAAAAAAAAAGAAAGAAAATCTGTTATGTACATGAGAGCATTTTGGGGTTGTGTATGAGAGCAATTCAGTAGCGTCTATGACAGTAAAAAAAATTGTAGTGTGTTAGAAATAATTTCAGTGGAGCATTTTTCTTTTTTTTTTAATTGGGGGGGGAAGTTCCTTTAATTTTAAAATTCACTCATTTTTGCTATCTTATTTTTTCATGGCAAAATAGAACATGTCCAATGCAGCATATCCATCAGATGTTGACATTTTTGGCCAAAGGTTTGAATCGGGAATCGCTCCAAAACTGTCACGAGAACACACGCTGTGTTCAGCGTCATGTCTGACGTCAGCGGTCTCTTTGACGCGCGGTGAGGTTACATCACGTGACTCTCGACAGTCGTCGTCCCCCCCGCCTCCTGCGTGTGCGCGGATCACCTCCTGCGAATGACACTTCGACGCTCCTGGAAAGATTTAAAATGCTTTCTCATTAAGAGCCAGCAGCCTGACGAAAGATTGCGCCATTGTGACAAAAGAATGAACGCAGTTTGGGGTCTGTGTCATTGATGAGCATGGATTTTCCACTCAATAATAACAACAAAATTCAATATCTAGACATGTCCTTTTCTCCTCACTCCTCTTCTCCTGTTGCATCATTACCTGTGGTAGACCCCACCAAAACTCTTTTTTTTTCTTTTAAGAAAGGCTTTAAATCATTCTGCCTGTCTACTTTGCTTCTCCAAGTTAACTCTGCTAAAATGCTGTTCGCCCTTGCCTCAGCAATACTTATAATTCACAGTGTCAAGTTTGACACGTCCTCGGTGGCCAACGAGCTTGTAATATACTCGGCCCGAGGTTTATCCTGAGCCGTCTGCATCGGGTAGCTTGTCAGGAGTGCGGCGTGGACACGAATGATGACAAACATTACTTGGAATCGTGTGATAAAGCAGAGCTGCTTGGACGGTTGAGGAGAACACTTTTTACCTCGACGATTCATCGTGTGGATTATGTGGAGGAGTCTGTCAAATGTTCGAGGCATTCTCTGGAATTTTCTCCATGTTTTAACATATTTTTTTTAGGCTGATGCGAGGTTTGGCCGAATAAGATTCTGAGAGCCCATTAATGAGCCGTTTAATTAATTAAAAAAAAAGTTTCCTTGATACTGAAAATAACAATGATATAACAGCCAAAACATCGAAACATTTCACAATTTTTTGGAACATTTCTTTTTTAAAAAATCATGTTCCTTACCATTTGTTTAACTTTACAGCAAGAGAGGAAATGTGACAAAAGCAGCCCAATGTACTTATTTTTTGGCTAATTGGGGGGGGAAGTTCCTTTAATTTTAAAATTCACTCATTTTTGCTATCTTATTTTTTCATGGCAAAATAGAACATGTCCAATGCAGCATATCCATCAGATGTTGACATTTTTGGCCAAAGGTTTGAATCGGGAATCGCTCCAAAACTGTCACGAGAACACACGCTGTGTTCAGCGTCATGTCTGACGTCAGCGGTCTCTTTGACGCGCGGTGAGGTTACATCACGTGACTCTCGACAGTCGTCGTCCCCCCCGCCTCCTGCGTGTGCGCGGATCACCTCCTGCGAATGACACTTCGACGCTCCTGGAAAGATTTAAAATGCTTTCTCATTAAGAGCCAGCAGCCTGACGAAAGATTGCGCCATTGTGACAAAAGAATGAACGCAGTTTGGGGTCTGTGTCATTGATGAGCATGGATTTTCCACTCAATAATAACAACAAAATTCAATATCTAGACATGTCCTTTTCTCCTCACTCCTCTTCTCCTGTTGCATCATTACCTGTGGTAGACCCCACCAAAACTCTTTTTTTTTCTTTTAAGAAAGGCTTTAAATCATTCTGCCTGTCTACTTTGCTTCTCCAAGTTAACTCTGCTAAAATGCTGTTCGCCCTTGCCTCAGCAATACTTATAATTCACAGTGTCAAGTTTGACACGTCCTCGGTGGCCAACGAGCTTGTAATATACTCGGCCCGAGGTTTATCCTGAGCCGTCTGCATCGGGTAGCTTGTCAGGAGTGCGGCGTGGACACGAATGATGACAAACATTACTTGGAATCGTGTGATAAAGCAGAGCTGCTTGGACGGTTGAGGAGAACACTTTTTACCTCGACGATTCATCGTGTGGATTATGTGGAGGAGTCTGTCAAATGTTCGAGGCATTCTCTGGAATTTTCTCCATGTTTTAACATATTTTTTTTAGGCTGATGCGAGGTTTGGCCGAATAAGATTCTGAGAGCCCATTAATGAGCCGTTTAATTAATTAAAAAAAAAGTTTCCTTGATACTGAAAATAACAATGATATAACAGCCAAAACATCGAAACATTTCACAATTTTTTGGAACATTTCTTTTTTAAAAAATCATGTTCCTTACCATTTGTTTAACTTTACAGCAAGAGAGGAAATGTGACAAAAGCAGCCCAATGTACTTATTTTTTGGCAGGGGGGGACAATTTCTTGTTAGAATATTTGAATTGTCATTATTTTAGTCTTATGTTTTGCTGTGTTTACATCTAAAAGAAAGAGAAAAAAAAGAATCGGCAGAAAACGAATTTTGGCCCATTTTAAAAGAGCCAATCAGCTCGATTAATCGCTCGGGTCCTCCATTTGAATATGGAGTCAGTTCAGGACTGTTCTTCGATATATTAAATAATGATTCCCAATATTTGAGCCATTATCCAATTTCAGTCGTTTGAGAATTTACTGCAAATATTATATCTTAATTCATCTCTCTATCCCTGCTAGCGGCGTGTACTGACAGGCAGAATAATTAACGACATTTTTTTTTTTTGCCCATACGTGACACATTCATTTCATACACTGTGAACAATACAATTCCAATTTTATTTATTTTATTTTTTTAAATCCAACCTGAGCCTCTTTCTGATGTGGCTATCAATCGGATACATCGCCGATACGTCTCATCGCTACGCATCTGAATTATATGTCATCAAAAGCCTGACGTGCACTCCACGCGGGCGGGGAGGAGTGCTTGGGAGCTAGACCACTGACAACCATCCGTGAATCTGCAAAGTTGATTTGAGTAACGTTAGGATCTTCTATTTCACTTTAATCCCACTTGAAACATGAAGTTGACATTTATGGCGATAGTATTAATTAAGCCCCGCAGACGGTTCATTTAATTCACGTGGTAATGTCGTGATATCATTTTCAGGAGAGATCTCCCCATAAAATCAGATCGAAAAGCTTCGTCTCACTTCCCCAAAATATTTCGACCATCCTCCCTCCCAAAGTTTGGCAACATGGGGGATTTCTTCTTTTGAAAATGACTGAGTTAATACCAAGGGGACACAAATACTAAAATCTTACATAGAATCATGCTTATACTTTAAGTTTATTTCTTCCTCAATCTGACAAGCAAAGCTGCAGTATCATATTCTGTTACGGTAGGACATCACGCCCCATTTAAACGACTTCTTCCTAAATTCAAGCTTGAAAATTAAATTCAAGCACCGTAAGAAATCCGAAGCACTACGAGAAACTTGAGTTGTCGACCACATAGTAGAAAATGAATGAATAATTGAAGTAGCCCAATTTCTTGACAGTTTAATGCACGAGATAGCTGTTGAAGTGGTCTTTTAATTGGCATTCATGCTTTACCTATTTCACAGAAGCGTTGCCACATTACACCATTCACCCCAACCCAAAATCATGTAATCTTTGAAAAATTTCTGCGAAAATGGCGTGAACATCGGGGTGTGGATCCCAGGGTGCAGTGGGAGTGCTTGAAGAACTGTAAGCAGCTTAAACAGTCCGTGATGTTGTCATCTGCTCTCAGCTGAGCTCCCAAAATAACAGGCCCTCCGGGTAGCGACTGGCAAAGCAGAGCGGGGCCGGCCAGTCAGCCAGCGAGCCAGCCAACAGACAAACAGACAGCGAGACCCAAAATGGCGTGGCTTGGATTTAGATCCACTTTAGCTAAGATTGGACATACCTAAAAATAATAAATTAATAAAAATGTATACAGTAGTACCTCTAAATTATTTGGTTCTGGAAGAAATTTCTTAACCAGAAAATTTTGTAAGTAGAGACGCATTTTCCATGTAAATGCCCTAATCCGTTCCAAGCTCCCCCAAAATTCAGACACAAATGTTTTCTAAAGCATAAAAATGCATCAAAATATGCAACAAAGACATGTTACAAATTAGATTATTGCAAAATAAATGAGAGTTGTGCATAATGTAAGAAACAAAGAATAGAGTAAAGAATAAAAATGATAGTCATTTAACTTTTAACTGCGTCCTCATTGTTTTTTTTTTAATCCTCTTTAGTTCATGTTCTCTCTCCGTAGTGATTTTTGCCTGGCGTTTTGTCATGAACTGATCCAAGGACGTTTGCTTTTGTTGGCTCTTAACAATCCTTCGAAAATGTCCAAGGCAAACATCAGCATAATGAGCGATCGCACGACTGGTCAACACTTTTTCTGGGTGATTCACATTTACGTAAAACTACCGGAACGCCTCATGGGCCGGGGGGGGGGGGGATGTTGAGGATGCTGCATAGACACATATTTATCGATCTACACACACCAACACATTCGGTCCGTTTTAGCCAATGGGATGCCAGGAAGATGCTTGGTGATATTTTCCTGTTGAGGCGTTTCGTAACTTGAAATTTTCGTATGAAGAGACGTTCGTAAGTAGAGGTAACACTGTTCTGTGTATTTTTCCTGCAAGTGGGCCACGTTCTGTGTACAGTAGTGTGTCCTTTCCAAAATCACCTGGCTGCTGATTTTTGGAAGTCGCCGCCGAGCTGGTGAGAGGCATGGGAGGTGACAATGAACACCTCTTTAAAAACACCAATTAGGCTGCGTGTCACAGCAGGAGGCCCCCCCTCGCCCCCCACTTGTCTGGCTAAGAAAAGTCTCCTCAATTCCCCTCTTTTCTCCCATCTAGGTCATAATGTAGGATAAGTGTAACAGGGCCAGTATAAAACTGGCAAAATCTGTGACATGATAAATACCTGACGTGTTCTTTTACGATATCCTCCATTACCAAAGGGTGGAACAAAAATTTTGTATGCATTTCCCTACTTCAATAATTAATGTGGCGCCGCCTCTTTTAAGTTGAACTCAACACTTTTGACTCTCCCCTTTTTCTCTTGATGTCTATGGGGAGGTAAGCATTTTTGGAGCTGGAGAAACGTTTGTTTGCATTTACAAGTTGAAGTCTTTGAATACATTGCGGTGCCGTGTAGTTTGTGGAGGGGTACGCCGTATCGATAATGTTTTGTGCGGTTTTCGTCAGGCTTTGTGATTGAGACCTTTAAACGCAACCAACACAAGAAATCCTGCTGAGCGGCATCAATATTCTTAAACACAACGCAGTCGGACAACACCGGTTACACTAGTTCCGGTCATCCTGTGCTTGCCTGTTTACACTTCCAACTACATTGTTGAGAATGAATAGGGCTCAATCAGTACGGTCTTTTGGGGGCCAATGCCGATTCCTACATTCGGTCGAAAAAAATTGCAATAAATAAATGAATTGGCCAATTCTAAAAATAATAATAATAATGGAAAAATCGCACTGGAATATAAAATAACATAAAAAAACTGGTTAACCCTTTACCACACTATTAGCATGAGTCTCTCCTCCATGCTCCTTGTCAGTGTTTTCATTTTTTAATTGTTTGTTTGACTGAACAGCTGAAAATGGATTATTGGTGCATCACTTTCCTTTTTTTTCTTTTTCTTTCTTTTTTTTAAAGTTAACTGTGGCGGCAATGTCATGATCTGTCTGGTTGTTGACTTTTGTTTTGATTACACCCTGGACTGGTCGAAGCCAAAACTGATTTTCCGACCTCCGCTTTGTTTTTTTTCACTCCTCTCTTCAAAAGAAAGAATCAATGACACAGTGTATCGTACTGCGGCCAACGGTGGCATCCCAGAGGCTACTGCCACTTCCTTAACCCTCAGAGGCTATCAGCCGTAATGCTATTGGTTATGTTATGTAAGAAAGTCATCGCTCTGTAGCGTGTGAGTTATACGTAAAGGTCGGATGGTTCTGACCGAGGCAGCCTCATTTATAAGGTCTAGCTGCATGAGTTGCTGCATTATTTATGATCCATGACACCAGGTTGCAGTGGAGAAGAGCAGTAATGGTTACTGGAAGAGCAAAACGCGCCTTTCTTACTTTGCCCATTTGAGTTGTGATTGCCAAAACCAAGGAGTGGGAAGTAACACAATACAAATGCTTTGTTACTGTATGCAAGGAGATTTTTCTGATATCTGTTCTTTTTGTTAGTATTTCATTTCTGACGAGCTTTTAGTTTTATTCCCTTCATTAGAAAACGGGTATACTGTATGGTCTTTCAACTCCTTTGTCAAATAAGCTGTTACTTTTTCCAAACTGCAGATGTTGATACAATGCGTGAAAGACGTCAATAAAGAGAGATCAAGTCTGATTTTGATTAAGTGAAATCCCCGTACATGGCCTTAATCAGGAGAACTGGTTGATGTTGTCAGCGACAAAGATTGATGGCAAATGCGTTGTCTGCTAGCCTAAAATCCACCACATTCTTGTATTCAAAAATCAGCTGTCTAATCTGAAAAACAGTGCATTTTTTTTCACTTATTAGCTAAGCGAGCATTTTTTTTCATACTTTTGATACGTTTGAAATGTTTTGATAGATGACATGGAGGCTGAACCATCGCTAGCTAGCTTAGTTATACTAGCTTACTTGTACACTTTTTGCCACCTGTGCCGCAACCAATCTTTTCCCTGCTGGGACAGAACTTCATTGCAGGCTATCCCACATGCACTGAACCCAACCATGTCAATGAATGACTGCTTTTCCAAGGTCAGAAGCCGAATTGTTACCATATCATCAGCTAACAGAGTCCCCCTGACCCATAGTAAACCTCCACCTGCCTCACCCTGACATCAATTCCACTTGTCACCCCCCTGCTTGTGGTCAGCTATTGCGTTGCGACAAGCACTTTAGTCCGAGGCTTTGATTGCTTGCGAAGCTGTCGTCATGCGCTCGGCCTTGGAGTAGCATGTTCACAGTTCCGCTGCTTCATAGGTCCAAGTGCTCGTTTACAAGCAAGGTCGAGGGGCCAGCCCGATATGTTGACTTGAAGGCATGCGGAAGCGGGGGTGAAGGTTGCCGGTTGGGAGTGATTGGGTGCTGAGTGGCTCTGAAATTTTCGCCTTATGTTTTGGCCGCGACGAGTAGGCTGCAGGGGACCTCTGAGGTGTCACATCGTGACAGGTGGTAGAAGCAGGAAAAAAATATCTGGTCGTTTTGGATGCACAGCTACAAGTATTTATTTTGGTGGTGGTGGTGGTGTTATTGTTTTTTTTTAAACAAAGCGTCATGAATTCGGCCATCTTTTTGGCTTTCAAAAACAACAATTGCTGCTATGGGTTACCCCAAGTGTGATGAGCCTTGCGACGTGATTGCAGATGCTACACTCCCTGCGTGTGTTTGCATGCTGTCGCATCACGGCGCAGCGAGCATTTTGGGTTTATTCTTAGCACGGCTTCATCTCAGCTGAATGGGACATCTGGCCTCGTGGCAATGCCAATGATAGCGTACGGAAATTGCTCCAGCAATTGTGGCTTTTTTTTTTTTTTTTTTTTTTAACAGTGTTGCAGCTGCAGCGTTCTTGTTCAGAGTCCACCACTGGGGCTACAAGATGTCCATTCCAAGTGACTCTTTTGTCACCGCAAAATGATGATGAACACCACTTTTAAAACGGGCAGCGAGCCATTTTTTAAATTAAAAAAATCTGGACGAGTTATTACATTATTAGATGTAGCATATTAACGAGCGATAATATTTCATGGCGGACCATTAGCAATTTATTTTCTCAGTGCTTTAAATGTATTGCGAATAACACAGAGTGCAAAGCCGGCGATTGAGCCAACACAGTGCTGCAACACCTGACCCTCAAATATTGAACACACACATTCTGTAGTGGGCGCCGCAGTGGATGACTGGTTAGCGCGCCGGCCTCACAGCGCAGAGGTGCAGGGTTCGATTCCGGCTCTGTGTAGAGTTTGCATGTTCTCCCCCTACCTGCGTGGGTTTTCTCCGGGTATTCCGTTTTTTTCCTACATTCCGAAAACATGCATGGCAGAATAATGGAACACTCTAAATTGTCCCTGGGTGTGATTGTGAGCGCGAATGGTCGTTTGTCTCTGTGTGCCCTGCGATTGGCTGGTAACCGTTGACCGCCCGTGACCCCCTGTAGTTGGCAATTATTTCTCTTGCAGAGTAGCAGCCATTTTGTATCCATGAATTTCCCATTATCCCCCCCATTCTCATTATCCCCCACCCCATACTTTTTGCGAGAAGTGTATGTGCCATGCATACAAACAGCTCCTTTTCAATGCAACGCGGCTTGACGCGAACGACCTGTGACGTTAATCACCAGGTGAGGCCCACTTAGCGGCAAGCTGACACCGCAGACATGAGGTCGGACAACAAGATCATGTAGCAATTAATGCAGGATTGCTATAATTGTTCTCTATTAAACGTTTATCGAGCGGCACACTGGCAGCCGGTGTCCCTCGTGGTGAAAGCACCTCGTTTAGCTAATGTTGTGACGCCGCCGTTTGTAGGCGTCGTCACGGTGCTTATCGGCGACGCAGCGCAGGCAGTTCAGTCCTTTGTGGCTAGGCCGCGTTGGCGCATGCAAACACAAACAAGACGCGGTAGCTGTCGTAATCTCCCCGTGCAGATGCGGAAGGATGTGTGAAATCGTTGAGCAGATCAGTGATTCCCAGTCACATTTGCGTGACGTGTGGGATCGGCACTTGTGTCATGGGAAATTCATTTCGCAATTTCACTTAATTGGTCAGAAAATCCTCAATTTATTTACACAAAAAAAACACAGTAATGGATTTTTGTTCTTCAATCTTCGCCAAGCGATGTCTCCGACATCAGTTGCCTCATTCACTGCCAGTTTTCAAAGCACAGTTTCCTACATTTCGAGACATGTTTGAGCATTTTGACTGCTCTTTCCAGACCTGCAGAATATTGTAATCTGTGTTTCGAGTATGTTTAAAAAAAAAAAAAAAAAAAAAAAAGAATCTGCATCGAACACGGGTTTCTGACGGAAAAGTGGGGAAAACATGCTTTTTGATGAAAACATATCAACATTTGATTTTGACACAAACGTTTTGATTTGGTGACACCTGAAAATATGAAACAATAAAAACAAGACCGAGAAAGCTCGTTGGAAAAAAAAATCACGATTCATTTACAGCTATAAAATTAAGATATGTGCTGTGAGTGATGTAGACTTCACTGCATGGTAATTTTTTTGAGCATTGCGGCATTTTTGCATGCTGTTACTCATTCACCCCGTGAACTGTCAACTTTTCCCACCATGGTGGCACTCTGTCCACACCAGTTTATTGAGCTACGGCAGATATTTCACGTGGAAAGAAAATGTCACGGCACAACCACTTTGAAAAACAATGCAAAAAATGTGGATATACAAGTTAATTGTATACTCTCTGTTGTCTCGTCAAAGAGCATTTGATTAAATTGCTTGTTACTATATGTGGTTGGCACCCCCCCCGCCAAAAAAAAGATTCCGTTGTTATTATTATTATTTTTTAGAAAATATTTTTTTAATCAAAATAATTGACATTGCATAATGTCAATTATATCCAATGTCACACTGGTTGAGAATCACTGGTCTATATCACCTCCCGAAACAAATACGTACTCTGTTTCTACCATACATCTGCTCAAGTGTGAGGGGCCTAAATATGTCCGACTTTCATGTTTCTATTTTTTCCGTCATAATGGATGTGACAAGCTGAGGTTTATCTTTATCTAACCCATTGAAACAAAAAGAAAAAAAATAGACGAAAGGTGGATGAAAAAGAGGAGGAGAGAATATCCTTCCTCTCAGATGTTCTGACTGAGAGTGTCGAGCAGGCACGTGTAAATGAATCCATGTTTAGCACCAGGCTTTCCAATAATAGGCTGTTTGCTGTCACCGTTGCTCCCTCCGTAGCTCAGATAAAGATGATAACTTCCTGGATCTTCATGTTCTTACAACCAAGGAGCTAATCATATATTTAAGTGTTTTATCACGGTTAGATTGTGACTTGAACACAGATGCGGCCAAAAATCAAGATCAGCTCTGACTGCATTTAGCACAAAAGTTCTGTGAGACTATTTTGTCAAATATTTATCGTTTTTTTTTTTTTTAATTGAAAGGCTTTAACCCCCAATGGTTCGCCGGTGTTGTCATAGACAGACGTTCGAGTGCTCCGAGATCATTTGAGTCAAGCGGAGAGAGACTTGGGTTGTCATTAGGAGAAAAAGCACTCATCGCTTCATCCCCCCCCCCCCCCAAAAAAAAACATGTTCTTGCCCTAAAATTTGTCCTGATGGCCGCAGGCGGGAAACACGCTGTGCCCTGGATGAGGACAAACAGATACTCAGTCGGTTTTCCTTCTGCCAATCGCCGGCACGCTACTCGCACAGTTTTGAAATGAATCCCGTTTAATCTTTCATATGATGCGGTGTTATTGTATTGCTCGTATTTCATTGTTTTTCATTTATTTACATCTTAATGTTGGGAAAGACTAAAGTTGATCATTGATCCAATCTGAAGAGAAACCTGAGCCAAGTACGACACGATGACCCACTGACCTACGCTGGCTCTGGAGCGTCCCTGCGGCCTAACAAGCGGCTTTGGTGACACAAATATTTTCACACAGCGATCGCCTGGCATCTGATCCCTTCTTTCACCTCCGTTTGTCCCTCACGTGAGACCAATCCGTACTCGGAGGGTTGGTCTGGCCACAAGTGTCGATGGTTATTCATCAGTCTCCCGCAGCTTCATTTTGCCATTTCTCACATATGCTGTTTCATCAGCTAATCTTTGGCCGGGGCCAGGATTTGAAATCATTTACTGTTTGTTGTGCCAGATCAGCAGATTAATTTTGTAACCTCATGAGCCACTGAAGAGTGCAAACGAGGAAAGTTGATCCATAGCTCATTTGCGATTGTTGGCGCAGGTGGCAAATTGCGCATTCGCGTCCGGGTCGTTCATTCAAGGTTGCAGCGATGGCTAGCGAAAATGTTCGCCAGATGCAGTTAAATCAACATGAGTTCCATGTGATCTTTTTTTTTTTTTTTTTAATTCACTATACTTTGGTTTTCTGATTGGCTCGGGGAAGTCACTTGGTTCCTCCGTTTTATAATGTATCATCTATCTCAACATAAGCACAGGTGAGAACATACAAACTCCCGAGAAAGACTTTTCATGCACCAGTAATGACAACCTGTAACCTGATAACATAATAAACTGTCCAATGTAGTAACCACTGTCCTTGAAAGTGTTTAAAAAAAAAAAAAAAAAAAAGACAATTGATATGATGTCATAGCTTTAAGGGAATGTCAGTATTAAAACTTGCAGCGACAAATCTTGACCCTCGTGGATTGTGCTTGTGGCCTCTCAATCTGTGAGCTATTTACGCTGCATGTGAAAGCAAACGTCTACTGTACGGGATATATTGAAGAACTATCGCTTCTATGAACAGCCCGGGTTAGGCGTTCAATCGCTCGCGCAAGTGCTTGGAGGTCCCTGGAGGAGTGTCGATTTCCGTCTTGTGTATGCGTGTGTGTATGTGCTGTTCGGTGTCAGCGTCTGGTGAGCGTGGGTGGTTTGATAGCGCTGAGTAAAGCAGCTGCCTTAACCAGTTCCTATGTCGTATTTCTGATCAGTCTCCCTGTATTAAAAAAATGAAATAAAACTATTAAAACCAGCATTAGTTTTTTTTTAAATTTAATTTAATTTTTTCTTTTTTTTTCGTCATTGGAGGCTGGGCGCTTTCTGGATCCTGGCGCCTGCTTTTTGTTGCCCTAAACTTGCAGTGCTACTGTCGAGCATTTATGAAAGACACACAGCAACATGTCTGGATGGCCCGACTGCATAATTGATGTGGCGGTGAATGAGCTCAATCCTATTCGCCCTTGCCCCCCCCAACCGCCACTGCTGCTCCCGCCATTCACGTCCGCTTCATGTGCCCTTCAACTGTGTCACGGCTTCAATGGAGTCACAATTCGTCTAATTCAAACCCATGATCGCCGTCACACATGCAGACATACAGAGGAAATCACAGCCAAACAATCTCATACAAAGACTCAAGTGTAAGCGATTTTAAACCCCCGTGAGGCCATCTTTTATCATCATTTACCTCACGCGTTGAAAGGAAAACATTCCACCTGCATCTCGATGAATCCAATACACTCGACAGACACAATATCACAAAACCACGTGGGAAGGAAGTAATAGAAAAATGACAACGGCACTCATTCTTCCGGCTATTTGTGTTGGTTCATTTGTCAGTGCTTAAGAGGTTCACATAGGATAGCTTAAAATGGTAGGACTCTCCCAATTTTATTTTTTAATGCGGCAGGGTGGAATGGTTAGCCTGTGCCTGAAATGACCAAAACGGAAAATAGTTTTAATTAAAAATTGTCATCAAATGATGAAGCATCAGATTTATGCAGATGGATTGGACTCGAATGTAAAGGTCACGTATGACTAATTAATCAATCGATTGAGAGCCAGCATTTACAAAAGTATGACTTTCACAATAAAACAGTTTAAACTTCACGAAATGATAGTTTACCGATAGTTTAGCGCAAAAGCCAATTTTAATAAAAAACAGAAAAAGAGTTCGGTGTCTGAAAGATCTGCCATCTCAAGTGGAATTTGTTACCCAGTATGCAAAGGCCACATTTCGACACGCACAAAACGGCAAGAATTATTATTTTTTTTCAGCTAAATTGTGGATAGTGTAAAGAAAAAAAAAAGAGGGATTCTGGACCAATAATGCAATACGGTGTTTCTCCGGATCTTGAAATGAGTGCGTGATGTGGGAGACAGGATCAACAGGATGATTCCCGGGTTTAATTTTAGCTACGCCAAATTTGAACACCCCATAATAGCGAGTTCATCAACCGTGTTACTCTCATAAAGCAAGTCAGACTCGCTCGTGGTCTGTTCAGAGCCTACGCTATTGCAAATAAACTCTGCCGCCGATTCCTCCCGGTGGCTCCGCCCCTTCATTGCTCCTTGCTGAGTGCCGACTTGCTCCATTTGTGGATGTTTGTGTGTCGCGTGCGTGAGTGTTAACACCTGCAAAGGCTTCGCTTGATGAGGAGGTAAAATGTTTACGCGGAGGAGTGGCATCGTGTCAACGGGATATCGGACTACCATGTGGTGAAAATGCTTTTCCAGTTCCTTTTCTTAAATCACGGCGGTAGACCTTTTTTTTTTTTTTTTTTGCCATGACGTCACACGAGCTTCCAAACGGCAAGAGATGGAGATTTCTCCGATGGCACTTGTAGCAAACAAATCCTTTTTACATCCCAAGGCGGAGTTATAACTACAAAGGCATGTTTTAAGTGGTATGACTCATTTGAGTCCAGGTCATTTTTAGGATTTCTCTTTAAAATGCAATAATAACGCCAAGTAGGCGTTTTCCAAGTTGACCATCGCCAAAGAGGGCTGCACGCTGGAAATGCATGTCATCAGGCAAAAAGCGAGCCGCGGCACGCTAATCCCACATATTTGATGATTCAGATAGCTGTTCCTAAATCCTCCTCTCCTCTCCCTGAATGCTTTACGTAATCCTTCACGAAGGCCAGGCTAGTTGGCACTCGTGGGTCGGAGTTGACCCTTTGACTCTGCTTTTTGTTTATTTGTTTGCCTCTTTTCCACTTGTGTTCCATCGCCAGGTTCGAGAGTAATACATCACAAGATGGAGATACCTAGATCGGATAGATCATCTTTTTCTCAATTGAAAAAGGACTTTGATTTGGGATGATGGGATCTGTTTGACACAAGACGGACGCTGCTCTTCCAAAAACTATTATCTTTGGAAAAGATCCTCGGGTCAGGTCTTTTTAGGTAGAATAATGAATTCCAAGGTTTTCCCCGCAATGCGTGAAGGGCGAGTGCTCACAAGCGTTTTGTGCGTGCAAAAGAATGACGAGAGCTCTTGATTGAGCTTGGGCTTGATCTCACTGGATAGTGCAGGTGTACCTAATGTTGTGACGCGTGACTATGTCGGACTTCATGATGCAGCTGCTCTAATACGCACACCGTTATGCAACTTGCCCACTGACATCTGTTGTCCCCCCCCCCCCTCGTTTGTAATTTGAGGTCAAAATCATCTTAAATACAGGATACATTTCAGGGCAAGTTATTGTTTTTAAGTTAGGCGTCATTGAAACTTTTTTTTGTGCAATTCTTTTTTTTGTACTCATTGCTTCATCGGTTTTGTAAAAAAAAAACAATAATAATAATCTTTTTTTTCCCCTTCGCATTGGGACTAATGGAAATAATATTTGCCAGCATTAAAAACACCAACATAGAACCTTTATGAACTGTACAGGAAATTTCAGTAACATTATAACATTTTGAATTGACATGATGCGGGAATATAAAAAGCTTTTTTTTTTGGAGCATATTTGTAATGCCACTTCATTTCAAATGTTTTCCTTTTTTTTCTCATGATGTCTTCTTAATCCCGCTGTTGTTGATTGCACCATTTTTGGTGAATAAATGCCCCCCCCCAAAAAAAAAACAACTGAGGCTGAATTTAGCTCTCAGGCGATTCTACTCGCTGATACCGTTTCCTGATTTAAGAGCAAGGCCTCTGACAAGTGGGACACCCCCTGGTTCTCCTGAATGCTCGCAACTCACGGCTAAGGGCCGAAACGAGGGCTAAGGGTGTGAATTACCATGCGATGTAAATGTATTGACTGCATGAAGCTTGTTAGCCTGTGAAAAATCCATAAATCAGCTGCATCATTGTTTATGCTGCATGCTTGAAATCATGTGGGTGGGAATTAGCATCTTTTAGTCTGGTTATTCTTGCATACGAGGGTGAAATTGTCACGCCATGTCGTGTGACATGATATGATGCTAGCGGAAATTGAGCTACCTTGCTTGTTTACTCGAAAGCTGGTGACGTGTTGTCCAATACGCTCGCCGTACTTTTCGTAAACGATGTGTTGAATCCAATAGCTCAGCGCAAAGCGATCGATTTGAATGCTAATGTAACATTACCCTATCCGGTTGACGTGGATGCCGCGAAGCGAGAAATGAGCCGCTTGGAGAGAAACGCCGTCCCCCAATAGAGCAAATCCAATATTATCTGAAGGTAATGCTTGACCACGGTCGCACATTATACATATCCATATCCTGTTTGTATACGTTTTGCTGTTGTGTTCGATCCACATAATGTGGAGGAGGCACTGTACTAATCATCTGATGCATAAAAAGGTGTTCACTGTTGAAGCTTTTATGATCGTCATTTCTGAACATGATCTCCAACAGCGGGCCATCGGTGTGTACTTCATTATTTCCGTGATAAGCAGGCGGTGTGGTAATGGAACAAATAGAACTTGTTCTGTTACGTTATATCGTTTTGATGTCGATTCGTGATACCAGATTTCACTGTATCATAAAATCTGTTTCACGCTTGGGTTTTGTTGAGCTTAATACATTTTTGTTTTAAATGTACAATAGTTGAAGCCGAACATGCTGTCATAAATATACACAAACAAAACAATACTGTCACGTCACAATTTTTGATCTCCCATATTTGGATCACACTGGATTGTGTACCTAATGTTTTAATTTATGAGTGGTCCCTGGATTTGTTAGGTGCGAATTTTTGATTTAACTTAAGTGCAATACATTTTAATTCAATCGTTTAGTAAAGTTTTTCTATTTTCCTGGATTAATGTTCCGACTGCTCATAACAGTGGCTTACAATGACATAAAATATACTTTGCAGGAATCAAACCTCTGCCTCATCAAAACGAGCCCGAGCCTCTGACCAACCTATGCTAACATAGTATTAAAGTCATAAAATTCTGCATTTGTATGAATGGCACCTCTGGGCCATGAGCATAAACAAAATGAAAAACAACTGACAATGCATTTTTATGCCACTAGGCTCACTAGCTCACCGCGCGCCGTTTGTAAACTCAAATGAATATCTGTACTGTCGACCCCACTGTAATCGCCCTGTATTCATCTTCATGTAACCTGGCCAACTGTTTCTACAACTATGCAACAATAGATCAGTCTTAAAAGAACAAAAATCCCCATTTCAAGGAATTCTCTAGCCGTCACTCAAGGTGCCGCATGCATCACTGCTGGCACCACATTTGTCAAATCCCTTTTCAAAGGACAATTTTGAACGCATGCACTGTTATTTATTTATTTATTTCAATCATGTCTCACACACACACATTTGTCTCATCTAAGCGAGCCTTTGTGTGATGTTTTACATTTCAATCCCACACCACTTCCATCACCCACCAGGTTCATAGACTGATGACATACTGTACATCTCTGACTCATCAAGTGGTGCGTGTGTGGTTGCGTGATGTGTAGACTACAGCCGGATTGAGCTCTCTCCAAGGCCTCTCTCTGATGCTGGATCAATACATGAACTCCCTGTACATCCATCATGACAGTTTCATGCTGTACATCCCTTTTAACAAGTCGGCCCTACTATTAAATGCCGTACGCACACCTCCACCAACAAAACACACCCACGCGACATCCACCGTATCAGCCTGCCAAGGCGGTGATGATGGAACTCGCACTGCGACAGCCTATCCAAATTTTCCCTCATTACCGTGGCTGCCTTTTCCTCGGAGGGCGGCCTTGTAACATCCCATCATGGCGCCTTGCGCTGTCCAATAAATGACCAGTCATCTTGTGACATCAGCAGACTGTCACTCACAGAAGCGAGTCACTGCCGATCATATATATATATATATTTTTTAAATCTTCTTTGTATGGCCGCCAATGTCATTGGCCGCGCAGTTCATTTTATAATGCAATGAATTGATGACTTGAGCACGCACAATGTAGATTGATGAAACGTGACACTTAATTGTGGTGGCTGATTTAGTGTCTTTTAAAAAAAATGCATCTGAAAAGGTATGTATGCCATGGTATCGGGTTGGGATCAGAATATAATATCAGGTGATCAGAATATAATTGGAACACAGTCGCTTCCTGAAGGGTTTTCGGTGCTCGGATTACTAGTAATTTTTCGATCTGTCTGATATTATTCTTCTCAGCAAGAAACCCATTGACACTGAAATTGATTTGGCACGAGATAACTCAATTGGTGGGTCAACCATTTTCGTTTCTTGTTTTGAGCATTGTATGTCAAAAATGAACGCAACATAGAGAGAGCAAAGCTTGGATGGAGAGGTCAGATCCCCTCATCAAACTTTCAGAACTCCATCTTGAGTTTTATCGAGCCAAATATGCTTTTGGTATTTTTTCTTTTGGCCTCACCAACTGACTGGCACCCATTCCAGAGTGTCGTAGGCCTTTCTGCAGGATCCAGTTGGGACTGTCCTCCAGTTCACCACCACCCTGGACAGGATGGGCGGATGGGTTCTGGCATACATTTACATTTTGTCCCTTAAATGATTGTCAAACATTTTTCAGAGATTTTGAGGCATGACACAAGCAAATAGAGATGCGACAAAAGTCCTCAAAATTGTTATCGACAAGGACGCAGTTCAATTTTCAAGTAAAATCTTTGTGTCACCAAAGAGAATGATTGCGTATGAAACTGTAGAGCAAAAAAAAAAAAGATGAAGACGCAGACACGGTACACTTTTCAAAAAGACACTTAAATTTTTTTTTTCTTGTCAGCAAGATGACACCCAACCAGAACGTTGTCAGACTTTCTCGCGATGAGCCTCACTCGACCGCAATCATCCCACAGGACAGCATACTTCGATTCTCCTACTCGGGTAAACCACGTGAGCCACTCACAGAGGCGCTGTCATTGTGATTCTAATTCCGCCTGTCCTGCCCGCTATTTGTCAAGCGTTTGACGGATGCGTTCCCGCTGCTTAGAAGCCACGACTTGAGTAAATCGAGCAGATCGCGCTGTCATAAATTGAAACGTGTTCCTGTGGAGCTGGCGGGGCTCCTCTTGATAAGACACGTCCTTGAACTCCAAGGCAGGTATCGCTAGCGGGAGGTTTGAACTCGCGCTGCCCTCTTACACAACACTTTGTCGACACACAATCAAGCGTGCTTGGACAAGGAGGCGCAGGATGGTTATTGCATATCACTTGGTTTATGCTCAAAGTAGTAAATATTGCCTTGCACCCATCACATCGAAGGTACTTTGGCCATAAATATTACCGGGAGAGGCCTTCTCTGTCAAACGGGGAAGTTTAAATAAATGAGCCAGTAACCCAAGCGCGATACAACCCAACCCTGATTCTTCTCTTTGGTCTCAGCTCATCCTTTCAGAGCAATTTATATCTGTCAGAGGTGCAAGGACATGTATTGCAGTCTGCTGAAGGTCCGGAGGAGCAACGCGGGTGCCTGTAGATCATGGATTATAATGAACCCTGGTGACGGCTCACTCCACAGTGCTTGATCTGAGAGACAGTGAGACCCCGGGCCCTCCTGTGTCATCCATCAAGCAGCTTTTAAATCGCAATATGTAGTCTTCATCAAGGCTGTGGCAAAGATGAAAGAGACAGGCTGTAAAAAATGGCCGCCATCCTCAGTCCTTTGTTTGTTGTTTGGTGTCCACTCCATCACATGCGTCCATGGCAGACAAACTAGAATTTGGCTTTATTTGAATTTGACTCTTTGCGTTTGGGATTACAGGAACAAAGATGCGTGGCAAGGTGGCACATGTAGGGAGCACGTTTGTATCACAAAGAGGTTGTGGGTTTAAATCTCGGCACAGACCTCCCTGAGTAGAATTTCCTTGTTCTGGCGTTAGGTTGTAGGGGGATGAACCAGTCCAGGGAAACTGTGGCTTCTCTTTCCCCAGCCACTTCATCCAGCTCTACTGAGAAGATCCAGAGATTTGCCCAGGCCACCTCAGAAACTCTCCACCATGTCCTTGGTCTTCCCCAGGGCTTCCTCCTTGTGCGTTGTTCCTGGAACACCTCACCATGGAGGTTTCTTGGAGGCATCCTAAACCAGATGCCCAAGCCACATCTTCTGGCTCTTTTCGATACCCACTCCAGGTGACCGAGCTTATGTCCCTATCTCTAAGGGAGAACTCGGAAACCTGTGGAGGATGTCAACTGCTTGATCTGTGGTCGGGTTGCAAGAGAAATCAACCTAAGCAGGAAAGCTCAGACTTCTCCTTCCCAAGCCATTTCATCCAACTTTTCCGTGGGGAGGGAGGAATCCTGAGATGTTCCCAGGCCAGTTGAGAAATGCTCCACCCTATCCTGAGTCTTCCCCGGTGCCTCCTCCTGGTGAATTCAGCCCCGAACATCTCACTATGCAGGTGTCCAGGAGGCATCCTAAACCAGATACCCAAGCCACTTCTTCTGGCGATTCTCAAAACGCCCTTCCCGCGACACATATGATGATCTCTCAGAGCATACTAGTTGGCATAGTTGGAAGGAATCATTTCATTTTCCATAGATGGAAATGTGAGTGTGAATTGGTGTATGTGATCTTAAACTGGCCAGTGACCAGTTCAAGGATCGCCCTGCCTCTTCCCCAAAGTTAGTTGGCACGGGTGCCAACTCACCCCCTACTAAAAAGAGGAAAATGGATGGGGAGATGGATACAAGACAGAAATGCATGGTTACGATGAAATACAGTTGAGGCAGAAGATGTTGGCTGACCTCCACTTTGTTCCCTGCCATAAAACTTTTTTTCATTAACTGAACTGCACGAACATTTCAGTGGTCTTAATTTATCATTGTTGTCATCGTGCCCATATTGTATCGAGCAGCCAGGACTGACTTGTGTATTGCTCATTTCCTGTTGTGTAGTTTCATACAGCAAGATGCATGATTGCGATTCAAGCTGTGGATTTCCGTCCATTGAAAAAAAAAAAAACATTGAGAAACATTTCAAATATTTTCCATTGTCCATTACAATTCAAGCTAATGAGATTCAAGCAACCCTCCACCGGGGACATTTTTTTTCTGAATGTCGACTGAGCTCTTTATGGAGCTCGTGGTAGCGTGATGCTTGTTTCTGACAAGACTGCATTTGATTTTTGTTTTTTTTTAAAAAATCAATTTGTGAGATGTGTGAGGGTTAGTTCACCTTGATGGATGGCCATGGCCCTGCCCCCACAACCCCGCCCCCCGGGAGCTCAGTAGCAGCTGAATGGGGTCAAAATCATGGAGGGAACGATGGCATCCTCTTAGTCATTCTTCAGCTCTATTAAAGTTTTAGTAGTTGTAGATTTTTCGCACAGGGGCTCGTCTGTGGGCTTTCTCTTGACCTTCCGCTGGTGCAGAAATGTCACTTTAGAGTATTAAGAAGCCTGTAGGACAGGGGTGTCAAGCTCATTTTTGTCGCAGGCCACATTGTAGTTACGGTTCCCCTTGGAGGGCCGTTATGAATTTGGGGAAACCATATACATGTTTAATCCCCTCCACATATTACATACACAGCACACAACAAATTGATGGATAACTAGTTTCAAAATCAGAAGTCAAGAATAATGACTGTTATTGTGGATGACATATTACAATTTGAAATTTTTAGTTCAGACTTTTTCAAGCATCATCGAACTTGATATGCTTGACTTGCTTTCGCGGGCCACATAAAATGATGTGGCGGGCCAGATTCGGTCCCCGGGCCTTGACTTTGACACCTGTGCTGTAGGAGGAATAGGGGATGCATATAATTTATTGTCCTGTGTCATATAATGGATTAAGTGATTAAATGTTTCTGCCTGTGCAACCCTGATTATCTAGCTTTGTTAGTGGTGGTTGTATGCAGTGTACGTAGCCGATTTCAAGATGCTGTTGTTGAGCGAAGATCGGGCTCCCCGGATAGGGGACCTGTCACGGTGGGGAGGACTCGAGATTTTATGTGGGGATTTCTTTCTTTCTTTTCTTTCTAAAATTAGCCGTCAGTAATTTGTTGACATCATGATTAATGACTCAAATGGAAGTCGATTTTGTGCCTGAGTCTTGCTCTTAATTGGGCGTCCCCCCCCCCCCCCTGCTGGTCATACCATGATTTAAACCCAATTATTATTATTATTATTATTATTATTTTAGTTTGCCTAAATATATGACCAAATGTAAGACAGGAGTTTAGATATCAAATGTGAAGTTGCTGGGATTTTATTCTGAATAAGTAGCACCGATTCTCTGCATGCTGTTACCATGGAATGGAACCAACTGGCTTGACAGTAATTAAGTTTAAACATTTTTACAAATACACATCAACAGATTTTTTTTTTTTTAAAAGAAACCCTTATTAATCTAGCTATGCACTTTTATTAGGTATGCCTGTATCCGATCCAGAGCAAGAGATGTGTGAAATAAGAAAATAAATAAATGAGTAAATATATTTCAGAGGTACTGTATTAATTCAGCAATGTTATTATTATTATTATATATTATTATTATGGTTGTAGTTTGCAGTGAGGAGTGCACTTCACCACACTGAGAGCTGTTCATAATATTCTGGTTGCTTTATTTACCTCTCAGAGAGGGGCAAAATATTACATACACCTCTTAGTTATGTAGCATTAAGATCAAGTTTTATTTCTCTTACATGCTCAAAACTGAAAAAATTGTGTCTGAAATCATCTTTCCCCATTGAAATGAAAGGAATATGCAACAACAAATGTATTTGGCATGTTTTTTTAAATAAGGAAAATAGCACCCTACAATATTTTTCTTTGTAAAATCACATAGTAAGGATGTAATTAAATCAAAAGAACAAAACAGTTTTTGCCACTTTTTTTTTTGGGGGGGGGTTCAGGTCAATGGAGATTGTGCTGCTCCTTCTGGTAGTGTAATACAGACATACGAAAGAACATGGAGACGGTCACTTCTCACTAATATTAGTTGTTAGTTTGCAGAAGATATAGAATACATATTCTTTTGGGTAATTTTTACTGTCTACATATTTTTCTCCACCATTTGTGTTTAAATATCCATTGCTTCAAGGGCGTATTACGCTGTATTAGCCTGCCTGTACGGTTTTACTTTGTTGTTAACATATAGCTAAGCGGACTTTACTAAGGAAAAGCTATCAGGTTGTTTTGAGCACATAATGTGAGTTATTTTATTATTTCACAGAAGACGTTGACTGGGAGTGGCAAGAAACAGCTTGTCGCTTCTTTTTTGGGAGAATTGTTCTACCAAAATGCTGCTTGTTGAAAAGTGAGTTAAGTTCACTTCAAAGCAAAACAATTAATTAAAAAAAAAAAAAAAGGAAAAGACTCGTATCATGAACAAATCATAAATTGGTTGTCTCCTACAGTATGTCAAAGCACACATGCTGGAAATGAAAGGTGACATTGATGTTGGTTGTGGTGATTCTAAAGTTCCTCAGTAGTCGTTTCTGTTCAGAGAGAGGCACACTTAAGTCCATTAGGGGAAGCGAAGACCACATTTATTTGTCCTGATTTTGTTAGTTGCTAATCCCGCAACAGCTAGAAAGTGGGTCAGTGATCGGCGCCAAGCTGTGCCTGTGCCCACAAGAGGACACACACACACACACACACACACACACACACACACACACACACACACTTCCAGGGCTTTTCACAGGATCCCAGAAGAGGATTAGACACATACGTTCACATGTGTGCACATGCACTAAGTGCTGAGCATCACTCAGGGTGAGCATGATGTCGAATGTGCCCCCCTTGCCTGGTGTGACCTGGGGGTCCCGTGCATGCCTGCACACCTGCTTGCCTGCTTGCGTGGAAATATGGGGATACCTGTGACTTCATAATGACTTGACCTTCCAAACTGCACGCTGGCCTTGCAGCTTGTTGCAACTGTTGCTGCACCCCGTTGTCAGTGCCTGCCAAAACATGAATAGTCAGGAGTCAGCTATTCTGTTTCTCCGATCTGGTTAAATTTAGATGTGTGCTTTTTTTTTTTTTTTTTTTAAACCCATCAGACCTTGATTGATTTTACGATCCCTTCAGCTTCTTCGTGGCTATTTTAGGCCACGTCCAGACATTTTTCATTGTTTTTATTTTATTGCTTAAAGTTTATAACAAACAATTTTTTTTCACTACTATTAAAAATCTATTAGTTTGATATTTTTAATCCTTCAAATTCCAGTTGGGTTGTGAAACAATCCCCAAATTAAATATTTTAAGTATGACCTTTTTCTTATACTGTTAATGTACGAGTACTACGGCACTTATTCAGTTATAACTTACAATTGCTCATTTGTCCAAAAATGAATCAATAACCTGGTAGAAATCATGAAAACCGAAAAAAATCTGGTCTTCAAGAGCCTGTTTTAGATGTCTCCCTCCTCCAACACATCTGGTTCAAATGATCAGCTCATCAGCAAGCTCTGCGAGGTCTGATAACAATCCCGGTCATTTGAATCAAGCGTGTTGGAATAGGAAGACATCTAAAACAGGCTTGATAGAGGCCCTCGAGGACCGGACTTAGACACCCCTCCTCTAGAGTGAAACCCGTTTTACCCAAATTGTACGGTTCAATCCACTAAATAAAAGTAATAAAAAAATAAATAAATAAATATATACTGCTTTATATAATATGGGTTTCAGTTGGCCAAAGGTGGAATTTGATGTAAAAAAATATAACATTGTTATGTTAAAAGAGCTGAAGTTGAAAATGACCAAATGTTACAAAATTCCACACCCTTAGGAAGTGCCATTAAATCGGCATTAACACAATTTAAAATAGCTCAAAAAGAGGAAACCAGATGGAAGGTAGGAGGTGAACTGTCTACGCTGAAAAAAATATAATGTTGAATTTACACCATTTTATTTTGTCAAGTGGTTGCTCAAAATAAAATCACCTGGATCCAGATACATTTTTTTAGGTAGATTATACATCTACTCAAAAAAATCTCCGTGGACGATTTTACTTCATGCAACTATTTGGCAACATAAAATTGAATAAATTCAACAAAACCTTTTTTCAGTTCAGTCAAACTTGTCAATGGCAGCTACGTCCTAAAGTCGACAATTTGCTAATCCTATGTTCAATAAAACAGACTAAAATCAACAGGTGGTGGCAAACTAAGTGTTTCCTCAAGTGTGTGGAAATATTTGACAAAAAATATGCTAGGCTATCCTCTAATATAATAAAAGCACAGCCATCCGAAAAGGCATCCGCTAATGCTAGCTGACTAGCAGCCCTAGGTTAGCATCCAGTGAAGGTAGGAGTCGAAAGACAAAATTCCAGTGTCTGCTCAAATGATAAAATCAAGACAAGCGGTGGTCGATCAATAGGCTTTACATTATAAAAATGAATGTTTGATATGATCATAAAAAGTAAGCATCCAGTCATTGGTCTGATCTGAAGTTGTTCAACCCCTTGTGGGCACAAAGGATTAATCCTTTCTCTTTCCCCTCTGCCTTAAAATATTCCCAATCGTCTAGATTTAAAGCTACCTTTGTTGACTTTCTTTGCCTGTGTTTGATTTTCAAAGCATTTTCTGTTGTTGTTGTTTTGTTTTTTTTTTTCTTTCGATGTGTGTGCGGTGAGTTTTCTAACCCCAGTTCATTCTGTTATGGCACCGCCGCAGTCCAGGATGATGCTGCCCCAGGTACCCAGGAGTACATTATGTTACGGCAGGACTCCATCCACTCTGCGGATATAAGGAGTAAAGGGTCCCCCTTTCGTGCTAAGTGTCACGAAATCTTCTGCTGCCCGCTGAAGCAAGCCGTCCACAAAGAGAACGCTGAGCCCGAAGGTTTGTTCTCACCCCGTCCTTGTTTTGATTTACTCATGCTCCCCCACTGCCCGTATTCGTCTTGCCCTCCCCCCCTTCCCCTCTTCCCACCACCAACCTCTTTCTTCTGTGTGAACTGATAGCTCCTTCTCCTCCAGACTCTTTAACTCCTGCTCATTTTTTTTTTTTTTTTTTTTTGTGGGGTAACTGCTCTCCCTCTCGAGTATGTTGGTATCCAAATGTGTATGTGTATCCGAATGTTTAGCTGATCCTGTCTTGCAGAGAACCTACAGGGTGACTTTGGGACAATTCATATGACATCATTATCAACTGAAAATATTGTCAAGGGCTAAAGAGAAAATCATCTTGTCCACAAACCGAAACGATCCCTTATGCTTACTCTGCGTCTGTCTGTGAAAACCTCGCTTCACTTCCCGCTCTCTCTTAGAGCTGACACTAAGTAACATGAGGCGCGGTGCTTCTCAAAGTAGGGTCCCCGGACCCTCGAGGGTCAGCAAAACAATTTGGTTTCACTTTAAAAATAGATGCATGCCTACATATATGGTCCTTTGCCCCAATAAAACAACAGAATACAGAAATTACTCCTTCCTACCTGAACGCTGTGTCAATTAAAAGCTTTTGAAGAAAGCAGGGTTTTTTTTTCTTTTTTTCAGGAATATACGATGGACCCCACTACTTGTATCACATAAGATCGATCCGACAGCCAGCAAATAGTAAAAATCAGCAAATTGATACTTCTTTATAAGTGGCATTAATAAAAAAAAATAAATTAAAAAAAAAGAATTTCAAAAACTGAAAAAAGTGAGTAAGTGGGGATCAGGTAAAAAAAAACGACAGACAAATTGTCCTATTTCAAAAATGAATTACCTTGCTGAATTATGACTTTCTGACCTTATCGAAATTGACTTTCATTCTCATAATGTTATGATTTCATTGTGGTAAGTTAAATTTCAGATGACTATTTTTGTTTTTAACGTTGAAAAAAAAAAAGAAAACAAACATCTTTGTTCATGTAAAGTTTGCAAAATGTCAAATCGGACGTTCTTCTCAAAAAGAGACAACTTTTAAATTCCTACGGCATTTTGGGCTAAACATGGTCGTTGTTGATTCGCTTCAGAATGATGAATGCGCCCTTGTGAAAAAAATTCTACACGCTGTAAGGGGTCCCTGTACCACAAAAAAGTTGGAGGAAAACCCCTGTTAAATCTTTCTGTATTCAGAATCAGCTACTTCTTCATTCCACCGTACACTGCACCTACTGGCACTCGGCCTCAATGAACCCCTCATTGATCATCCACCTCTCCCAATAGAGTTGGCGCGCTTGTAGAAATTGCTTTCCTTTGCAGACTCGCTGATAGGTAAGCTATCAATTGTTTCCAAGCTTCTGTGCTTTCGGCAAAGTAGCGCTCATTGCGCGCTGACCTGAGAAGAGGCCGGGTGCCTTCGATGACGGTCGACCTGTCCGTGGCCGACGTGACGGCGCTCAGACACGTGCGCTCGCCTAATGTGTGAAGAGCTGCACCTGGCAAATGCATTATTCAGTTTAGTTGCTGCTTCACTTAGACGTGATTTAGTTTACTAAGGAGAAGTGGGGTGGGGGGAGACCACAGGTCTTATGTAAGCTGCTGGTGAGGACGTCATTATGGAGGGAAGCTGTGTTTAACCGCGCGGGGGAGGAGGCGACACAAATGCATGCGCGGGACGCAACATTCAAATGACTTTGTGACACAGCAGATTTGAAGAACTGTCCGCTTGTTGATGTGCAGCATGCGTGCCAATTATCTGCGGCATTCCTTCCTCTTGCAGGGCTGCAAATAACGATTATTTTCATCATTGATTAATCTGTTGATTTTTTTTTTGTTGTTGTTTGATCAATGAATATGATAAAAAAAAACAATTTCCATCCCTTTATTAAAAAAAAAAAAACGACATTATTTCAAAGTGACGGTGCAGAAAATGCACAAACATCAATTCATTATGATTTAGTGACTTGTTTGGTCTGTAACGTGTCAGAAAATAGGCAAAAATTTTGATCAGTGTTTTCCGATGGAAAAGCAAAGATAGTCGGTATACTTTCATAGGAGGAGTACAGAAATTGGATAATATTTACTATTGAGGAGCTCAAATTGTGAGAATTTTGACACTTGTATTGGAAAAAAAAATCCAATTGATTCCTCGATAATGACAAATAATTACTGAATAATTTGATAATTAGTTGTCGATTAATCTCTTCATCGTTGCACATCTACTTGCTATGTTTTACAATTGTTGGAGCAATCCTAGAAAGTGAATCAGTTTTCTTATAACCATGCTGCCAACTTGCATTTTGCAGATGGACCTGCAGTTATCGCCTAATTTTATCTTCCAGTTTCGAAGATAAGCTATTTTTACCTTTCATTCCCATCTCTGCAGCCACATACTATGTACAAATCTCAACTTTCAAGTTTCAAGCAAGTTATGGTGGCAATAAAAATCAAGCACGTCGAATCTAGCGAGTACTTGGGCTCAGCAAGTCTTAAGTGAAGTCATCCAGTCTTGCTTAGTCACAACACATCGGTGTGTTTGCATTTTGAAAATGCCCATTTTTCAGCTGTACACAGGCAAGACTGAAGACTCAACTCTAAAATATTCACATTGAGTTTCATGAATAGCAACGTTTTTTTGTTTTGTTTTTTCAACAATGTTGTCCAAGAAATTCAAAAGTCATACGCTTGCCAACTTAAGTTCGAGTCAAGTCATGTGACTCGAGTCCCCCTGCAAGCCTCTTATGTGGTGACTATCTGCCTCAACACACACTGTACTGTTTCGGAGTGTGTGTAATCGAGTTTTCCTGCAGGAGACGATAGGATCCACTCTCTGCCTCCGTTAAGGACAGAAATTAGTGAATCAGGTTTGGATCTCTGGCGCCACTGATGAGTCACAGTGGCATCGGCGCAAAGCTGCAGAGAAACGCAAGGGCCCAAATCTGACGGTGAACAGTAATCCTCTTCATCAACACGTGTGTGCGCTACCTGCAAGCAGTCAGCTTACTGCCTCATTCTCTTTTAGTTGAATCTGTGCCACCAACATCTCAGGAGTTGGCGCGTGCCACTCTTTTACTTTTGTGCCGTCTCTCCAAAACTGGAAACAAAACAGCACGCCTGAGGGGGCAGATCTGTGTAAATAGCGCATCCATAATGCAGGCGACTGAGAGATTTTGTGTTGACTCGCTCATGCTCTGCGATTTATAGATACACAGACAGACAAATATCCACATTGATGTGTAAACACCAAAGCGTATGGTGGAAGTGGTTTTCCGTGGGTGTTCTACCTCGCACTGAGTACAGCAAGGAATAAGCCTTTCGTGCTTACTCTATTAGGTTCTGGTTGGATGGGAATCTCCAAAGATGACTCTCAATTTTGTCCATATTGAGTAGCTCTAATCTTTTGCCTGTCATTAAAGACTCAATCATCATTGGTCGGTGCATTCATCCCTGTGGAACTCCGTTAAATTTGGCACACTTGGATCTTTTGTTGATAAAACACTTAAAATGAAGCCTCGCTGATTCCCAGTTCACCATTCACCAAGTCAGCGAACTTAGGTTTGTTCCTGTAAAAATATGACCTTAGCTGTTGGCTGAAAAACTCACTTCTTTTCGATTAAAAGAGATCTTATCATTTGTTTTTAGATTTAGAAAATTCTTAGTTATATTGAAAAATCATCAAAAAACAGTAAATTGTGAGTGAACACAATGCTTGGGGAAAGAATTAAGTTCATAATCTAAATCTATTCAACTCTAAATTTAGAACATTGGATATGGCCGTATTAACAAGGAAGACGAATAATTTTGGATAATTTATCTCCTGGGGGAAAAAAATGAAAATAGTCCAAAGCTTTTAGCAGACAATGGTCTTAACAGGCATATTTTTTTAGCAAAAATATACAGGACCACCAAATGGAAAATTCATTTTAAATCAAAATATGATGAGTGTTTTCCTGTATATTTTATTGAGATTATTATTTTTTTAATTATATATGTACAAAGAACAGAACAAGACACATTTAGATTTTTTTGAGTTTTTCTTCTTCATCAGATTTACTTTCAAAATACCAATCTTTACATAATCTTCAAAATCTTGTGATGTTGACTCAAGTGAGTGCTAAACTCTCCGTCTAAAGCAAAACTCAAATTTAGTTTTCGTGTTATTCAGCACCTGCGCTGCTCAGCATTCAGTTCATAGTCCCCATCAATTAGTCTCATCCATACAGAGAAAATAGCTCATCTGCTGCTCACTCAGCCGCAAGAATGGAAGCAGTCACACACCACGAGTGAGGCTCATCTCTCTTCATTTCCCGCAGCCGCTGCAAAATGCGTGGTGGTGATTCACCGCAAAGCCGGCGCAGCGCAATTACCTTTGACGGAGACGCCATCGCTCCTCATAACCGCATTCTGTTGCATCTCATCTGGTACTGCGCCGCCATCGCATCAACAAGATACGGATGAGTCGATAATAGCTTACTTTGTTTCGCCTTTGAACTTGGTCTTTCGGCGCCAGCTTTTGTTTGTCGAGGTCTAAGTATTGCTGAATAAATAATCCATCCATCGATCCATTTTCCAATCCGCTTATTCACAAGGGTCGCGGGGAATGCTGGAGCCTCTCCCAGCCGTCTTCGGGCAGTAGGCGGGGGACACCCTGAACCTGTTGCCAGCCAATCGCAGGGCACACAGACGAACAACCATCCACGCTCACACTCACACCTAAGGACAATTTGGAGTGTTCAATCAGCCTGCCATGCATGTTTTGGAATGAGGGAGGAAACCGGAGTACCCGGAGAAAACCCACGCAGGACCAGGGAGAACATGCAAACTCCACACAGGGAGGCCGGAGCTGAAATTGAACCGGGTACCTATGCACTGTGGGGTCGATGCGCTAACCACTGGACCACCGGGCCGCCCTGAATAAATAATGCGTGTGTTAATGTGATTGGGTGTCTGGAGACGCTAGGCTAGGCTGGCAGGAGAGTGTCAATGTCACATTTGCCGTCTGGCAGAGCTTCTTTGACCTTTTAGGGGACCCTCTAAAAGCTTAATGGGGCCTTTTTCATCATGAAGATTCACAAAGTGCCTCTTAGACATTAAGAGCTCAGAAGGGCTGTGCCAAATATTCTAAGAGGATTTAAAACATAGCCAGTAAAAATTAAGCGTCTTGTAGATCTCTCTGTATTTTTATTTCTTTTGGCATGGTCAATAATTTCCATGTAATCCATGTTCAATGAATCCATGCCTTCATCACATCTCGTCTGAAGTACTGTAATGCACTTTATTGTGGGGCCAGCCAGTATCACCTCCAGCGTCTCCAGTTGGTCCAAAATACTGCTTCCCTCCTAACTGGAGTTTATAGGAGGGAGTACATAAACTCCTATTCTGGTCTCCCCTCACTGACTGCCTGTCCACTTTAGAGCTCATTGTAACATTCTTTTCTATCCATCCATCCATTACCCAAGCCAGTTCTCACAAGAGTTGCAGGCGTGCTGGAGCTGTCTTCGGGCAGTAGGCAGGGGACACTCTGAACTGGTCGCCAGCCAATCGCAGGGCACACATAGATGAACAACTCTTCACAATCACACCTAGTGACCGTTTAGTGTGTTCAATTAATCGACCGTGTGTATTTTTCGATTGTGGGAAGAAACCGGAGTACCCGCGGACAACCTACACAGTCACAAGGAGAACATGCAAACTCCACATAGGAAGGCCGGAGTCTACTTGAACGCACGACCTCTGCACCGTGGGGCGGACGTGCTAACCAGTCGATCACTGTGCTGCCCTTAACATTTTTTTCTACGTCTTTAAATGTCGAAATGGACGTTCTCTCCCTTTTGAATGACCTTCCGTTAAACGTTAGGCAAGCTTCCGATCTGTCCATTTTTAAAACTCATCTTAAAACAATTTTTTATTCTTTGGCCTTCGACTCGGCATGCGACTCGGCATGTTTTTCATGTTTTACTGCACATACAGTTTTCTTGCTATTCATTTATTGTTTTAAATGTCTTTGTTTTGCGGCGACTTTAAAATGGTGTTGACAGCAGTTTGTCCTAATCCTGCTGTGTTATATAAAATCACGGCATGCGTATGTTAATGTCAGAGGTCACTAAGGGGCATGTCAGCCTTTTACCATGCGCGGCTTATGAAACACTTGGTGTCATCATGCAAACATGGCAGCCAACGATGACTTCCAGGGAAGATTAAAAACCAGGAGAGTAATTTGTCCACGTACGGGAGAAAGAACAACTTGTCTGCCTCTTGGGCCCTTCTCCTCTTCAGTGCATATTTTTGCTGGCCTTGACACTGATTGTTTGTTTACTTGCTAATGGTGCTTAATTGTCTGGATCGTGTCCAGGCTGTTCCAAGCTTGCTTTTGCCAATTTGTTGTCGACTCAAGTGATCTGTGGGGGGAATCTCTTTTCCCATCTATGCTCTTACAGCTTCTTTGGAAGTAAGTAAAGCAAAAGTGATTTATGATGTCATTAAGACAACGTACAAGGACGTTTGTTGTTGATGTGCGCCTGTGTTTCATATTTCACCCTTTAGATGTTGCTTGATTTAAAAAGTAACCATCATCTTTCTACTCATGCACGACATTGGGGGTCTAACCCCATTTGTTCAATGGGTTTTTAAAATAAATCTTGATGTACGTATTCATGTTAACCCCCAGTATCTTGTTGGGTTTAGAACAGAAAAGGCATTCTTTCAGAACCAAAAAGTGTTTGGAGTGACACAGAAAGGGCTTACCAGTCTGGAGAGGTTGCATGGGATTCAATTTTAAGGTCAAGATTTGGGTTAGAGGTTTAGCTTTACCTACGTAAGAGGGCTGTTTCTTAAGAATGACATGACTCAAGTAAAAATAAAAAAGTAGGCCTCCACGTATTTACTTGCAAAGGTTTTGATCTCATGATTGTCATATAGACTAAAGTGTAAAATAGGAATGTGCAAATTCAGATCTTACCCGACAATATCACTTTAGCTAACACAATAATATATTCAGTCTTTGTAAAATAATAATAAGGCGAATACAGACACAAAAATGGTCTTAAATGATGTTGCAGATATATTTTGTCAGATGAAATATAGACATTTTGTCAAACTAACTTTCGCTGAATGTGAAATGCATCAATCAGCATAAATTCAGCAGGCAGAGGACATTTTCTCAAGATTGAATTGGAATTCTTGTAGGCTGAAATGTGGACATTTTTAGGCAGACAGATGACATCACATGGCAGGTCAGGGTTGGAAGTAGCATCAGCCTTGCGTTTCGATTTATGTCAGGAAGAGCAACGCTATATTATATTATCTGAGTCTAAATGTAATATCATCGTTTGGACCAAAAGACTTATTTTTCCAAATAAACCTCCCAAGTACCATGATGACTGCATCAGGCAAGAACGCTCCTCTTCCATTCAAAGAATAAAAATACTCAATGAAACTCACGTCGAGTGGTCTTATCAAATATTCATTCCCTTTCACTGCATCATTAGGAGCCCGCTGTGATCAAGGTCATTTTAAATGCATGTGCCAAGACAATGGAGAGGTTAGACATAAATACTGCATACCGTTAATGAAAGACTCATTCTTTGAATGTCAAGACCGTGAGCCGGCTCGCTTGTAGCATCCGGCTCGGTTCGTTAGGCGTGCGCTGCTCTGCCATTTCCCTGCGCGGGTGTTTGTTAAATGAACCTCGGTGCGAGCTGCTTGGGCCGCGTGACGTGCCCTTCACCTGCGTCAACAAATTCCCAGCAGATTGTACTGCTGTTTTCGTTTGTCTGGCTACACACAAAGACAAAGCGCCGATGCTTGTTGGGCTGTGTGTATTTACAGTCTTAACATTTTGAAGAAGAATATACGGTGAAAATTCAGAGAGAGGAAAACTGTGACATAGACCAGTTAACTTTTTCACATTGTGGTAATATAGAAAAGTTATTCCCTGAAGGACATGTAATAACGATCAGAAACCATAGAAAATAAACAAATGTAATGGCAGAGCTGTAACCGATCATTTCTACTGTTTGTAGATTAGAGACTCACCACGACAGCGATTCGCAAAAATCCACCAATATTTGTCGCTCCCAGAAAATAATGACACGAACTGGAGGATGGAGTACAAGAAAATGTACGAGTAAACAGGGATTTCTGTAAATTTGAAATCGCAGATGTTTGACTTGAAAGGTGCCGCTTTATTTACCGTATTTTCCGCACTATAAGGTGCACCTATAAGCATTCAATTGTCTTAAAAGCCGACTGCGCCTTATAATCCGATGCGTCTTATATGTGGTGTTACGGTCTCTTTACATTCCCCATATAGTTATTTCCCTGTTCGTGTTCCGATGCCATCTAGTGGTGATTATTAGTAGGGACCAATTGTTACGTAAAATGTAAAACGTAAAACACGTGCATTCGCCAACACACACTCAAAACAGACAACTACTTTGAGAGCTCTGCACAGCCGTTATGAAATGAAGATCATACCAAAAGCATAGTTAACTACTGAGTAAACAAAGGAAGAAGGAGAGACAAGCAAGACTTCTAAGGATATTTAGTCCCTTGTAGATGTGAAGAAGAAACAAATTGGGATCACACAAAATTAATTCAGGAGTGTTCCGAGATCAAACATTTGTCAACTCAGCAATATTTCATGAAAGATGATGAATAAGAGTGACATATGCTACTTTGTTAACATGAAGATGTCCAGCCACCCAAACTGAAGCACTACTTCCTTTCCCCGCATCTTCTATCAATCTCTGTTCATTTCTGGGATGTTTTTTTTTTTTTGCCATCTTGGACTTGGCCCAGTGTGGTGTTGCTGAATCACGAAAAAGTGCTGAGTCCAATAATTGAATGCTCTAAGTGCGTCAAAATTCCCATATTGTTCTATTCAAATGACAAAAATGTAGTTAGACCACTCAAGTGAATACAACTGCTCATTTTCGCTTGTGAGCCATGTGCAAGCGCGTGTATTCACATTTTTCTTGGGAAGTTTCATACGCTTGCATGCTCTGAAGCCTGACGGCAACCATTAGCATTTGCTCGTCAATCCACTCTTTGGAATCATCTTTGGACTTGGCACGTCTAATCACAACCTGTCAGAACATATCGCCAGATGTGTACTGTATTTTATTTTCGCACTCTTTCACTTCTGTTTTTTTTTTTCTGCCACACATTCTCTGGCAGAAGTATTACAAAAACAAAACATCAATGCAGGACTCTATCATGTGCGTATAATGTGAACAGAAAAGGGCAACAACTGGGTTTTGATGAGAAAGAGCGTAATCATCAAAATGCCACCAAAAAGACTCCCGGGCATGCCTGGACACGTGTGATCTGGCCGGCTTCTGTCGCGTGTTTGCGAGTAATGTGATGTAATGTGCCAACTGGGTGTACTGATGATCTCATGCAAAATCATCATCCTCATCATCATCATTATCACGAAACCGCCATCTTTAATCTGCCAGTGCGTTGATGATTACGTCTTAATCTCTTTGACCCTGGCACGATGATGTTGCATATCACACGTCACTCCCAGAGATCCAGGAACATTCCCGTTTGCTATTTCTTACCCCGCGAGGTTGAGCGAGCTGGTATCTGACCTTTGCAACATCAAAACAAAGCACAGCGGTAGCTTGCTTTACCCACGGAACTTCCGCCTCACTAATGTGACATGAGCTCCGGCGATTTCACCACTGAACCTTCACTCGCGCTCTGTGGAATTATTCAATCACGTTAAAGCGTAGCCTCGCATTGGTTGCAAAGCTGGCTTTCGGGCCTCCTAGGATGGGAGGGGCCCGGAGGGAACAGGCGACATTGTGTAATTACTCCCCCTCTGGTCAAACAAAGATATGGAGCCTCTTGTTTTGTAGGCCCCAGTGGAGGAGACTTATTTGATTGTAATCTTAAATTGTGCTTGTGGAGCTTTCTTCTTGTAAAGCAACAGCACGTAGACTAAAATAACAGCCTTAATATCAACACCCCACTGGATGGTACTAAAGAGACTACTGTAGTAGCAGTGCCATTGCCATGGAGATCTCTGCACACAACACAAGAGGTCAACGATTAGGTCAGGGCTGGGCGCACAATTTTCCAACAGTGCTACTGACCACATTCTGTGATTTGTTTGCCCCCAGTTGAAAAGTCTCTCATGCATAAAAATTGAACATTCAAGGATGGCACAAAACTGTTGAACAGCTAGCCAAAATTAAGTGCATGTTTGTTTGTTTTAACATCAATTCACTCAAAACGTTATTAATCAGGTACAGTGTTTATCGTCACAAATGTACAAAATATGAGAAAAATATTAAAATAATCAAAAAAGAAATAAGGCCCAGTGCATGTGCATGTGCAGCAATGTCTGTCATCTAGTGGTGAATGGTTATATTACAATTTAATAATCTACTGTGGAATGCCTGATATTCACGGGAGATAGTCCGTGCCAACCCAGAAAAACAAAAATGTGCATATAATTGACAGGTTGTGAAAGGCATTGGATTTTTGTTTTGTAACCCCCCCACCCCATGGTTTAAAAAAGTAAAATACAATTCAAGAGTCCTGCTTACAATACGATACAATAAATACATCTTTATTGAAACACTTAACTGTCAATGTTATTTGCTACAAACCTGTGGTCTCCTCCATGTTTTTGTCTTAGTATTCAGAATTGGTTGTAGTGCCAAACAGAAGTGATTTTTTTGTTTGTTTTTTTTTTTTGGAGGGGGGGGGGGTCTGACATGCGTGCAAATGGACACCAGAGAGCTAGAGACAAAGCGAGAGACAGGTTTGCACTCGTTGATTTAGGGTCAGATGAGTAGCTGATATGAAGAAGGAAAAAAAGGGAGCGAGGCAATGCCCAACATACACAAACGCATTCAGAAACAAACCAACCCAGAAATGAATAATCCACTCTTGTACCATTGGATCATTTGGCTTCCCTTTCTTGCTTTTTTTTTTTTTTTTAATGACTTCATTAACACAGCGGGACCGAAAGATGCACGCATACGAAACAGGGTTTATTTCTACTTAACTGTTGGCGCGGGCGATTAGATGCTGCGTGAGAGCGTCAACAGATTACTGATGTCGCCATCCGCAGCGGGCAATCGCCGTTTCTGTTTGTACTCCTGTCCTCCCACCGTGTAAAACAAATGCATCACATGCAGTTGGCGTTCATCAGTGTGACGGTTTTCATCGGGAGCATTTGTCTCGTCTGTTTAACGTACAGGTTGGCCTCAAAGTGATCTGTTCAGATCCCATCACCATGTAATGGAGACAAAGGGATTAGATTAGAACAATGTGTTCGGATTTAAGACTGCGCTGCAATATCACCAATCCAAGGCCTGTCTGTGGTTTTTAGCGGCGTTAGACTCGGTGTGCAGACAGCGAGACCCACTTTTGCCTCACTGCTGCGTTTTGCCCTACTTTTGATTCCTCCGCTCTGGATGGTTCTCTATCAGTGCCGCACTGCTCCTCCCAAACGCTCATCTCCCGCCGTCCATCGCCATTACGCTTGTATTGATTGCTCTCCGGGATGACATCACCGGCAAGCTCGGCTCGGATGAAAGATGAAAGGCAGGCGTGAGGCCATTCTGATTCTGATCGGGAACATGACCCATTTATACAACAGTCCAGTCACGTTTGAGGCAATATCACCAGAATGTGTCATTTGAGATGGTACCGCTTCACCCTAAAAACTTGAGATTTTCTGTTGAACTTCATAATCGTTGTAGTACGTAGATGATATGCTGTTCGAAATGTATATGGGTCAAGTTCCCACATTTTTTTAAAGAATTAACCGTGAACAGAAAATTGCTGGTGCTGACACGGTGGACTTGTCTCATCAATCTCAGCATGAAGTGAAAATAAATATGTCTTCTCAATTTGACACACCACGGCGAAAAGTTGTAAAGTGCCAAATTTTGCATGATTAAAGAAAAAAATCACCACGTATACAAAATGAGGCTTCAAAATTGTGAAAAAAATCAAGCCCCTTGGTCGCTTCAACAATGCCCTGCTCGACTATCAAATGTCAATCAAATACCACTGGAATAAAATGGATGTGACTTTGTCTAGCACCTTTCTTAGGCCGACACATAACTATATATTTCAGATATGAAAAAAATCCCACCTCGTCATCGTGCAGCTTTTCTCTGCAGTGACAACAAGGCACTCTAACGTTAGTGTCCACGCAAGCTCAAAGCTTGAGCCCACACATTGACTGTCAAGTCGGACTAAATAAATAAATACCCCATCCACCCCTTCATTGCTTTTCTGTTTATCTCTGTGTGATGTGCGTACACTCACGGCAAACAACAAGGCGCTCTAAAGAAACCACTCCAGTGGCCTATCCAAAGGGATGATGCATTTTCGGGATGTAGGCATAGCGAGTTGGTTTATCTCAATTCAAGGCACTCAATTCCTTACGTAGTCGGAGAGGAGCAACTCAAGTATGTCACCGGGCACCGTTTTAACTATGACTCCCCCACCAAAAAATGAGAAAAACAGTTGAATGCTATCCTGTATCACCATAATTCAAGTCTTTGCACCTAAGTTGTCAGCAATTGTTGAATCACATATACAAATTTTTGAGAACTGTAACTTTGTACTGGTAAGTGTGCAAATGTTGACAATGAAACATCAGTTTTATTATTCTGCGACATTTCCACGATGACTAAGTGATTCTGATAAGCACACCCAAGGCACTTCATAGTGATATTGACCCATTTACTGTCATCGCCCCCCGCCCCCCACACTCTCTCCATTGCAGCTATTGCTTGGGTCTTTCGAGCACTCATAAATAATCTCAGCCAATCTGAGCTGCACAATCCCCATGGCGTTGCGATCCACAGCCGCTGTGGGATGCTTTAAAATGTCTTCTGCGGCCTCCTCGGGCTGATCTGCAGTCAGCTACAATCACGGTGCTATGTCAACTGTTCGAGCGCACCAACAGTGGGCGGGATCCAGTGAGCGGCCTGTGTCCAAACTAAAATGAGCTTCATTAACGTTCACATCCATGTTGGTTGGCTCCAGTGCACATTGACCTCATTGCATAATTTACAGTTTTCCTTGAGGACATGTCACGGAGACGTGATGGGGTAACACTGAGGACAGAAATGTGCCGAGTGGTCCTGAAAAGCTGAGAGACAAAGGGGTTCTTTTTTTTTGGGGGGGGGGGGGGGGGACTCAAGGAACTGCATGAATTACGATGACAAATGTTTGCTTGTTAAATTTGGAGAGCACATAATGTATTTGTAATATCTAAGTGTGAACCAAACTACATAGCTTTGCCTTATAAAGGTCCACTTACCTTTCATGTTTACAATCAATGAAAAATACCATCCTGAATATCATCATTTTGGTGGTGTAATAACACTTTAAGCAACCGATATTTGAATGCAAACCGTGCATCAACTCATGACGACAGAATATACAACAACACTGACCGGTATATATCCTTTATCCTCTGCAAAGAACAATCAATATTAATGCATCTTATTGAGGCATTTAGAGAAGTTAGAGAAGAAGGTTTCTTTGTTTACGTCTCTATGTATTATATTGCCCTGTGGAGGCCAAGTTGTGCATACCAGAAGGAGCTGCAAAGAATTAATCTAGTTGCAAAAACTGTTCATTTAATTTATTGAAATAGCATTTGATTTATTTATGTAATTAGGATATGTTTTTATAAAGGGTAATGTGCTATTTTCCGAAATAAAAACATATTCAAAATTTTCTTGGCGGGGTTTGGCTTGGAACGGATTAATGGCATTTCTATTCATTCATATTGGGAAAGATGATTTGAGATGCAAGTGGTTTGGTCACTACGATAAAATTATTTTAATTATTTTTCCAAGTGTCTATATTTCAATATAATGTCCTGTAAGAAGCATGATCGAGTTTGAAAAGTGCTCAAAAGTAGAGTATAAACACTGAAATTATGGTAGAATATAAAAAGTGTGTCCCTTGGTGTATCGAGCAGTAAGTAGAACATTTACTCCAGGTTTGGGTTTCAGATGACGTCTGTAATGTGTCAAAATAGTGAAGCGAATATAGGTCAGCATCACCTCAATCGCTGTATTTCTGGACTGTGACTGAGGTAAAATTAGCACGGTTTTATTAGCACAAACATACGGACAGCCTCTTTGACAACAGCCGCCTCACGTTCCTTTATTTTATTTTTACATTCCGTTCAGTGTGCCGAGAGCCCGTTTCTTAGCCGTTAACGGAAGGAGAAAGAGGGGATAAAAGTGATTGGGCTATTTCTTGTCAGCTCTTAAAACGCTGTCTGACTTTGCCAAAGGGCCTCTATTGACTTACTCTCTATAATTCACACTTTTGATTGCTCACTTTTTGGCAAGTGACCATCTCCTGCTCTTGATGCCCTCCTCCAGCTATCTCCTATTGTGCTGCTGGCAGGAGCGAGACTGGATGTGGTTCTGACAACACTTGTTTAGAGGCGTGTGTTCCTTTTGGCAGGTTGACTGCGGTCGCTCTGTGCGCGCGTGTGTGTGTGCGTGTGTGTGTGCGTGTGTGTGTGTGTGTGCGCCGATTGTGGTTGTTGTCCAATTGTCTGCATGTGTGCAAACATCTTAACGAAGGCTCTCACAGTGGAGTGTCTTGTGCAGGAAAACACTGGACAGCAAGGTCACCAACCTTTTTTGAAACTGAGAGCTATAAATGTATTTCGTGAAAATATGCGGGCGGGGGGGCAACTATTCAGCTTACAGTTGCTTTTCATTTTTCACGTTGTTCGTTCCCAGTCACCTTGTCGTAGTCAGTGAAAGCATGCGCCAAATTCCATTTTTGTGGACGCGACCTCGCTTTCTTTCAACTTTCCTTTTCTTCGCGACGGTCTCCATTTTTTAAAAAAAGGGTCACACAAGGGTCATGCAGCGAGGGGGTGCGCTCAGATATTCACTCTGACGCCTTCCATGACTGTGAGAGTGGTGGGTTTGGAGAGAAGGAGCACACTTTGAGAGCACAATACTGTATTTCCAAACGCAGCAGAGTGTGGCCATGTGTTTGCTGCCATCTTCTGGTTAGATATAAAACAGCATTTTTTTGGTACGTGTGTATTTTCACGCGTCATCAAGTCCTGACGGGCCACAAGTTATAAATTTTATGCCCGAGGCTTTGGGCTGGTTGAAATTTGAACACGGGCCGCAGTTGGTTAAAACTACTTTGCTGTGATTGAATAAAGGGGTAGAATTTATCCCAGCCATTGATTCATCGGAAAAGTAGCCAATTTTGTCTTGCTTTGGCATTTAGGGCTTCGCATGTTAGTTATGTTTTATATTTGTTTGGTAAGGGCGGGGGGGGGGGGGTTCTTGAGGAAAAAAAATCCTGCAGGATGGGAAGTTTGACAGCCCCTGCTACAGATGAAAAACTGAGTAGTGCGCTATTCCATACATATAAAACCCTCTACTGATCCGCACTTGTTGGTTTCAGTTCACTAGCTTCAGCTCACTCGTCATCCTCACGTGGATGATGTTGGAAAACGAGATTGTGCCTCTCTCAATACGAAAACAAGTGCAAGAAACATAGCAGTGCTCAACAGACGCATTTGTTCAAATTGTATGCGATGCTTGTGGTGAGTTTTTTACGGTCCAGACTGCTATTTCACAATTTGTACGATTAGGAGGCACACTCACTGACAACAAATATCTGGCAGCTTCCATGCATCCTGAAACTGTTCCAGCCAGCGCTTTGTTTCGTTGCCATATTTAGCCTCCATTGATGATCTGTGAAAAATAGTTTGGTTGTTTTTGTGGTGGAGAGAGAAATTGTGGCAGTGATGATCACGAGCACTTTGAAGCCAGCGACTGAACAAAAGTTTAGAGGATACGTGACAGATGCCAAGAATTCTGTCGGTGCCTAATTAGCCGTATTGCTTTTTTTTTTTTTTCGTCCGGTGACGTCAAGATGGAACTGGTGATGGTATTAAATTGATATCTATGTATCTATCTATATCTGTCTGTCTGTCTGTCTTACTGTAACGAATGCACAGTTTGGTTCACAACAGATTTTACAACTAGATTTCTCAGGTCTCGTTTTTGTTTGATATTGTCATTTACTTAATGAATTATAAAATTCAGACGTTTGATGATGTAAATTTTAAGAATGGAGCCTTACAATTCTTGTCAGTTTAGGTCAGGGGTAGGGAACTCCGGTTCCTCGAGAGTCATAACCTGCCTGTTTTAGAAGCCTCTCTACTCTAACACATCTGATTAAAATGATCAGCTCACAATATTAAATAATGATGAAGACATATCCATCCATCCATTTTCCAATTTGCTTATCCTCACAAGGGTCTTGGGCAGGTGCTGGAGCCTATCCCAGCCATCTTTGGGCAGTAGGCGGGGGGCACACTGAACCGGTTTTAGAGTGTTTAATCAGCCTGCCGCGCATGTTTTTGAAATGTGGGAGGAAACCGTAGTACCCGGAAAAAACCCACGCAGGCCCGGGGAGAACATGCAAACTCCACACAGGGAGGCCGGAGCTGGAATCGAACCTACCTCTGCATTGTGGGGTCAACGCGCTAACCACTGGACCACCGGGCCGCCCATGATGAAGATATCGTCCCCAAAAATTATTCCAAACAAACTCACTATGTATACTTAAATATTTTCGCCAGATATATTTTGAAACACTTTAAGTTAATTTTGGTTTAACCTTTTTTTTGGGGGGGGGGGTGCTAACAAAATCTAAATATGTATAACTGATTTTTTTCTCATGTGTTTGACTTACAAAATGCAATTACCTGATAGTATGTAGCATGTAACCTTGTTGCTCACGAGTGTTATCCGGTTGTGCGTTTACGTGGTTGCCAGGCGCCACTCAGTCAAGCTTGATTGTGTCCCAGAGCCTCCACCCGTCTCCTCTACTGGAACCTAAAGAGACTGATGCTTTCCATGGTAATGCCCCCACCCCTCCCGCCCTCCTCCATCTGTCCAGCACATTGTTTCCTTCCCTCTCCGCCTCTATATCTCACACACCCCGCAAATCAAGATAAATCCCAGTCTAAAATCCAGATAAATGAAATGAGAAAACACAGCATATAAATTGACAAAACACATATTGTAAAGTTTAATTCACATAAGAAAAGCAAAACGGTGAAAACAAAGTTTTTGATTCATGAGAAAGCAGCAGCGAACAATAACGTTTTCAGGTCAAATTTAAATGTACCAACAATTTGCTGCACGTTGCTTGGGTCTGTTTCTGGACATACTCAAAAAGTGCTAGGGACTATGTTGAAGTGAATTTAAGAGCTTCATCTAGACAAAAGTAGTGCTTTACTCCCATCTTAGCACTGAGCTGAGGCGCTTCCTTTCAACAAAAAGAGCGTTTTGCCAAGATCTTGTGAGGCCTTGGTCCCGAGGAACTATGTTGAAGTCAGTTTCGAAGCTTCATTTTGTGTTTTGCTACTAATTTGTGGCATCTTGGTGCCAATGAACATATGCTGAAGTGAGTTGAGAAACGTCATTCAGCTAAAAGCAGTGCTTTGCCACCAAATTGTGGTAGCTATATCCCATGGATCTTTCTTCAAGTGCATTGAGATTTAGACAAAAGTAGTTTCCCGTCTACTACCTTTGTAAAATCATCAAAAGAATGTTCAACCAATTCATTTTTTTTCATCCCATTTTCTTTCTTTCTTTCTTGACACTTTAACGACGCACCCACTAAGGAGAAATTTGCATTGCACTATTTAATTTAATGGCACTAAGGTCAGCGTCATGACCATGATTATTTGTACAAGTACAGTAAGTTTACTTTGTACAATAATTTGTCCATCCAGATGGGTTGCACACTGTGGAGTGGGCTGGGGGCAACATTGTAAATCAAGTTAAGCTCAGAATCCCACAGCCGAATGACTGTGCGAACTAATCAAACAATTTGCGGCCGCACAAACAAGCAAGCGCTGGCACGCAAATGCACGCATAGGCACGCCAAAGCAGGTTTGTGATCTTTCCTTTGTGTGTGCCAAATGATGACTTGAAGTCTTTCTGACGTGTCACCATGAGAGGGCATTACTCCTCCCTGACTGTCCGTTTGAATGTTATTTGCGTTTAAATGACTGCTTTTCAGGTTTGACGCCGATGTGATTGTTAAATTTGATGCGACAGCCGAGTCCCATGTTATTTCTTTATTTTATGGCAGACAAGATGCATATGAGGACGTGTCTGTACTATCTGTCTGTAAGCAGAATTCAAATAAGACAAATTATAGCTTGATATATTTTTGCCGAACAGAGCTTGCTGTAAGGACGAGTCTTTTAGTCTTGTGAGGTGTTGAAATGCCCGTAGACCAAGTCAGAGCAGAAATGCTTTACTTTCTTTGGCAGTACAGTGTCCTCATTCGCACTTATTCCTTCGAACGCTGGTCACTCAAATTCACTGCACTGCCTGGATCAAGCTTGTCAGCTTCATTCAAGGTTCTAAATTGTCTATCATGAGTGTGTCTTGAGTGGGCGACCTGTCAAGGGTGTACGCTGCTCTCTTCCTTAAATCTGGGATAGGTTGCAGCTCATCCGCCACCCTAATGAGGACAAGTTCTGTTAAAAAAAAAAAAAAAAAAAAAATGAAGTGGCCAGTGTGCTCACAGTAAGATGGACTCTTGATCGTGTGATCTTCTGCCACCTAGTGGTCACAATGGTGAAGCGAAACTAACGTGCTTCCATCCATTCGTTTTCTATCGTGCTTGTCCTCGGGGTGGTGGATGGCTCATAAAAATGAAAATAATAATTCATCCATTATCCGATCCACTTATAATCACAAGGGTCGCGGGCGTGACTTTTAGTAAAGTTTCCAAATGGGCATAAAGACGCGCTTTTGCGCCACCTGCTTGCACAATGGTGTCATGGAATTCTCCCTCCAAAATTTAAGAAGGCGTGTCAAAAATGCTTCATTTTAGTTGAGTTTTCATTACCGGTAGTTAAAAACAAACAAACAAAGCCAGGTACAATCCCCAAATGACCTTCCCTTTTCTGTATGGCCAAAAAAATAATACAGAAATAAATGCATTAAAAATAAGTCTCGATAGCTCACGTATGAATTTACTTGATAGAGAAATGGACGTGTTTGCTGTAGTTAGATTTGAATGAGTTACATAAATGTGTGTGTGTGTTTTTAAGCATTATTGTTTTTATTTTATTTCATTGACAAAACTGTCTTTTTAAATGCCATTGTAGTTGTTCAGTTAATTTTTGTTGATTCTCATGACCTTGACCTTGACCAGATGACCCAATTCTTGGCAGCTGTAACTCATCAATCACTATGTGTGGTTTTTAATCCCTTGTTGGATCAAAATCTTGACCCAACATGCCGGGGTCAAATTCTCAACCCAATGCGTTGGGCATAAATAACCCAGCATCGGCTGGGTCACTTTTGGACCCAACACTGGGTTAGCTATTTCACCAAATTTGCGTTACTTTTGACCCGGCAGTTTTAAGGCTGCAAGTATCTTAAAAAGTCCTATGAAAGAAAAAAAAATGTTCCATTTACAAATCTATAAATAGAAAGCATCAAAGTGGATGTTATAAATAGCAATTACTTTTATAGGATGCAACAAAGCCACGACACATGATGGATTGTGACGGCTGTAATGTTGCATGTCCTGTCAAAGTTTGCAGAGGCAGGCTGCTTTTTGTTGGGTCCTCGTGCCCGCTTTGACAGAGGAGACAAACGTCCTTGTAAACACTCTCTGTCATCGGCACACGCCGCCCTTTTATTGTCTCACTCGATTGGCTATCGATATTTGTTCGCTTCAGAGTGGAAAGGCCCACAATAACCGGTTTAGTCGGCGCATTATCGGATCACTTTACAGCGTCTGTGTAACATGAGAGCAAAGTCTTGTCTGCTCCCCCACATGACAAGAAGGGTCCATTTTTTTTTTTTACCACTTTTACCCTCAACCTGACCCCCCCACCACCCCCCCCCCCCCGCGCACGCATGGAGCATCAGCCCTCCAAATGAATGTTTAATGAGCCTTGAAGTCCTAATGTCGCCTAATGTCCTGTAATGATCTTCCCCGCTGGTGGCCACGCCCCGACGCTCGCGCTCGTCTCACGCGCATCTTCTGACAGTTGTTGTCGGCTGCGCGCTCCAACTTTGCTGAATGTGTGCCGGAGGCTGTTCTGCTCCTCCCGACGCCGCCCGCAACTCTCTACATGTCCGCTCGAACCATGAGCTTTCCTTTAAGAAAAACAGTCTCAGGTAGGCAGCCGGGTGTATTTTTAGCACCCTTGATTGTGTTTTTAGGGTTTTATTTTTAAAGCTGCATTTCAGGAGTGTCTTTTGAAATGTGTCGGAACTGTCCTTGGTCCTGAAATGTGCAGATGTGGCTCATCGTGGCTGTTTAGAGCTTTCTGATTACATTGTATTATGTTTTCTTCATATGATACACATCCAAAATGTGTTTTTGTAGCATTTAGGGTAAACTCAGCTTTGAAGGGCCTGCTTTTCTACATTTGGCATTTCATTTTTACGGCTAAAGAGCATAAATTGGTCGCTGTAAAAAGAATGAAGTAATACTTTTTGTTTTATGAGACACAAAGTAATTCAGTTCGGGGTTCGAGTCTGGACTCTGGCCTTCCTGTGTGGAGTTTGTGTCTTCACGCGAGTCCCTGTGCTTGCAGGCATTTTCTCCGGATACTCCGGACTTGCCTGTTAGGTTCTTTCAAGACTCAAAATTGTCTTTAACTGTAAATAGGAGTGTTAATTCCTGAAACACAAAATATTCCAGGGGTATTTTTCTAACCCACTCGCTGGGTTGTTATGGATTTTGAGCTGAATGAGTCAATTTTGACCGCGCAAATTGGGTCGAAGTTTGGATTTGGGTGGGCTGAACAGCTGAATCTGCTCAGCGTTTGACAGTTTTGTTGTGTACTGAAGTGAAGTCATTCTTAGAACATGTCACTCTCAAAATAGATGGGGCAAAAATTACCCAATTTGGGTAAAAAAAAGGAACAATCAACCAACTAGGGTCAATTTGACCCAACTCTCTGGGTTCTTTTGCATGTCGTTTTGTAGAAAGAAATCCTCAGAAATTGTACAAAACAACCCAATTTGACCCACGCAGTGAGTTGGTTCCTTTTTGACCCACATTGGGTTATTTTTGACCCAACTCTTTGTGGAGTGTTGAATGGATTTAGTGTTGGACGAGCCCAACCACTGAGAAATCCATCCAACAGTCCTGCTCAGGTTGCATGATCCACTCCTGGAAAATAGGTAGTAATGTAAAATTAATTTATAAAACATGCATTATGTTCAACCACAGCTATGCTGATAGCGTAGCAACCCATTTCTTTGTGGTCTTCATTTACCTGTGTGTGTGTGTGTGGGGGGGGGGGCAGGGGCAGTTTTTACTGCTTGCTGGATCAGAATCTTGACCCAAATCCTCAACCAAAATGTGCTACGTATCAAATAGCAATGCATTGGTTTGGTCATTTTGACGCCCAGCACTGGGTTAGCAATTTCACCCAATTTGAGTTACTTTTGTTTTGACTCTCTAGTTTTAAGAGTGTATTTGATTTGCTTGAGACCAGTCCAGGGTTACCCCATCTCCAGACTGAACTGGGACAGGCTCCAGCTCACAAAAAAATGAATGGACTCCATAATTTATTCCTGGGAGAGGAATGGACCTTACAGGAGGTTTTGGATGATGTTTTTTTTTCCAGCACAATAAAAATAAAAACCAACCAACATGTGACAACTAGTGAACTCTATGTTACATTTGAGTCCATTTTAACACATGAAGACGAGGCCGACTTCAAAACAGAAATGTTGGGAGAGGGGTGGAGGGAGTGACAATGATTGCAGTTTTTCAAAGAGACGCCAGAGGGAGTCATCGGTCAGTTAGTCAAGTTTGGGCTGTCAGTCTTGACTTGCTTGTGGAGATTCTTCTCCACGTCGTATGTGAGAGGCCTGCCTGTCAATCGATGGAGGGCTAGTCTGAAATAGAATTGATTATTGATTATAATATATATACATTATGGATGCCCGAATGCCTCACTATGAATCAGTGGATGTGCAGAGCCATTTCTCCTGTTAGCCAGTCACTGAAGAAACCTTTTTTTTTTGGCTAGAGATCTCACATGTATAATTGTCATGATGACGAAAGAAAGAAAAAGTCATAAAAGTCGTACAAAATAGGATTCATATTTTGATTAATTTTCAAGAGTCTCTCAAAGTTTCGAGGCCATTGAACGTATTTCTTATTCACAAAGCACAACCTGAAATGACATAAAAAAATAAATGGAGAAGCATAATGACTTTTCTTTTTTAGGGGGACTATCACATTGAATGTAAAATTTGAACATGCTTGAGATTGGCCAACGACCATTCCAGGTTGTGCCACGCCTTTCACCCAAAGTCAGCAGGAACAGGCTCATGTTCATCCGAGATGCAAATGAGCAAAAGTTTTTCAGATGTGGATGGATGGATTGGAAATGAATACATAAACGAAGAACGAAGTAATCCTTTTTTTAGTAATTGCTTCATATTTCAGAAGAACAAGAAAATAAAAATCACAAAACCAATTATGTTTAATCATCATTTGCTTGACCCTTACCTACTGTTCATTTCCCATACCGATAGTCGACATTAGAAAAATGAACTATGGATTTTTTCAAAATGCATTATGTATGTATGTTCCTTCTTGCTTCCTCTTCCATCGTTTTGAGATTCACCCAGGACTCTTCAAAGACCTATGGGTGCATGTTTCTGCGGGAAGCTGTGCAAAAAGTGTTTCAACTTCCCTCTTGAACACTGTAACCGCTCTCCCAGAAAAAAAAAATATATATTTATGGCATGTACAGTTTTTGCAGCTTCGAGATTACCCTCCTACCCCCGCCTCCCAAATTTCCCTTCATTTTTACACACACTAGTCAATCTAAAATCAATTTTAGAAAACAGTCAGTTTACACAAACTCTATAGCACCTGTACAAAAAGAATATTGGCAATTTTTCTTCATTTTGGATCACTTTAGGAAGAATCATCAAACTCTAGGGTAACAGAATAACATTTACAGTCAGCTGTATATTGCTCTCAAACATCAAAACTGCTCCAGTTTAACCCGAACAGTATGTTAGGGTTAACCTAAAAAGTGCAAGAACAGATAAACAGAAGTACAGTCTACATAATTCAACATTTCTGATGAACGTGCATCATCTACCTTCCCACCTTTCAGAATATTTCCCAAAGGATCAAATCAAATATGCCTTATTAGCTGATAATGACAATCACTCGCACACGTGCTGGCTGCGTCTGTGCACTTGCTGCGCCCCCCCCCCCCAACTCCAACTCCCACCCCCTTGCTGCTCATCCTGCGAGTTGGAGGTGGGATGCTCTCAGGCAGCTCTCGGCAGTCTGCGCCTCGCCTCCAACATGAGGCACGCACTGCTGCTACTTGGCCTCACCCCCCTTCAAGAGAGCAAAGAAAAAGCCACGTCACCGATAGGTTGACATCCATCCCAGCCGCCCCTCCCCTCCTACTTGGATCGTCATCGCGGTCAACTGCTGAAGCCAGGCGTGCTGCAAACAGGTGTTCGCCGGTGCGGCTGCACGTTGGAGCCTCGCTGGGCAGGAGAGCGCGTGCAGCTGCAGGATGATGCGAAGGAGCTTCAGAGAACATTTGCGGAGAAAATGATGTGGCTGGAGGGAGAAAGTCTTTGTCAGGATCTACTATGGAACGCTTTCTAGGAGAAGTCAATTCCTGACTTGTATATTTTCCGTTTTGATCCGGATCTCATTTGACTGTCTGAAGCTGCTTCACTGATATTTATTAAGCAAGCAGTGGGACCACCATCCCCGCTTGTGACTTGGACTCAAGACAAGAGCTGGTGTGTGTTATCATCCGGCTGCCAAAGTGGCAATGGCCGCAGCCATCGCCAGCTCCCTCATTAGGCAGAAAAGGCAGGCGAGGGAGCGGGAAAAGTCTAACGCCTGCCGCTGTGTCAGCAGCCCCAATAAGAGCAAAGGAAGCGGCGACAAGCCCAGCCGACTCAACGTGTTCTCGCGGGTCAAACTCTTCGGATCCAAGAAGAGACGCAGGAGACGGCCAGGTCTGTTGCGTAACATTTTCCTCAGCTAGCGGGGCAAACGTGAAATAGGATTCATTGATATGCGCGATGAATCACCCTGACAAAGTTGGGAGCAAAATAAGGGGAATCCCATCTGGTGTTAAGTGTCTACTTTGCTTCCTTGCCTCAGCAGAGGGACACTTTCAAGTGATGCCTCGTTTGTCACATTTTGTCTACATATTGAGAAAAAAAAAATCACACTGTATCCAACATGTTTAAGTACTTCATAGGCCGAATGTGTTGTCGTAATTTTGAAAATATTTCATTCTTTATTTTGGATGATTTAAGAAAGAAACAAGATTATTATTTTAGACATAGCAGTAGCTTTCACAACTTTTATTGGGCCAATCTATAAAGTAAACTTAACATTCCAAAAAAAAATCTCGTCATCCAATTAAAGAATATGTACCAAAATCCTCATAAACTGGTTTCAATTTACTGACAAATTTACTAACTCAGTATGAAAGCTTTGGTTGAACAAAAAGCGGACAATAGAACTCATATCTAACTAGAAATAGTTACGTGGTAAACAAATATTACTTTGGACAATTTGCTGGGGATCACGGCCTTCAGACATTCCTGCAGAATTTAAAGAAAAACAAGACAAAAGTCGTATCTACAAACATGCCTTTGCAGAGACATTAAGGTCCGACATCAACAGTGACCTGCTGGCCCGGGGGCCAACATGTGACTGTATCGGGCCACCTGAAGTTTACTGATGCTGGCCACCACAACTTGAGGCACGGTGTCCACCACTGAAAAAAAAAAAAACGCTTAATGTCGGACTCGATTATATTTCATGATTTTCAATATTAGTTATATTATATCCCAGGATAATAAACATATTTTAATGGGGAAAATGTGCCATGGGCCAATGAAAACTAGGTTGGACTTGGGGGCACAGTTCCAAAAGAAAAGAAAAAAAAATATCAGGAAAGGCCAGTACCGGTATTATATTTGGGTTCAATCAGAGGTAAATGGTGGTAGGTGTGTGCTACATCCCATTTAACATGAGCTTTGAATGTGACATGTTCATTCTGAACTCAGCTACATCACAATTATAAGAGGGTGTGCATACTTGTGCAACCACATTCATTTGAGTTTATTCAATCTTCCTCTCACACTTTTTCAGAAGGTCATACAGGTTGTAAGTAACATTAATGGTGGAAAAAGTTTTTAAATTGTTTATCTTGGTCTTAGTTTGGATGTCACAAAAACCCGGCGTTTGAACAGGGTTGTGTGTAAACTTTTTCGATGCGCTCCATTCACTGTGTTTTTAAACACTGATCCCATGGAACTCAAAAAGAGAGGCTGAAGAAATATGCCGATTTACATTGACATTGCATTAGAAAGTGAATCCAGTTCCATTTCTAGTCCACTTCACAGGTGAAACCACTTCGAGATGGAAATGCAACACAATGAGACCTGAACTGGAACCCATTTCCGTTCACTTTGCTCATGTTCGCAAGTGAACCGCTCCATTCACTTCAAGCCTTACATGTTGTTTGTATTCATATCTGACTGAAAATTGCTGACTCATCACCCCAAGTTTGTTTACCCAGAGCGTGAGAACACCTTCCAACTCGAGTACTTCTTTCAATCGCATCTCATAGAATCAATCCGTATCTATCCGTGACCGGGATAGGATCGCAAGAAAGCTTTTGGGGAAGGTCAGATGGGAGTATCAGTGAGATGAAAGGGCTGCTTAACAGCACCAGGCGGCTTCTTGTCTCTTGCGCCGATGCCCTCGCAAATGAAATGTTGCTTTGGTGACTACGAAGGTGAAAATGAAGAGTCATCACAACATATACACAAGAGCGTTCTCACATATCCCCTGCTCGTGTCCAAAACCCGACCCCCTTCTTCTGTTTTCCGCAGAGCCCCAGCTGAAGGGGATCGTGACCAAGCTGTACAGTCGACAGGGTTTCCACCTGCAGCTGCAGGCAGACGGAACCATTGATGGAACCAAGGAGGAGGACAACGGCTACAGTAAGTCGCAGAGGAACACGATGGCAACATGCCGACGGTGCAACTCACACTCAAATCGCTCAATAGCCTTTGCTTGCTTTTCGTTGTTTTAGAGAAAATACAAAGTACCTAAATATCACTTTGTTTCATGAAACCTGATACAGTGTGCAAACATGGACAACATACATGGATAAAATGAAAGTTGACCCGATCTCCAGTTAGTAACATCAGACATGTCAACCGGTAGGAAAAGTAAGATAAAACCTACTTATGATGTAAAAATCTTTCTATTTCAGTCACGAATGAGCGGCAGTGGCGTCTCATCAAACAACATATTTTCGACTGTCTTTTGGTTCAAACTATAGGGCTGAAATCAGCCTCTTAACATATGACCACTTGATAACTTTGCACGGATGTGTTTTTATTTGTCATGGCTCACGTAGCCGTACACTATCGTCTTCGCGTGTGTGCTAAAACTTTGGAGAAACGGAAATCGCCGTTAGCCCTTAGAACGGCGTTAGACATCCGGCAGCCTCAGAGAGACGCTTCCGCATACGTGATCTCTGACATACGACGGTAGCTAAACATCACAAAATACACATCATACGGAGATGGTGAGGTTTTTTATATACAGTATCTATATTTTTTAATCCCTACACACGCAAAGTTTTGCTAACCATGCGAGGTGAAAACGGTCAAGTAGGTTAGAAAGTTGAAAGCTAGCATGGCGGCGTTAGTTTAGCGTTGTGTGAAGCCCCCTCTTCCCCTCCGCTAATAAAGTAATGACTATTTAAACCGGAGCCTTTGCGATAACAAAATCACTTTGTCAAATCGCAATTATTTAGAAAATGCAATTCATCGTTCAGTTCGAGTTGGAACCCAACTTTTTTGTTTTGTGGGATATTCTTTTGACCCAGCCTTTTGCATTAAATACTTTACCCAAAACGTTAGGTCGGCCCCTTTTTGAGCCCCTTTGGGTTATTTTTTGACCCAACTGTTTTTAGAGTCCTGAAATTTCCAGATGGCGCCCCAGTGCAGTTTTTTTTCGCATGAGGTTTGTTCGTACCTGGATAAGCAGATCGGTCGCCCGTCATTGCGGTCCCGCGGAATGGGCTCACTCGATCACTGTCAAAACAGTTGGGTCCAAAATAACCCAATTTGGTAAAAAACAGGGACTGATCCATTACTTGGGTCAATTTGGCCCATCTCTCTATGTTGTTTTGTACGATGTAACCCAAACTGGGTCAAATTGACAAATTGATGTATGTTTGAACGTATTTATTTTTAGTGATTTTTTTTTCTTTTTCGTTTTTGTTATGGAGTCACGTGGGAAAGTCTTTGTGTGCGGCTCGCAGTTGTGTAAACCGATACATCCCAATCGCTGCCTCTCCACCCACCTGCTCGTTGTTTTCCAAGACAGATTAAAGAGCATATCAATGGTAAAGCAACAGCGCAGCCACTTGTCTGCTGCGGCGATAATGCAGCAGCAATGGGCCGCTTATAATTAGCTGTGCTTTTATATCAGTGCACTGTTTAATGAACCTGTCTGAAACATCCACTTTGCCGCCGTGCGATATTGCTGAGGAAAAGGATTTGCAATCTGCACTGAAATAACACCTCGTCCAATCTTCTGCCCAAATGAAATAGCAGCAACTTTTACGATGCAGCGAGCAGCAGGAGTCCCCAATCTCCAAAAGAAAAGAAAGCCATCCGGTTATGCCCGTCCACACCTGCATTTGAAAAAAAAAAAAAAAAAACTGGCCCCCGCAAAAGTTGTCAGGAGCAAATTAAAGAGTGTTGCTTGAATTGGAAAAAAGAGAGAGTGACTCTCTTTGCGGGACTCCAAAAATAGCGTTGTTAGGTGCTGGGTGCGCTTGTCTCCATGGTGACGGGGAGTGCAGTCCTCTTGGAGCTATTGGTGTCTTGTGATGGTGGGAGAGGACCTACTCAAACGCACACGCACGTACAAGCAAGAAGAAGGGCTTGATCCTTGTTATCATGACTCCCTTGACTTAGCTAGAACAAAGTCAGGAAGTGCAAATTATATCCCAATATAGCCCATCAATTTAGTTTAAAACAAAAAGTATTTTGTGTAGAGTGGTAGGCATCTGGGAAAGTGGCAGTTAAATGCCAAAAATCCAGATGCAAGCCAGGGCGAGAAGAGAAGCAAGTTGTCGATTGCACGTGCTTTAACCAAATGTCTCACTCTCACTCACTCACTCATCCCATGGCCTAAAAGGCCGTAGGGGTGCCATGGTGGACGTCTGGGCAGTCAGGGATCTTCAGCACTCTGGGTCCTACAACTTATTGGTAGAGGATGATTGGTTGAAATACATATGCATGCACTTCGTGAGTTTGTGGCACCGTAGGATGGAAATTGCTGAAGTATGAAACTTGAAGACAGACTCGGGCAATCAACCCAACCATGTGTCCTTCAGTCCCCCCCTTAGCAATCTCTTCACTGGCAAAGGTCAGCGTATAGTTAAGAGTCCCGCACCGGCTCCCCTCCTTCAGGGTTCTTAGGTGTTTTCCAGGAGCCAGGAAATAATTGGGCTCCCCCGTCTTGAGATTGAGCGGCTGGTAATCCATGTGAACTGAAGAGGACTGATTGTGTGCGTGCGTGTGTTGCAACATGAGCGGCGTAACCTCGGTGAGGAGGAGGGCATTTATAAAAAGACTCCTCGTTGAGAGATGTTGACATGTTACGCGTATGACAGAAGAGAAAACGGGAAGAAAACATGCTTCCGCTATTAAGGGAAGGTCGATTTCTTACACGCCAACATTGGTACAGTACAATTTGTCACATTTCAAGGCTCACTCTCTGTAAAATAACAGTGGGGTGGGGGTGGGGAGGGGGCTGCTTAAAGAGTCAAAGCCAACCCCTAATTAATTATAAATCATTCATTTCCTGTTTGGAAAAAGTGTGCCCCAATACCTTTTGCCTGACTCGTGTATTTTTCCGGTCTGCCCTCAATTCCATTTACCTCACAATTGTGCAATCGTGCTGTGTCGTGACCGTCGCAGTGCTGCCCCTCAGGAGCAATCGGGTCTTCGTATCTTGCTCGAGTCCAGTTGGATGTGCAGACAGGCCAAGAGACGGGTATCGAACCCCTCGGCTCGCCAAGACTTGACAGTTGACAAGCCAATGCGGCTTGGTGGTGTCCTGCGCCGTTTAGGTGATAAGGATGAATGTAATGGCCCATCTAAAAAGCTGCTGCGGTGCACTTTACTCAGAGGCGTCTAAAGACAGAGACCATTCTCAGGACATGCTGTGACCTACAGCGCAACTGATATGAGACGTGGGAATGGACAGTGGAACACATAGCCTTGAGTTAAAAACAATCAATTTAATAGCAACTAAAACCCATCAATTAGGCAATAACATATTTCATGATTAAAAATGAGTAAACAAAGACTTTCTTTTAGCAAATGAGTTGGGAACCTCATGCTACGCATTTTCCACTGGTCTGAGTTGTAGCTATCCAACATACTGCAAAATTGAGAAACTACTGCAGCAGAAAACATTTAGCTAAAACCACAATTGAACATGCACTTCTGATTTCAACTCCTGCTACATGGATTACATTTTTCACTCTTCCTTTTTAAACATGGAGAACTGTTTCATTGTTTATTTGTTCGTTTTTTTTTTTCCTTCAAAACAGTTCCACTATTCTTTATGATCCCAAATTGCCCATTGCTGAGAATGGATTTGACAATGTAAGTCACATTGGGAATCATGAAAATATGAGATGGTGTTCCACAAGGTTCTGTCCTAAGACATATCACATTCTTTTTTTTTTCTTTTTTTTTTTTAACATAGAAGTTAAAAGATGATAAATATTTTAAAAAAAACCAAATCTCTGTAAATTTGATGAATGCATTATTTCATAGCTCATAGCATAACTTGGAATGGATTTGAAATTATCTTTGTGGTGAATATCCCCATTCCAGGTGAGAGTTTGAGGAAAATGATGCGGTTTTAATAACGTGGCTACACTTTTGTACATATTTCTACTTAACTGTGATACCTGTAATCACATTTTAACCATGTATAGCAGATGTACATATTTTTTTTCGGTATTTTGAGGAAGAACGTGTCGCAAATTAACATTTTTTGTGTGTGTGTTCAGAGGTATTGTACTGTTTTTTTGTTTTGTTTTGTTTTAGAAAAACAAAACTCATGGTGCGACTGTTATATCATTGCTGAGAGCAGCACTGTTTTGGGAGCGTTTCCAGAAAAGAACCCACAGCAGCGAAGTTTCACTGTTTGTTGTCTGCATTAGCAAAGACTATTGGTGGCGTTTTGTTTCCTTCTACCCAGCTTGCGGGTTCCCTGCCAGCATTTTATGGAACACAGACGCTCTGATACAATACAAGGCTGATATTAATTAGATGTACCTCATTGACCAGCGAGGCTGCTGCTGCCGTCGGCTGTCTCAGCTTGCACGCTTCACACTACGTGACACAAACCTTGCACACGAATGTGTGCGCGGGTCAGCGTCTAAAATGCAAAAGGAGGATTTGCTGTCTCTTTATTGTGTTCGTTTTGAACTAGGTTGATCGTCATTTTGTGAACATGCGTCAATAGTAACGTGTTCATGACACTTTTTGAAGCTTCAGCAGCACCTTTTGCATTCAGGGTCATAAACCAGCGACATGCAATAAAGTCTTTAATGATGCCTTTTAAAGCACGAGTAAGCAGTAGTTGTATTTGCGTTGGCCTCGGGGCTGTGAAGTGTAATTTGATTTTATACTGCTATTGTAAATCCAGATTGACTACAGTGATTGCATGTTGAAATTAGTTTGATACTCGCTTGCTACTAAACTATGAAAGAAGGTTATTTTTTTATGGGTGAAGACATGCTCTGTTTACTTGCTGGCCATGAAAGGATTTTTTTTCCTTCCCGTTTTTGCCTTTATGCAAGGATTGTTAAGAGCCGACAAAAGCAAACTTCCTTGGATCAGTTCGGGACAAAACGCCAGGCAAAAATCACTTCTGAGAGAGAACATGAACTAAAGAGGGTAAAAAAACAATGAGGATGCAGTTAAAAGTTAAACGACCATCATTTTTATTCTTTGTTTTTTACATTATGCACAACTCTCATTTATTGTGCAATAATCTAATTTGTAACGTGTTGGTTGCATATTTTGATGCATTTTTATGCTTTAGAAAACATTTATGTCTGAATTTTGGGGGAGCTTGGAACGGATTAGGGCATTTACATGGAAAACGCGTCTCTACTTACAAAAATCTCTGGTTAACAAATTTCTTCCAGAACCAATTAATTTCGAAAGTAGAGGTACCACTGTATTTTAAAAAGTAGGATGACTTGATATTTTTTGGGGGGGTGGTGGGGGTCTGAAGAATATATAAAATGCTTTTTTTTTTTGCATTGGTTTTTAAAGGATGAATACAACCTGAACTGGAAACTTCAATCGAAGTCCATCACATGTGCTCTATTTGCTTTTCTTGTGTGTATCTCTCCAGCGATGTTCAACCTTATCCCTGTCGGCCTGCGAGTGGTGGCCATCCAGGGGGTGCAGACCAAACTCTACCTGGCTATGAACAGTGAGGGCTACCTGTACACTTCGGTGAGTGTTCGTCCAAATGCATCATTTGTTGTTGGGACTGAAAACAGGTTGCGTTCGAGGACATCTGCTGCTTGGCGTCAACTGTACTCTCCTTCGGACAGTTTTACAAATTAACATACTGTACGTCACGCAGGACTGACAGATGGACTTTATTGCGCGTCGGGCTGTTAAATGTCGTCTGCCGTTATTAGCACAGCCATGCTAATGAAATCCGACGTTCTGTGCTCACGCTGTGTTGGCGTTTGTCCCTCGAATAACGTGGCAGCTGCTGCTGCGTGTTGTTGTAAACAATGTTTAAGAGGCCAAAGTGGAATATTCCAAAAACATTTTTTATTGCGTTGACTTTGATTAGGGAACGCTTTTTCAAATGGATTAAAAAAAAAAAAAACAGCAAGTGACGACTCAGAGCTTCTCCCCGTATTTTCAGTTTCAGCACGTGTAATACGTTTGCCCAGATTTTACAATCTCATTTCATTTATAAATTGAGACAAGATCATTTCCATATTTTGTCCCTCTGAGGTGGAAACCTTTAATATCCAAATATGGTCATGTTTACATTTTTTGCATTGATACTGTTGGTGAGTCTCAATGTTGTCTTGGTGCCTCTTGCCCCTCACTCTCCATGCTCATCATGTCACCTCAAGATTGAAAGTCTGGATTTTATTTATTTATTTTTTTTTAATGTTTGATACACATAAGGTCGTTAGCCTGTTTGGTTAAAAATTAATCGCTGTGATTCTCCAGTGAAGAAGGATCTGGTCAGCCAGGAAGGTATGTTTGTGTGCAAATTCATTTCTATTTTTTTATGCTGCTTTGCAAGATTATTATAGTTAATGACAACTAACAAAATAACTAGAATTAGCAAAACATGTTCACTTGACAAAATACCGTAAAAGCAATTTGTATTTATTCATTTATTGTCTCGTCCGCATGTGGACGAGACACAACACAAACATGCACTTGACAGACAATCCTCGTAGTCAAATTAGTAAAGATTGTTCTGCACGACTAAAGGTCTCACTTGGCAGCGTCAATCTTTTACTGAAACAAACAAGCACATTTACCTTGTTTTGTTTCTCTTCTATTTCCAGGAAATTGTTGCCTTCAGGCCCCCCCCCCCCTCCCCCACACACCTCTGACCTTCTCACTCTGAGGTGTCAATGCAATTTGGCCTCTGGCAGTCATTCGATTAGAGTCACTTGCATTTAAAAGTTAAATGTTGTACAAGTAAAGCAATTAAATCCAAGGTAGTGCAAAAGTGTCCGTGAGCTAATGACACTACGGCACATTTATTCAAGGCTTTACAATTGTGAGCAATTGCTTGACAAATTAGCACACCAGTGGGGAAAATATCACGCTAATCGCTACAGACTACACAATCTGAACCCCCCCCTCCCGTACTCCACAGTGACATACTGTATTTATATCTCAGCACACCAGGAGTCCATGGCTCCCAGTGAGTAAGATTCAATAATATTTGCTGAGTGTGTCGATAAAACAACGTATGCAGCATAATGTAAGATTAATGAGATAAAAATGCGAGCAGTGATGAATAAGATTGTTGTTGTTTTTTTTTCCGCTCTGATTTTGTTTCATTTGTTCAACTTTGTACTACGGACTAGTTTCATAAATGGCTTAAATGCAGTGGCATCCAAAGATATGAGCCGTAGGCCATCTGATTTATCTGATTTATTTATTTATCCACGAGTGTCGTATGGTGGCATCAAGCCGTTTCGTGCCATTCCCAATTGAAGTTTAGTGTCACACGTAACATAAAGCAAAGAGAATTGTGGATTTAAAAACAACATATCTTGGTCTTAGGAAAGTCTGCATATCTTAATGCTGACAAACAATGCAAAACGCCATTGACAGGCTCATGAATATTTTCAGTGGCAAGGTTGCAAAGCTTTAAGCAACGGCTATTTGAACACAAGTGGTGCATACGCCCAGTACTGAGTTTACTGAGTAGCTTACAGTTGCGAAACTCTTCGTTGTTTGTCTGCATTTCTATTATATTGCACACACCAGTCGGAGCTGCACTGTATTATTCATGGTGCAAACTGTTTAATTCTTTCCGTTCGATTTAATTATCATGATTTGTTTTTGTATATTACATTAATAGACTGTGATTTCCCTCATTAAAAACATAATACAAACTGACTTTTTTTTTCCATACTCTACAGCGCTGTGAAATACTGTTTGCCTCCTTTCTTCTGTGCATATTTATCACATACACAGGTTTCAGTTCATCAAACCGATTTTAATATTATATGAACTGATGAACTGAAACCTTTTGTATGCGATAAATTTGCAAAGAACACAGAAATCAGGAAGGGGGCAAATACTTTTTCACGGCACTGTAATTTATTGACATGTCACAAAATTACATACAGGGCAGACTTTGTGACGAAGGCATTGTTAGAATATCTCTTGGACGTGAGTCATGAACACTTCTGGAGTTCCGCAGGATTCTGTGCTAAGTCCTCTTAGAATTGCCACTGGTTCAATTTTGTCAAAAAAAGCAAATCGGTCATCTTGGCTTGTGAAAGTGAAATCTTGACGGTTAAGATAAAGCAAAGCTAATATTTTGGATCAGGGGCAGATTACATCTGCATACAGTAGTGTATTATAGAAACGAGACAGTGCCTATGGAATTGTAAAATGAATTTACCAGATAAAAATGAATAATTCACATAAGCGCAATTTTGTTTTTGGGCCATTTAAAATGGATAAACCTTTAGGCGTCCATGTGTAGCTATTTGCAACATGTATGTTTTTGGCACATATGATGTAGGAGCATACGTGAAGTAAAAACAGCAAGCGCATGAAACAACATGAGCCGTGAGAAGAGCACATGTGTGGGAGAGGTAGAACGCACCAGTGGAAATGTATGCATCCATCAGCATCAATGTGTGGGTGAAGAAGCAGCAATTAATAAGGATTTCACTTTACTCCTGCATTCTCTACCTTTGGTAACAAGTCGCTTTGGCACTCAGTGTAAAAATGCAAACTGATCAGGCTTAATACGTTTGAGATCTTTCCGTATTTTTGTTTGATTATGAGCTAAGTGGTGCTTAGCGCCCACCTATTTCACGTGGTGTTATTAAGCTCTTGTCATCTTTCAATTACGCTGACTCACCGACGCTCCCGTCTGGTCTGGACCGCAAAATAAAGAGTGAAGGCCCCCTAGATAAGAGAGATTGATGCGGTTACGTGGTTCAGCATGACTGTGACGCATGATCACCGTTTGACCAGGCCCACTTTGAAATCGAATCCAGTTAAATCCGTCCAAAACATTTGTTTGCGTTGCAAGGTAAAATTTAAAAATGTTAATTTAAAATTTGCACTGTGAGGTGGGCGCGCTAAACCAGCGGTGTCAAACTCATTTTTGTCACGGGCCACATTGTAGTTACTGTTTCCTTTTGAGGGCCGTTCCGATTATGAAACCAAAAAAGAATAACGATTTAGCAGCAAAGACAGCAAGACAACAATGGGCACAACAACAGCTTCGTCAACAGCAGTAATAGTCCCACGGTGACAATTTCGGTATTCAACTTTGCATGTCATTTTATACCGTAGCGTTCTTTTTCAACGTTCATTTGGAATAGTTTCAGACCGAAAATTGTTTTGTCGGCTTGGACCCCCTCCCGCCCTTTGTGATACGTACCGTGTGTATTTAGAGCGACGTCAATACAGCCTCCCGACTTCATTCCAAAACAAAAGAGTGCATCGTTGCGCTTGAGTAGCCTGGCCTTGTTTTTCCCGTCCTTTTAAATATGTACTTTGCTCACATCCAGGCCTCTTCAACCATACGAGCTCAATACCTTTGGTAAATAACCATCGCTGTTACGTTCCACTCCAGTGAGCTGTGTCATTTATGCATGTGTTGGCTTGAATGTGGATTGTGTATGTGAGGGGGGGGGGATGTTTTTTTTTTTCTTTCTTCAATCTCACCAAAGTTCCACTTCCATTCACCACATCTGAGACCTTGAATTGGAAAAACAGACATAGCAAGGTTTATCTTTCATTGTTTGTCTAGAATTGCACACGGCGCTGATTCCCGTGGCGCATTTGGTGTCGTTTTCTCCTGGATGATGTGGCAGCCCAATGCACACGGGGCGTCGCTCGCCATCGATTTAGATTCGTGTTGTGAAAGATCATCCGAGCAGCCGATATCTCCTCCGAGGAGATCAAATCCATTATGCAAGTATTTCTACTGCTGCTGATTGGATCAGGAAAAACATTACTGGCCAGTGATTATTCCACAGAAGGGAACATAACGCGGCCTTAGAGTGGATTATAATTGATAGCGTTTTCTTGACAGGACCACAGAATCCTCTTAACGGTTTCCTGCTAAATGCTAATTGTGTGTTAGAGCAGCGCCGGCAATGCAAAAGAAACAGGAAGCGACATTGTAATTGACTTACGATGACTCATACTGCAAGGTTACGTTGGTGCGCCTGCAGTGACCAAAAAGATTCGAATGTTGGAGAAATGCCACTGAGTGTTGATGACAACAAGCTAGTGCAAAGGGGGAAAAATAGCGGCAGTAGCCACCAATGAGAGGACAGCAAGTAGGACAGAAAAGGTTGAAAGCGAGCTTCAGGACACTTTTTGATTCAGTGCATGTGTATGTACACATGTTGCATTTTTGTCTTCATTAAATGTTCGCTAAGCCCTTTGTTCTACAGTCGTGCGGTAATAGCCATTTGAAATGATATTGAAGTGTTTTGGGGATTGTAATTTGTGGTCCGGTAACAGTTTACACTAATAAGAAAAGCAACGGATATTTGAACACAACACTGCAAGCAGGAAATAATTCAACTTTCACAGGCATATATTCTTTATCCTTTGTGAAGAACAGCTGTAGTTTACTAAGGATCCAAAGACCATCTCCATGTACAGTACATATATCCATATGCCAGGGGTGTCAAACTCATTTTTGGAGTTACGTTTTTCCCTCGGCGTGCCGTTACGACAGTGACACCGAATAAATCATCTCTTTGCATAGCTTGTACACAATCAATTGATGGATGACTAGTTTTAAAATCACTCAACTCAACTATTTGTTTGTTAAATTAGCTATAAAGTTTTATTTATTTATTTTCCAGACAATGGTCTTTTTTGGTGAAGTTTCTCCTCAACTCTTTCCTGGCTGACAGTTTCCGCTGTCACTTCAGCCTTCATCGGAGCTGTCACTGCTTCCTTGTGACGTGTCTTAAAAACAGCTATTGGTTTGTCGTTTGTCGTAAAGAGGGTCACGAAATTATTGCAAAATCTCAACGTCATTTAATACACATGACAATTTCACATTTCAGTACAGATTTTCGCAAGGATCATGCAAGTGGACACGCATGATTTTCTTTTGCGGGCCACATAAAATGATGTAGCGGGCCAGATCTGGCCCCCGGGCCTTGACTTTGACATCCGTGCCATATGCCTTTTTATACTGCCCCCAGATGGCCAAGATCTTTACCACAGAACGAGCGGGACAATGTCCATTCAGATAAAGCAAAAAATGTTGACTTTTTTTCCCAATCTTTTAAATTAAGTCAGGACTGTTTTTTTAAGTACGTACAATTTTATCGACTTCTTTTTTTGTCATTATCAAAGTTTTTAAATTTTTTTTTTCCTCAAGGATGTTGGAACTGACTTAATGGCATGCTTCAATGGGGAAAATTTTGAGACACAAGCATGGTCCCAGAACAAGTTATTATCTTAAGACGCCACTGTGACAGCGCTATAAATGTTTTCCATGCAACTCATCTCCATGATAAATCAAGTGCTTTGCCTGGCATTGATGTAAGCGCAGCAGCATTTCATCATTTGGCTGCGGCCCTGCGAGACTTTTTATTTAAGCATCTAGTTGGTGTAATGGACTCATTAAAAGTCCATCTCAACAAAGCAAACAAACTTGAGAGGGAGGGAAAGCACTTGGCTGATATTATTACGATGGCTATACTGTCCTGTCCTCGTTAATATGCCCTCGCCTCATCTGGCACTCGTGGACGTAAGATTTTTTTTTTTTGCCCCCTCCACTGACAGACTGGTTCAGCGAACAAAAGACGGCGGAAGGCGACGCTGCTGGCATATGTTCAAAAGAATTTCAATGTTTCTGCCTATTACGGTGCATCTCGAAATAGAAATGGTGGTCCCCGCCATTTTGGCCCCTCCTTGTGTCAGTCGGAGCAAATGTGTCGCCCTTAGAGCCAGTCCAAAAGGACGGAACTCACCAGCAGCCCGTCTTGGCGCCTATCGGACCTGGATATGGATCTGTTTCTCAATTGGCACTTTTTTTTTCTTTTGTGCAATGGTGAAGGGAAGCAGCCAAATCCACACGAGCTAATTACTCGAGATAGAGCGGCACGACTGGCTCGAGAGCCGAGCAGCCTTTTGCTGCGCTTCCAATCTCCGCTCGTGTGTGACCGATATGGATGCTGCCGAACATCTCCAAGAGCGGCAACGGAACCGAATTTTGAATGAAGATGAGATGAGAAGGGACGCAGGCGAGTTTTGACTGGAAATATAGCATCAGTCAACCAGTCCAAACAATTTTGGAAAGCAAAGGCTGCAATTACAGGTAGTTACTGATGCTTACCAATACTGCAAAGCAAAATAATAAATAATCAAGTTGACATGATTGTCACCTTTTTTTTTTTTGACGATTGTAACATTTTGTCCATCCATCCACCCATTTTCAAATCCGCTTATCCTCACAAGGAATGTGGGAGGAAACCGGAGTACCCGCAGAAAACCCACGAAACCAGAGTACCCGCAGAAAACCCACGCAGGCACGGGGAGAACATGCAAACGCCACACAGGAACGCCAGAGCCGAAATCGAACACTGCACCTCTGCACTGTGAGGCGGACGTGCTAACCAGTGCCGCCATGATAACATTTTATACTTGATCTTTTTCCATTTTTTTTCTCCATATCCTATTCAATTCTATGTAACACCTGAAGCGCTGCTTTTAGAAATTTCTGTAAAATCAATCAAGGCGAGTTGTAAGTGGATAACACGTGAGGTGTACGATGGCCATTCTTCTTCTCATGTTCTTCTTGAGCGAGTCCTGCTTTGGATTGGAATGTTCCAGAAAAGGCACACAAAGACGAGGAGTCACACATTCATCTTTGAACCTCAAAATCCAAATATATTTGACTCAACCTTTGACTCAAAGTCTTGGAGTATCTTTTTATTTGAGCGTGCAGTAAATTCAACCCTTGGCGACATCTAAAAGAATAGTCTGTGAAAGGATGAAAGTAGGCTTCATTTAAGGCAAGTTGCTAGTTACCGAAAGCTATTTTCCTCCCCAAGCTGCTCATTAGAGGACTTGATCTTTTTTTTTTTTGCTTTGCTCTTCTCAACAGAGCATACCCGTCCATACCCACTAGACTACGTAAAGAGCTCCGAGGGCGCAGGATAATGGCAGTGCTGTTTATACCCATTCTATTGAGCGACATCTATACCACCCTTGCGTGTAAATTATGAAACAATCCGTTGTCGTGAGTATAATACCGCCGGTGTTGAAGCTTGGCAACGTGAACACAGTGAATGCATCAGTCCAAAAAAAAAAAATGTTAAGTTTTGTTGCCGCAAGGTTCTCTAGAGCTGGATTTTGGCGGGAGCCATTCTGCGCAAAAAGTGTCTCTCCTCCCGTGAGGGCGCGCTAAAACCAGATTAGACAAGTAACAGATTTTTATTGTTTGTTTTGTGCTTTGCAAGGCCTTCAATAAAACCGAAAAAAAAATCCATCGACTGTTTCTCCACACTGCAAAAAAAAAAGTGTGTTGATCTGACTCACTGTTATTTTGTCAAATAGATGAACACAATAGAATCATCTGGATAGAGATCATTGTTTTTAAAGCAGATGTTTGATTTTATTTCATGCAACCCTTTGACAAAATACAATTAAGTCAATTCACCACATCTTGTTTTTCAGTGTATCTCACACTTCTTGTGACAAATGAATGCAAGAGTTGCTTCGTTTGTGTCACTTGAGTCACAAATGAGACCGCCTTTTCCCCGAACTTGGCATTTTCAGGGTATTTTATTGATCTTCAAGTTGACACACGGCTTCTTGGCCAAATAAACGTATTAGGTCTTGCCCGTTCTTATTTTATATGTCGATGTTACTGTGCTTTAGTACAATTTTGACAAAAGGTGAGTATGCCATTCAAGCCACTTGCTCCTGCTTTTGAATGATCTGATAACTGAAGTTATTTGTTAGCTAACTTTTTTTTTTTTTTTAATATAAATGTTGCACCTTTCCCGCGAGTAATTACCGCCAAAGATTTTCAACGTTGTTGATCATCGTTTTGAGAAAATTCTATTTCCTGAGCCTGGATGTAAGTGCTTCAAATGCTAATCCTCCAACAACTTAAATAGTCTCAGTGCTTTTACTGTCATTGATAAGAACATGAATCAGCATTTAACGTAGTTCACCGTTTTGACCGTTATTGCCGTTCCACACATTTTCAAGACATTTGCGACACTCTCCACTTCTTTTGCACTGAATCATACTCCGCCAACAGTGACTGCAGTTTATCAAAGCTCATGTGCTGCTCTCAGTTGTGCGCATTCGTCACCATGAGGAGTGAAACCTTAAAGGCAAAAGGTTTTGTTTGTTTGTTTGTTTGTTTTTTTGTTAGTCCTTAGTCACTTTTCAATCCAGGAGGTGTTAAAATGCTCTATGTAAAATGATAGTAACATCACCCGTACATGTTAAAAATTGCATATCTATGGTAATGTTTGGTTTTAAACAAAAGATGCAGAAATGTCATATGAAGATAAACGATCCTGCAAAATGGAAAAATTCAGTGAGCCTGAATCATAGCGAAGTAGCCATGCATAATTAACAGCTGGGAGCCAAATAAGAATGTGGTCATTATCTGCACTGTATGTTTTATTAATGCTCATCTGTATCTGTCATTTGTTTTATCTGCGCTGTAACGCGCTGCATTATTCTCCGCTGTAAAGGCAATGAATATAGATTCTCGAAAGGCAATAGCTTTAATGCAAATGTGTGCGTGTATTATATGATGTAGCACAATTCAATGCACTCTCAATTGATTGCTTTTCGGCTGTTTGTGCTTAGACAGGCTTGTTAAATTGTGCTGCTCCCCCCCCTCCAGGAACACTTCACGCCGGAATGCAAATTCAAGGAGTCGGTGTTCGAGAACTACTACGTGACGTACTCCTCCATGATATACCGTCAGCAGCAGTCAGGCAGGGGCTGGTACCTTGGTCTGAACAAGGAGGGAGAGATTATGAAGGGCAACCACGTCAAGAAGAACAAGCCGGCGGCCCACTTCCTTCCAAAACCTCTGAAAGGTAACAAAATCTGCCCGTCAGATATCTTGTGTAATGTCATGACAACAGTTCAATTTTCCCTCATAAATTTGGTTGAAAACAGAATTTTTACGATCAGCCATTTTGGAGATTCACGTTGGCTATACTTGTAGTTGTGCCAACGAAACAATCAAAAACTAAATATAGATAAATGTCCAAAGGGTTTCCGACATATGCATTTTATTCAACGAAGTTCCCCAACTCACTTCAACTTAGTTCATTTGCACAAGATGCGCAAATGGTAGCAAAGAATTGCTGGAGCGCCTCAACTCACTTCAATGTAATTTCCCTTCAATTACATGGCACAAGATGTTGACAAAGCCCTACATTTATCCAAATGAACTTCGACCATTCACTTCGACATAGTTCCTTGGCAACAAGATGCCACAGAATGCTGGCAAAGCACTATTTTTTTGTCCGATTGAATCCCCTTAACTTACCTCACCATAATTCCTTGACACGATGATGCCACAAGATGTCAGCAACGTGCTACTTTTGTCTCGAACAACCTTCTCAACTCACCTCAACATAGTTCCTTGCCACCCAATGCCACATTGGGGTGGCTGGAAAGCAATACTTGCAAAAGCCAGTGAAAGGGGGAGTTTTTCAGCAAATAACAGACGATAGGTTCCAAAAATAATCTGCAAATGCCAAACCATGAAAATGTGGAGGTTGACTAGACTGCATCATATTCGCAAAAGGACGTTCGTACAACAAAATAAAGATCACTGCTCCTTTATGCAAGTACTGCAACAACACATTCCACAATCATGTTTTCCCTGAAAATGCTGTTTCACCATAAAATGATATAATGAGCCACACAAATGCCATATTCATCCACAATCTCAAGTCATCAAATAGCAGGATAATGTATGAAAAGATCCCACTAGTAATAAAGGTTGTGAACTACAGTATAAGGTTTGAGTGTGTAATGGGCTACTTATCCAACAAGGGCCTGATTCATCCATCATATAAACATCTACATCCCGATTGAATGACCTCCTTTGTCTAAAGAGCAAGTTTTTTTGTTTGTTTTTTACCGGGGGTCATAAATAAGTCATAAATCAAACACTAGATCTTGTTTTGACATAAGCAAACCTTTTACCGTCTCTTATGGGCGTTTTAGGTTAAATTATTTTGTGGTGCCCCTTCCACGTCTGTGCGCTTTGGTCAGTCTCTTCTTGGCCGGCCCCTCATTAGGAATCTGTGTGCGTTCCCCTGGGGACGGCTGTAATAGCCTTTCGCTTTCATTTACCCGGCCATCTACGGGGTCTCAAATACACTTAAGGACCAATGGTCACGGAATGATTTTGTTGCTTTTTATGCTGAGAGAGGGCGACGTGAAGAAAAGACACACACTTAGGTGACGTGAAGGCACAGAAGTGAGTAAAGAGTCATTTGCAGAAAATGCTGAATCTTCCGTCAACTGTCTTCATCAGTACAAGTTAATATTTATCACCGTTCCGGCCCCGTATCGCTAACGAGACGTGTACCCATCGTCAATAGTCTCGCGGTGAAATGCATACGTCGAGTGATGTGTTTCCACAGTGTTGTCAGGATCGCTGCTCTCACCCGAAAATGCTGGGCTAAGTGAAGTGTGTGAAGGAGCAAGTCTGCTTTTTTTCCGCCGCGGCCTCCCTTTGGACTGAACATCAAATAGCATTCCGTTGTCAACATCCTGAAACCAAACACTGCGGACTTCAGATTACAGCGATTTTGGTCTCCAACTGGCCGCTGAGATGCAAATTGGGCAAAATGCTGCACACGCAGCAGAGGCAAAGCACATGCAAGTGCTGCATTTCTAATGGCGGTCTGTGAATATAGGATTTGTTTTTAAGTGCAGCACCAACTTGATCTGTTGTGACATCTTGATTCAGCACTTTGCGGCCAGGCCGCTCGCGCAGGGCCCTTTCTGAGCTCATCGCTCTTTGGTTCCTGCACAGACGTTATGATTCAATCTGTGAATCACAGGAACTTGTTTTCATGAGAATTGAGATATTTTTAAAAAAGCGCTTCCAAAAAAGCATCTGTTAGAACATTCTTTAACTGTCTCACAGTAGCCACATTTCTTTGTAGGTTACCAGCCAACACGTTGGGGGTTAGGTTAGGATTATTGGTTTGTTATTATAGTTTGAGAAGGGTTTAGTTTGGGGTTATTGTTAAGTTTAGTGATTGATGGAGTGACCAAAGGTTTAGTTTGAGGCTTGGGGTTCGGATTTAGATTGGAGTTAGCATTGGCGTTTCGGTTAATTTAGGCTTTTGATTTGGGTTAGCATGTTAGTTCGTTTTAAGGTTTAGATTTTTGGTTTAGATTAGAGTTAAGAGTCTAGCCTCATAGGGATTGGATTCAGGTTTTTGTTCAGACGTAGGTTTTAGTTTAAGGTCAAGGTTTTGTATAGGGTAGGGTTTAATCACTTCAGATTTCGCTTTCTGTTTGCATGTTAGCTCATGTTAAGTTTTATACTTTTGGGTTAGGTTAGAGTTAGAGGCTAGCCTTAGGGGGTTGGATTCAGGTTTTTGTTCACAGTTAGGTTTTAGTTTAAGGTCAGGGTTTTGTTTAGGGTAGAGTTTATCACTTCAGTTTTTGGTTTGGTTTAGCATGTTAGCTCATGTTGAGTTTTATGCTTTTGGTTTAGGTTAGAGTTAGAGGCTAGCCTTAGGGGGTTGGATTCAGGTTTTTGTTCAGAGTTAGGTTTAAGTTTAAGGTCAGGGTTTTGTATTGGGTAAGGGTTTATTGCTTCAGATTTCGCTTTCGGTTTGCATGTTAGTTCGGGTTCAGGTTTATACTTTTGGTTTAGGTTCGAGTTAGAGGCTAGCCTGAGGGGTTTGGATTCAGGTTTTTGTTCACAGTTAGGTTTTAGTTTAAGGTCAGGGTTTTGTATAGGGTAAGGGTTTATTGCTCCGGATTTCACTTTCGGTTAGCATGTTAGTTCGGGTTTAGAGTTTTAGTTTAGGTTGGAGTTAGAAGGTAGCCTCAGGGGGTTGGCTGCAGGTTTTTGATCAGAGTTAGATTTTAGTTTAAAAATGTATCTGAATCCAGATGATTTCATTTCGTGTGACCACCTGATGAAATAAAATAGAATAAATTCAACAAAAACTTTTTTTTCTCACTTCATTTCTGTGACATCACATTCACGGCAGCGACTTCTTGAAATGTTTCCTAATCAACTACGTTCCTCCCACTTTTTCGCACAGTGGCCATGTACCGAGAGCCGTCCCTCCATGACCTGACGGAATTCTCCCGCTCCGGTAGCGGCACGCCCACCAAGAGTCGGAGTGCCTCGGCGATGCTGAACGGCGGCAAAGCTGTGAGCCAGAACGAGTCGACGTAGCGCCGCCCGCCGGACTCCCACCTTGAAACCTTACCTCCAGCAGAGCGTGAATCCGAGCAGACCCTCTCCTTGTATCAGCGGTTCGGCACTTGCTGCAACATACCACACATTAACACCTAGAAAACATCAATAACTATAATTAAAAAACACACACACACTTAGCGGCATTTATCATGGTTTCCAACACTTTTAACAACAGCATTAATAGAAAGACGTCATGGCACATTCACCATTCTGAACACTTTGGGGCTAATTTATTATCGATTTACTCACCACTTAGCTCATTTATTTTTGTCTCATTTTCCTGCGCGCACCATAACATCTCTGAGCTCATGTAGGCTACAAGCACTTGTGCGTCCGTCAGACAAGGGACAGGCAGCGAGCGGTCATTCAGGGGAACCTTCGGGGCTGCCGGCGTACAGTCCGAGTCCTGATCTCTCTCATATCCATGCTTCTGTGAATACAAAGCCTATAAACTCCCTGGCCCGGCCCGACCCGGTTCTGCCGGTTACTCGAGGCGTCGGCCAGACAGTAGCTCTCCTTGCGTCCTTGTGCACATGCTCAGAGACTGAGCTCTCTAGCATGGGGGGGGAAACCCAAACGTACGCTCGGCTGACCTGACATGCGAGATCCGAGCGTGGAGGCTTTTAACTTTCCCTTCTTTTTCCAAGACGCCACAGCTGCCCTTTTTTCTGGCTAATTCCACAATTAGCCAAGAACGTTTCATTTGTTTTGACTGATTTTTTTTTTCGTTTGTTTGTACCCTCTCGTTGTCCCGCCCTCGCCATTGCTCAGTAGTTTAGTCGCACCGTTGAAAGGACTCCAGCAAACCAAAGACTGAACGAAAGAGTGTCCCTTTAAGATGACGGAGCCAATATGAAGGCAAAGCTGGATTTATTTTTTTCTTCCTCAGTGTACTTTTTTTTTTTTTTGGGACTAGTGCAAACATGGCAAAGGAAAATGATGATGTCAGTCACACTGGAGTGGTCAATGTTTTTCGAGAGGTTCCGCTCGTCAGCCGAGGTATGAAACGATATTTCGGTGTGTCCCCGCGCCTTTCCCTCTCTCTTGTTCTGTCACAAAGTCTGTCTCTGGTTCTCGTGGTCTGTTTCCTCCGTGCTCGTGTCATAACTCAAACCTCCTCCCGTCATCCTTTTTGGTCAACTTCTTCTGGCTGAAATATGGCTTCCCCGGGATGCTCGTTATATGTTTGAGTAACTTGTTGTGGTGATGATATTTTCTATATTTAAAACAAACAAACAAAAAAAGAATACTGTGGACTTTTAGGTGGCTTAACATTTTATAGGGATGTCATATTTGTAAAAGTATACGAAAAGAAACTGGGTGGCGGGCTTCATATATTGACTTCTTCCCTCTCTTGCACAGGGCATGTAAAAAAAAAAAAAAAAAAAAAAGGACCTTTTTGAGTCCGTTGAAGCTACGTATGACTTTTTTTTTTGCCGGTACTTGCTTTTTGCGGGACTTCCTGTTCTCGGTTCCCTTGAGGTGGTTTGTACGAGGTGAGTCTGTTGCATGGGAGAACGCAGGGGACTTCTGGTCTAGAGCTGCATGATGTAGGCTGTATGTAATTAAACCCATGTTGGATCCTATGTTCCACGCTACCAGGATAAAAACGTAAAACAACAATGATGCAGGCAGACCTCCAGACTGCCTGATGACTTCCAGTTGTTTCTTATTTGTTGTATACACAAAAATGCACTGAATAAAAAGTTTATATGAAGATATCCTTTTTAAAATGTGTCACGGTTTCTTCTTGGGTTCCCTTCACTGACTATCTCACCTGTTACAATGCGCGCGCTGTACCTTTTCAACTGTAAGCGTGTTACTTCACAAGGTGCTTCAATTTGAAACGCGTCCTGTTGTATGTACAGTGGTACTTCTACTGACGAAATTAATTTGTTCCGGAAGAAATTGCTTAACTTGAAAAATTTTAAGTAGAGACTAGTGACTCTAGAAGGAGTCTAGCCTTCTAGACTCCTATTCATTTAGATTTTTTCATTCCATATGCCTTGCTCATCTTTTTGTTGTAGCACAGAACTTGGATCATTGACATTTTGCGCGATGTCACACAAGAGCGGGCATCAAAGGACGAACGGTTTTTGCTTGTTCTGGCGTCTATTCCAGTCTAAACAAGGACACGTGGGAAGCAAAGCGTAAAATACACTGAACGTTGACTCGCGTTTATAGCAGTAAGACTCCAGCGTCACCACACATATTGTCGCTTGCTCAGGCTTTTTATGATGGCAACCGTGTCACCATGAAAAAAAAATTCTATTATTGTCTGGTTTTTTTCCTCAATGTCAAATGAAAGCCCGATCTTGCATTGCGGGCTGCTGAAAAGTCAAATAGCTAAACCTTTTCCAATGCATTGCAAAAATGTCTCCAAGCAACAGCGTTGCTCATCGCCTAGTATCATAATTAGGAGAATTACATTTGAGCGCTCCTTTAAAAAAAAAAAATGTTTTAAAAGACGGGCTGTACAATCTCAAGGTGGCAATTAGATGACTTGCCGTCGCAAAGACGAGGTGGGAAATGAAAAAAAAGAGAGGTCAGGTTGTGTTAATAAGGTCAGCTCGCTCCGTCTTGTCACGGTGAGGAGCACTTTCACTAATTGGGGGTTTTGTTCATGATGAGTCTCCTCGGGTGGACGGCCACTTGAAATGTCAGCCATGATGAGGGTAAAGGCTGTCAAAATGGATGCAAAAAGGAAGGGTGGATGAGAAGTGTAGAGAGAATGAACGGCAAACATTGAAAGCTTTTTGCCATCTTCGAAAAAAGCAGGCCAAAAGACATTGCATCTCTCTCTTACCGTGATATTAATATTTAATAGGACATTGAAGAGCTTTGTAGTGTGGTCATAGACTTTGTGGTGGAGGTATAGTCGTTCGGACACGCTGTCAATCAACTACCACGACTACGACCAGGAAAAAATGGATCCCTAATATCGTTCTTATGCCTGCACTTAACTACATGTTTGAGATGTCAAAACATATTTGCTAAAAGCCTCCGGTGGCTGGAATGCAGTTACATCCCACCGGGTCATCACAGGGCTTTTCTATGCCACGACAACGAGGCGCTCTAATGAAGCTATTCCAGCCTGACGCCCCAGTCCACATGTTCGCTTTCGAGTCAGACCTAAAAATCAATAAAATCCTATCTTGCTTTTCTGTCTTTCTCCTTGTAATGCGCACGCACTCGAGGTCATCAACGAGGCGCTTTAAAGGAGCGAAGTTGCATTTAGGCATACGGAGATAGCTCACTGCACAGTGTAATTGCGTTTATTGCGAACAAAGGCACGGAAAGTCATGTTCTGGGTTGGGTTACTCATGCTGGAGGCCTAAGCGTGTCATTGGGCTTGTTTTAGCCACGCCCAATAATCGAGAAAACTGACATCGTAAAAAACAATGAATTCTCTATCGCCAAGTTTGCATCAGAAACGATCTTCAAACATTCCTAATATATTTCAAAGCAAAACTGTGAGTTCACTTTCTAGGGTGTTTAAAAAAGAAAGTTTAAGATTATTCACCCAAGGAAAATCTATTTTTCAACAAAAATGAAAAATCCAGTTTTGCGGAAGAATTAAAGTGGTTATTGATTTATTTTTTATTTTTTGCTGACACCTAAACAGATGGCGGTGCCATCGTGTTCGAGGGAATAATAAATGAGTCAAAACATAGGTGGGAGATGTGGCCCGTGCACATCCTCATCGTAGCCCCGCCCCCTCCTCAGAAGGGTTGCAGACAGCGGAGGCATCAATTTGGTCTTTGGAGACTGCCTCATTACGCCCATCGCCAGCAGAGACAGGAGAACTAATAGGCTGCTGTAATATAGGCCCAGATATGAGCTACTTCATCGTTCATGTCGTTTGACATCTCCCGACTCCCTTCATTTCCTTTCGCCCATCTCTCTACTCCATTCATTAGGCGGCGACAGTACAATTCATTACAGAGTCTGCCTGCTTCAAACACGGCGATGTGAACAAGCGCCCGCTCCGCTTCTCTGCCGCATCTTTCTCCCCAAACTCTCGTCTGACTCTTTCATCCGGACACTGTTGAGTCCCCACCTATGAGCAAATAAAAAGCAGCTACAAATATAAAGGGTCGCACGCTGACGCGCACACACGCATGCATGCACACACCCACACACACAGCTCGGATAATGGATGGATGAATAGTTAAGTACAACAGAGTTCTTAGGTTGTTTTTTTTTTCTTTTTTTTTTTATGTTTAAGATCTGACATCAGCGGATCGTCACCATCTGCAGGACCACCTTGAGCAAAAATACTTTCACACCCAGATACGGCGCCAGCTTTCTCAGAGCGAGGAAATATGCGAGCCAGTTGCGAAAAGGCAGTCGCTGGTGTTTCGTGTCCTCAGATTAAGGAATACTTAACATGGGTATCATGCACAAAATGACTGTCACTTTATTTGCGGAAGATTTCATTGGGGAGTGCTTCTGAGCAAGACTTAGCGCTTGCATAAAGTGTGATTGTACTCAAAACAAAGGTTAACATTTGTCACATAGAGCTTGAAGATGAGAGAATGAGAAGGAACAGCTCCTGATCCAAAGCATACCACATCATATGCTATAATTGGTTGCAGGGCCTTCAATCAAACGTTGCTTGTTTTATTTCAAATCCAATGTGTATTTAATCCATCTGATCATTTTCTTGTCCACTTTCTCCTCACAAGGGTCACGAGTCATGCTGAAGCCTATGCCAGCTGTCTTCGGGCACTAAGCGGGGGACACCCTGAACCGGTTGTCAGCCAATCGCAGGGCACACAGAGACAAACAACCATTCGCACCCACACTCACACCTATGGACAATTTTGAGTGTTCAATCAACCTGCCATGCATGTTTTTGGAATGTGGGAGGAAACCGGAGTACCCGGAGAAAACCCGCGCAGGCACGGGGAGAACATGCAAACTCCACATAGGAAGGCTGGAGCTGGAATCGAACCCGATACCTTTGCAGTGTGAGGTCGACGCGCTAACCACTCGATCACCGGGCGCCGTGTGTATTTCAATTCATTGCAAAACAAATATTCAATGAAATACAAGTAGCAGCCATGCCGCTATTTGACCCCCTGTCAGAATTACTCCCTGCACACACTGTAATCCACTAATCCAAACTCACCGTCACTTATTATTGATTATGACGTCGAACTGATGACTTCTTGGCCTAGGTGCACTTTGTAATAGAGGTTAAGGTTAATGAGAACTTGACCAAAGATATTAAGGTCATAGGTTTCATTTTTTTTTCTCAATTGTCACTGGAGATTTGTTGAACAAAAAGTAATTTTCCACCTGCCAGTCAAGAAGTCAATGCGTGAAATTACTGTCATGATTAAAAAAACAAAAGACGCTATTCTATACCTTCGAGCCTCTAACAAATGAAACCCGTGTTTAAACAAGGAGAGCATTTAAATGAATTTAATGGATCGTCTTCAACTGAGACCTCTGACGGGCGCAGTCGGCAACTCGATTGTTATTAGTGGGAGAAAGGCAAGGATGGGAATCGATGAAGGAACGATGTTATCCCAGACGAAATCTGACAATCATTCTTATTTTTAGCGCACGGATATTAAGCGAGACCTTAATTTCCTGTAATAGTGCTCGTCCCTCGAATAGGCCACAAATGGGTGCATCACGCAAATGAAACAAATAAATGCCTCCCGCCAATATTGTAGGTGCCTCTCCCATCTGCAAAATAATATAGAAACGTTTGGGAATCACTCCGTTTGAAAGGAAAAAACACACTTTTCTTGACCACATAACAATGTCAAGATTGTATTTCAGATTAATAATAATTTCTTCAGAAGAAAAAAACGTGCCTTTTGAAAAAATAAAGACTTCTAAGTGACATCAAACTTTTGAACGATAGTGCGTATGCGGTATACGCAGGAGGGCCAGACTCGAGATTCCGACCTGGAACTCAGAACAGTGAAGCCGACATGCTAACCACTTTGGTTTGAAGTTTTATGATTATTATTCTCATTTTTTGTAAGAATAATAAGAATAAGAAAACCTTTAATCGTCTCACAATGGAGAAATTGCCAAATTATGAAAGGAAGAGAGTAGAACAAAACGTATAGGAGCTGATGTAAAGGCATTCATTATTCAGTTATGTTTAGTTACTTTTTTTTTTTATTATTTTTTTTTTAGAAAATGACATGCTTTTATTAGTCTTAGTTTTAGTTTTTTTGACAGAGTATTTGTGGAGTGCTTATGTTTTTATTAGTTTTAGTTTTAGTTTTTTTGACACTTCGCATATTTGTGGAGTGCAAGATGAAGAAAAGGGTTGCTATGTATTGCAGAATAAACTACATAAAGAAGCATTTGTTTTTATTTTATTTCATGATGGGACAGATTTTTTTTCCCCAAGTTTACTTTGCTCCTTTTCTTCGTTTCCATTAACAAAAATAATCTTATGCGTCGCAGATTGAAATCATTTTTTCTTCAAGTACAAGATTTAGTGGAGGGTTGAGTTCACGTGTTTAGCACCAAGTGCTGCACATTTCCATTGTGATTCCATAGCCAGAAAGTGTGAATTTTTTTTTTTTTTTACATGAACTAATTAATTAAGGAGTGCAAATAATAAGCACGAGGCCGTCCAACTGCGGCCAACGGAGGTAAAAGTCTGCAGCGCCAGAGTCTGTCGGCTCCATTAATGATGCATGCATCCCTGAAGGATTATTAAATGTCAGAGGCAAGCATCTTGACGCTCTTCCTCTTCAGTTTGACTGGATTGGCGTCTTTCAACTACCTGTATTAGTATTCAAACAGTTAAGTCGAATTTCTGTAACGTACCCTTTCAATCGAGCCTATTGTGCAGGTGCTCTCAGAATCAGGATAGCAAAATACAATAAATCAGCTGCTTTGTTGTCTCTTCATGAGTGTTGTTCCGTCGTGAGCATCGGTGAGTGGCTGTCATCGCCTCACAAAGACTTTGTCCACTTTGATGCTGTGATTTCACACAGTGAGAGGTCAGACACCTGTTTTTTTTTTCTGCATTTCTTTGCCATCAAAAGAAGACAGTTCAAAAGTTTTTGGTCAAACCAGACAACTTTCACAATAACCCTCACTACTGCTGTATATACTGTACACTACCAATGGTTAATTACAAATCAGAATGAGACTCATTTTTATTGTAAAACACACATATATCATGTCTGTCTATCATCATTGCTTGTTATTGCAATACTAGTGTAGCCTATACTGTACTACCAGAGACAAATTCTAAGTATGGAAAGACTTTCCGTAACATAAGGGTACCATTGTGCAATGGGAGCACCCCATGACAGCTGTGCGACAATGTACAGAGTCATGTATGTAGAGAGCTGGAGCTACAATGATGATTGTGGTTATACTGTTCAGGGATGTGCAAAATGCAAAGAGACATTATAAATTTGAGTCACTCTTTCAGGAGTTAATGGTGAGAGGGAAGAAGCTGTTTGAATGTCTGCTGGTTTTGGTGCGCATGGTTCGATAGTGCTTACTTTCAAGTACGTTCAGGGAGTAGCTGAAAGAGGTGGTGGGCAGGATGTGGAGGGTCCAGTAGGACTTTCCGTGCTCTTGTCTTGGTTCTTGCGGTGTGCAATTCCTCGAGAGTTTCTCCTGACATCTGGATTTTGACCTTTTTTGCTGCCACTTCCCATCTCTCCTTCCCCCTCATGTGATGTGGTTTTAACTATTGTACAGCATCAAATGTGATCAATGTTGCCCGCTTGGCATCCCATGCAGCCTAAAGTCACCCTGTAAGTAAATTTCTGAGCTCTTCTCAAAGATTTCTCCTTTTTTTTTTCTTCCATGAAATGTTTTCCCTTGTTTGGAGTCGAGACCAGGGGATATTTTTTGATTTTTGTGAACTGTAGGCCTTTGAAGCCCTGAGAGACTCTTTTGGTAATTTGATACACTTGTCAAATAACTTTACGGCATGTTATTTCAATTAAAAGTCATTTCACATTTTCATAAATGCGAGCAATGGAACAACCATGCATGCTGTCCCACGACAATTGGAAAAACAAAAACAAACAAAAAAACTTTGAGGCGTCGAAGCAGCCATCCTTATGCAACAGAACGACACTTCAATACGCTTGTGTTCTGTTGCTTCCAACTGGAATTGCTTCATGCAGTAAACGCTGCCGCACAGCCAAGCGTTTCCCTCCGGGCTGGAGGAACTACTCGTTTCCCCAGCCCGTTTTTTTTTTTTTTTCATCTCATCCCTACCTAGCAGACTGCAACGTCAACACACACTCACTCAACCCTTTCACTCGTGTTTTTTTTTTTTTTTTTGCTATTAGCACATTTTTAGAACCGAGCGACGTGTTGGCTTTTCATCACCTGTTTTCCTCCTCATGCAGCACGCCGCTCCCACAACAGCTCCCTTCCATCTGTTCTCCGTGAGCAGGAGGGAATCCCAACTCTCGCCTCTCTGCAGTGGATGAGGTCAAGCGCTTACGTAAGTGGGGAGAGAAGGCAGTAGACAAGCAGCACTCACCTCTGTCAGCTCGCATGGAAAGCAATAAGACAGGCAAGCAGCGGGCGGATCAATTATTTATCAAGCCTCCGCAACGTGAATGCTTTCTGCCCTCCCGCTGTGCCACAGTGTAGCAGACAGCTTTAAGGTGGAACTCGACGTGGGGAAAACAGTTTGCCTCCAGTTGTCGCTCACGCCCGCAGCTCATCCCCCCCTCTGGAACAGGAAGTAGAACACATTTTATAATCACCTTACGAAAGGGGACAACATTGATCTACACCTGAAATATATCTGCTTAGATTCTCAGTTATCCAAGTGGTGGCAAGTTGCAAAGGTTAAAGAAGGCCACTGTTCACTTCTTGTTTGTGGAAGACAATTCTCCTTTCATCCAAAAGGCTTCGACAGTTCTAAATTTTAAGTGTGGCGGGCATATGCCGTCTGGGTGGTCAGAAGGAGGTGGCTGCTTTGTTGTTGCCCGACATGGCTAGTGAATGAAGGTTGAGCATACCAGCTGGTTGTTCACCTGCCTGTTGACAAAATGGCTTCTTAGCGGCCATCCTACCCATGGAATAAGACAATCAACTGTCATTCCAAAACACCATTAAGAGTACAATTAAAACGTTTTTTTAAATAAACCTCTCTGTCACGTTTGCGAGGTGGTGGTGGACCCCCCCAAAAAAGCAGGCAAGAGGGAGGAGCAGGGTATGCTTGAAAAATTGTATTAAAACATCGAGAAAACTAAATCCAAAACAAACAAAGTCCAAAGTATCAAACAAAAAATCATGACTGAAGCTAAAACATAACAGTGACCGAAACATGACTGAAACAAACCTGACAGCAGCAAAGAAGCAAAGAATGACCCGACAATGAGTAGTCGGGCGGGAGTCCTTTTATACTACTAATTACATAATGACCAACAGGTGTGCAGCTGCAGGGGGAGCCCTACAGTGCCACCTGTTGGTCACAAACAGAATCATGACACTCTCAACAATAACATATATAGATTTTTAAATCATTTCAAATATACTGTTCCAAACTGTTAAGCACAACAGTGTTTCAAAACAATTTTTTAGGCTGTCACGAACTGAAAATTGTTGGTCCTAAATATATTTTTTAATATCTATTTTATATTGATTTTTTTTTTTTTTGAGGAGGGGGCTTTTTGTGTGTTTTGTTTTGTTTTTGTTGCAGGATTCATAATCCCCCCCCCAACCCTCTCTCTTTGCTCTTTGGATGTGAACTGGCTCCCACTCTGTCACTCGGGATTAGCTCCAGCTCAGTTGCAAGCAAGCAAAAATATTACCCTTATTATTGTCTGGCATATAGTCCGTAAAAAGCCAAATAGGTAAATTCTAAGTCAGTTGACGTTAAACAGTAAATTCTGTTCAGATACCCGTTTCGACTAGCTTGTTAAGATTGTGCTTTGAATAAATAATTTCTTGTTAAGGAGCCTACCGCAGTGGTGCGCTAAAAAACACCACTTTTGTCTCATGTCTTTATTTTTTCGAGCGTCTTCAAGCTTCCTCACTCCCCATCCCTCGATCACCCAGCCCTCCCGCCTTGCTCTTCCACACAATTACACACCGCTTCTCTCATCCCCGGTGGTTCTCTGCTCTGCTATCTCTCATTCTCATCTGGAGCGCACTTTCCATTGTTCACTTTCTCTTCGCCTGCGGCTACGAGCCTCCCTGTGTTCTATGCCGTCGTCTTTATTTCTCCGTGCGACTGTGCTGTTGTGGAAATTGCTTTTCGTTTCAGTACACCTTCGCCTCCCTGTCTAATCCTTTGCTGTTGATCCCCACACACGTCCATACTGGGAATCGTGGCGAGAGTGCGCACTTGGCTTTGAGCCCAATCAAGGGCTGAGGCCCCGGGCCCCAATGGGCCACACTGTCGATATCCTCCCCAGCTCTCGAGGTGATCTGGAGCCAGCAGCCCTGAGAGACGCATAAGCCTATAAGAGTGTCAAATATAAGATGGGATTCAATTAAACTTTTTGACAGCTGCTGTTTTTCTCTGTGCTACAATAGACCGTAAAGTTTGGCAACAATAGGTACCAGGATCCTTCTGGGTGGCAAATAGGTGATTGACGACTGCTGACTTGGACTAAAATGATGACATGACGAAGTGTTTCGGGAAGGATCGCTCAATATAAGCTAAAAGGTAGAGGGGTTTTTTTTTCCTGCTAGCTAAGCCAGCTAACAGTTTCAACTTCAAAGTTTTAGAGGTATGATGAGATGTGAAAAACTGAAATAAATAAGCAGCAATTCAAACAGACAGGAATGAACTTTGCTGCGCTCGATTCACATTTGTTAACACCGAAGGCGAAAGTACCCCCTGCGTAGGGAGAGAGTGGAGATATGCGGACGTCCGTACAAACATATCGCGCCCTACTTCTGTCCTATCTCTTGAAATGTTAAGGAGCTTACTGCGCATATTAAACTTTAAACTTTAGTCAAGGGGGAAAATATCTGCTCCCCAGAGTATATGTTACGTCACAAAAACAGACAACAGAGATGAATGAAACCACATCACTCATCATGAACTGCTGTACTGTATATACAATTTATCTCGCTCGTCTAAAAATTAATTTATATATATTTTTTTTCTTTAATTTCACTATCAATATTTTTTCGGGTGTGTTTCTTGAAGCAAAGTAGTGTGCCAACCATGAATGAGCAAGTCATTAACCGAGTCACGACATATTAGCACATTAGCCACGGACTCAGTGTCTCTACTTGTGTTGGTTAGCCATATTAGCATCGTGTCAATCATGTACTTTTTTTCATGGTTTCAATAAGTCTTGGTATTGTCTTGTCTTCTCAGTTGAACGCATAATTTACATGAAGCTTTGTTCTTGTTTGACTGAAGTCACAAAAAAACTAAAGCAACCCTAACGATAGAGACTCAAGAAAATGAATAGACACGCTAACATTAGCTAACTCTAGCTCTGTGCCTTAGCCTTGGTGGCTGAATTGTTTTCGTCCACCATCTCCTTTTTGCTGGGGCGCTTTGTTTTCTGATCGCCCACAACCTCTTTTCTAATCACATGGTTCTTTACGCTGTTGGTAACACCTGAAAATTAGACACAGGCAACAAAGCTTTACGCAGATGAATGCATTTATTTTGTAAAGATTTGTTTGGTTGTCATTTTGCTCCTTCTTGAGTTTATCCAAGTTTATTTTGCTCTTGTGCTCTGTTTACGAGCCCAGCTCAACACTGAGTCACACTTTTGACAGCGAAATGCTGCTGCGGCTGCATGTTGGCTAGTGTGTGTGTGTGTGTGTGTGTGTGTGTGTGTGTGTGTGTGTGTGTGTTTAATATTGGCTGTTGTCAGCAAAGTAACAGCAGTGCTCGCATCTGTTATGAGACAACTCACTGTGACATCACTGATAAACGCGTTATCAAGTGTTCCTGTCAAATGTGTGAGTGGTTGTAATCGTATTTTTTTTTTTTTGCTAGCCAGTTGTTCTTACCTGAGATGACGGATTACGACCAAACAAATATTATAGCACAGAGAGGCTTTTCATTCGCGTCAATTAACAACCCTTTGAAGCCAGAATTGCTTTCCCCTTGTTTTCAAATATACCTCATTAAATGCAACTTAATCTTCTTCTTGTCAGTGCTGCTAATGGAAGCAGGAGTGTTTGTATCATGGATTTATTAATCATGTCAGAGCATACTCCCGTCTGCAATGGTAAGTGTCTATTAAACTCTAGTTGCATCATAGCTATACTCAAGATCGTTGATTGAAACAAATCTTAAAAGCAGATTGTGAGGTGATAGCTGTATGAGCAGATTGTGAGGTGATAGCTGTATGTATATTATTAATTTATCAGTGTTCCATAGTGCTGATCCTCTCTAGGGTTGTGGTGGGTGATCATGGTCAAAAGGCAGCTCATGGTGACATGTTTATATTTTGTATTTTTTGGTTTTATTTATTTTGCACACAGACCACAAAGCACTGAAATAACATAACCAGTAAAATTGGACAAACCTGTCGAGGTGAGAGCAGATAACCTATATAGGGTTTGTAGCATGGTCTGATGACAATCCATGATGACAACACGTGGTGCCCATGGACTTCTAAAAATACCTCACCATTGGGATAATGTAATCTCCTCGGAATGTTGCAGAAGTGATCATTTTGAAAATGTAAACACATGCAGAGATATATATAAATACAAGTATATGTTTGCATTTTGATCATTATCTTTCCCACCTCCTTAAATCATTGTTCATAATTATTGTGAGTAATAATCAACAAGATCAGCATCTTCAAATAGATTAATATCATTAATTATTCGCAATACCATTTCATTAAAGACCATTTGAGCACATTTGCTATTTCAGCAGTGTTTCAAAGTAACAGCCCTTTGCCTTAATCAATATCCAAGACGTTGTTCTGACTTTCACAAAGGTTAGTGACACCTGATATCCAGAACCTAAAAAAAAAAAAAAAAAAGAACCATAATATCATGAACATTCTTGGACAGCGATCTACCTATTATAAACATAATCGCCTTGGCAGAAGTACATTTTTTTTTTAATTTAAGTAAGCGTGAGTGACACATTCGCAGTGCTACACTGCACCGACAGGATGCATCTAATTTATGTAAATATAGTCCACAGCATTGTGCAGTACTGTAGAGTGTTTGCAGCTCATGCACTAAAGAGGTTTGAAGAAGTCACTGTACATCTCAGAAAAAAAAACAAAAACTCCTTGACATAATTCTACAATGAGAAGATTGCGGAGGAGACGGAGGAGCAGGGTCAGTCACTCTGGGTGGCCCGCGGAAGGCAGCCGGTTGCCATGGCAGCACAGTAGTCAGAGCTGGTGTTGCTGGGTCCGGCTGGCAGCTGGTTGGCGAACAGCAGCAGATGGAGCAACGCAGGTTTTCCGAGAACACGCAGGCACGGCGCCTCGCCTACATGTGTCACATCCTTCCTCGTCATTACCCACGAGGCATCACGCGCACGCTTGGAAAAAAAACCCCAGGCCGCTCAGTAGGGAGTTGATGGTGCTTTATCATGCTTTTAGCCTTTTATGCGGCAGATTACAGTCAACAAAGGTCCATTGTGTCCTCCGTCCATCTGTCATTGACACCTCTTATCCTGTAAAGGGTGCGGGGGGGTTGGCAGTCATGAGGTTAAAGGCAGGGTCAATTGCAGGGCGAAAGCGTTACGCATTACGCCAAACCACCTTAGAAGACTCGCCGGGTGCTACTTAAAGATTGAGAGCAGTGTCACAAGAACTATTATCATTTTTACGTGTCATGGGGACACAACACTTTAGTAATTGTCTTAGAAAGTGGATTGCGCAACTAGTTACCGTGTAAACAAAACACTGGTTCCTGTTTGAACCAGAAGTCACTACTACAATTCAGAGCAAGCAGGGGTGTCTAACTCATTTTTGTTGCAGGCCACATTAAAGTTACCATTTCCTATGGAGGGCCGTTATGGCTGCGAAACCATATAAAGAAGTCTAGAAGACTGGTTTATTCAACTAGAGTGACTGTAATAAGGGTGTTGGTAACAAGAACATTTAGAATAGCTCTCTTATATATTACATACGAGAATTTGAAATTTTGGTCCAAATTTTAGTAAGGATCATAGAAGTCAACATGTTTGATTTGCTTTCGCAGCCCACATAAAATGGTGTGGTGGGCCAGAACTGGCCCCCGGGCCTTGAATTTGGCACCTGTGATGTAAAGGCTCATGGGGCCTTAAGGTGGATTCCCCACGGATTGAGACAAAAATCCTCAAGGAAATCAGCCCACTCAAAAATGTTGACAATTGTCTGTAGATACAACAAAATGTAGGCAAAGTGCTTTTTTTCGTTTAGACAAGGCTATGGTCAGGCTAAATTAAGCTCCTCCCCCCACCTAAAGAGTTTCTCCACCCCAATATGCTACAAGATGGCACCGAGGTAATCTTTTTCCGTTAGATATGCACAAAAACAGCTGCCAATATGGGGAAATGTATTTTGAAAATTGCTGGCAGTACAGTGCTGGCAGTAGAGTTGATTTGATGGACTGTACATGCTTTGTTGTCATTTCTGTGATAGATAACTTTACCCAAAAGACTTTTCAAAAATCGACTTCAAAATCCTAGTTTGGCTTTTTCTGAGCCAGCTGCATGTGCACACGTCGGTGCACGTGAGCATGGCATGGCGCTCTTCTCCAGTAAAAGACAAGTTGCCGAGCAGAGGAGGCAGCTGAAAGGCAAAACCGGCGGCTCACAGAACCCACGACTGTGAACTTCAGTCACTCCGCAGACCTGCTTTCACCCTGCTCAAGACAAATCTAAACTTAGCTTGGCAGAAGGAAATAGAAAACTCGCCTTACAGATTGCTTCCACACACACAAAAAAATCTCCCAAAAAACATCTCATTTCTTGGGTTGTGGCAGATCACATGAAATGATGATCACAGATTGGGGCAAAGACAGAATTTGTTGTTGGTTTTGTGTGTGTTTTTTTAAATGAAGAGTGCTGCTCATTACCGTTCCACAAATCTGACACGAGTCGACGATTGAATCATTTCTCTTTGTGCGGTTACCATGGCAACTGTAATTAAAGTCCAGCAAGATGACTCTGTTTCCAATTAGAGGGCAGGCCTGCGTGGTGCCAACTGGTTTGTGCATCTTTATTTCACGGCGCCGCACGGGTCACGGTGCACGCTGTAAAGAGTGGGCCGCAGCGAGAAGAGAGATGAGCGGCGTGAGCGAATGTGATGCGGCACGTTGCCGCTGCGAATGGAGCAAGGGCTTTCTTCATGTTGACCTCCCGCGGATGACTGCGCTGTGGGAACGTTGGTTGCTCATCGCTGTTAATTAATCAACGTTACAGAGTGAACTTGACCCCTGATGGAAAAATGGAAGCACATATAAGTGAGAGAGGTAGCTCATTTTTGGATGTTAAAATAATAAAGTAAACCGTCTGAAATGTGTTTGAGTCCAAAAGTAAAAATATGTTTTTATGAGAGCTGTCCAAATGAGTCAATTCATCGTCAGCTCATCAGTAAGCTGCTAAAATTAGTTATTTTTGGTGAAGTATAAAGAATACATGCTTATTAGTTTTGTTGTTTTCTGTCTACTTTTGTTCATTTTCCATGTTTTTGGGTTTTTTTTTTTTTTTAGCATGAAGCGAAACTGACTTTTAAAAAGGCAAAGGTGTAATTCACTTTGTTTTATGTTTAGTTTGACAGTAAACTTCAATGGGGAGGAGCAATAAACAAAAAGCCTCTTTTTTTGTACAGTATAGGAAGAAGAATTGTTCACTCTCGGCCAAACTGCTCTTTGTTCAGTCAGGATATTGTGTTCACTGCCATCATCGAGCGACTGTATTTAAAATGATTACTTGCAAGACAGAAAAACGAATGACAGCTGGTAATATGCTAAAGTAAGTCATGATAAACACTGTAAAAAAATACACCTGAATGTGACATTTATCAAATTAGAAAGAATTTCTGAACACCCGAAGCTGGTGGCTTTTAGCCTAACAAAAGACAATTATTACTATTGAAGTCTTATTATGGGTTGCCGTCATCAACTGGGGTTGAAAAGAGGAGTCAACTTATTTGGACAAAAGGAGTACAATCTTTAAAATTATAGAGCATTGCTAAAGGGATTTGGGAAAAATAATGAACGAATGAAAAAAAAATCTAAAAAAAAAAAACAATCTAATTAAGTTGAGTGACAACTGTTGGTAATTTTACTTCCCAGCACTGTTGCTCAAGCACGCAAATATACATCGCGTACCCGCTGCCTTTTTGCCACTGTTGCAATTAATATCTTGTGTATCATCCATATTGACCCCCAAATTCACAGTAAAGACCCCCCAAAGAACAAGAGGGATGAAAATGAATCAGTCCTTATTAATAATGAGGAGGCCGGATCCAAAAACAACCCTGGTCATGACAAAGATGGAGGAGGCCAAATGTTGAAAGTCTTGCCCCTGGCATCGGGCCGTAGCAGGAAGTCAAGATTTGAAATGGAAACACGCGATCATGAAGCTATTAGAAGCTTTCGCAAGACCTCCGCTCTTGCCTGGAATGTGTGCAATGCTATAACGATATTTGAACTCAATGCAGCGATTCAGTCCGAAGTAATTGGCCGTAGAAGGATGTTTTGTTTGTTGGTACAATATTGAATGCGAGCACAATTTAGTCAAAGGATTACATAATCTGCTCCACAGCAACGCCCCCCCCCTCCCAAAAAAAAAAAAAAAAATCATAATTTGACGAGGAAAATCCAACATAGAGAATACTATTACAATATAGTTCATTATTTTCACGGATGAGCTGGAGTCAATCCCAGATGACTTTGGGTTGAGAGGCTGGGTACAACCTGGCCGAGTCTTCAGTCAATCACAGGGCACAGATACATGTAGACTGTCTGCTGTTGAGCAAAAACTACTATGACTTGGAAAAACAAAAGATAATTTGTCGAGAATCTTTGCTGGAGCATTAAATTAAAAGCAAATTAATTCAATGAATGGTTAAAATTGTCCTCAAATTGAAAGGCTTGCTCCAGACACTGACTCATTTCTGCCATTTTTTTTTTTTTTTTATGGGGCCATTTTCCCGAAGGTCTGTTTTGCATCTATTTTTAGATATGATGAGTGTGGATCCTCCTCTGTCGCCTCGTTTTCAATTGGATGATTTTCCTGCAGTATTTCGATGTTTATCGCACACATGGCGGTTTAACTCATCTATCGATCTATCACAGCCACTTTTGAGGGTTTGAGGGGACATGCAGACAAAGTTACAAATTTGTCGCCTAACCTTGAATGGGAGGAGACACAGGAGAGCCGTCAAGCCGTCCGTTACCCGTGACGTGGGAAGCTCCGATAGCCAAACAAACAACAGGCAGATGGGGGTCACATTGTTGAAAGTTTTTTTTATAGCACACGTACGCTTGTCTCGAATCAAATGATTCTCTTCATTGTCCTCTGAAGACAAAACAAAACAAGTGGTTCCATCAGGTGTCTGTCAATTTGTTATGCTTGTAGTGGTGTCACAAAGTTGATGAAACATTAACATTAGCACTAGCATTTAGCATAGTGGCGCCTGATGTCGCGCACCCATTTATAGACCACTTAATTAAAATACAGTATTTTGGTTTCCCATACTAATGAATGGCTATTCTCTTTGTTAGAAGCCAGTTTTGCAATCCATGTTATTTTTGATTGGAAAATGAGCGCAAGGGGTTACTTTAATTAATGATCATGAGTCGAACAAAACGAATCGCATGCTAACCCACAGAGCGCATCGTGAAGGGATTCAAGTTGAAACAGGCTTTATCTTTGCAAATTTAAAGGCATTATCCTGACAAAGCATCAGTTGCCAAAACATGACACCGGCTTAAATTCATGTCCCGACCTCATTAGCTCAGTGACGGAAGGCTGCAAATAACAAACGTGAAGCAGTGTTACAATATTTTGTCATCCCAGTACTTACAGTATACACGATGTCGCCCTTGGGTGTATTTGTGCCTATTTGTATACCAGGCTGTCAGGGTTGCCCCCCGCCCCCCCACCCCCCTCGACTCCTAATGGCTTAATGGGCACCCCGTTGTGCCTCTCGGGCCCCCCCGGAGAGGGGCACACTCTGAGGGGAGAGGAGCACAAAGGCGCAGGCATGTCTCTTGAGAGGAGTGTCTTTGTGGGACTGAGGGCCACGGCTACGCTAACTGGGGCTAGCCTCATGGTGATTACCCTCCCAGGGGGGTCCGCTTTGTGGGCTCTGACACCCAGAACCTCACCTTTACATAGCCCCCCGCTGCGCCCCACCAGGAGGGCCAAGCGCACCCCTGTCCATCACCACTCGTTGGCACAAGAGGCCACTTCGTTGACACATAAAGTCGATACCTCTGTCTAGATGTTCTGCGTCTCAAGACAAATAGAGACGTGAGATCTATTTATCTCCTGAATATGTCCTCCTGCTTGTTTAGGACAGTGCTACCCAACCTTTAATGAGCTAATGTACACATTTAATATTTGATGATCTGACGCCACACTACAAAACAGTCACAAAAAGTGCGAACATTGAAATAATAATGCCGATCTTCAATTTACTCACAAATTGAGCTGCTCAGTGTGAAATCTGTTGAATTAAACACAAAGGTAATAGACTCGGAAACAAGTCAAGACTTATTCTGAAGTGTGAAGGGCAACAGGTGGATGCACAGGGTTTATTGTACCTTCTGCTAGCTAATGGAAGAGTCTTCCTACTGTCACTATATGTTGCTGGCATTTACAGAGGACTTACGACTCGGCTATCTGCTGCCGTTGCAGGACTATAACGCTCAGTGGAGCAGCAAAAGGCCCACCCAACAAAAGGACACAATCTTCATAAATCCACACGAGCCCGACAGTATGAAAATAAAGTCGCTGTGAATGAGGTTAGCCTCGCTAGCTTTAGCTATGCGAATCAAATGCTAGCCCTAAAGTATTCATACCAGCGGGACCGTGGAACTGGAACGAGGGCAGCGGCGCCAAGTGAAGTTCCCGTCTTCGTTGCCAAAATATTATGTCCAATAAGGGGCGGGGCAAAAGTGGGATAACAGGAAGCAAAAAAGTTGGGGCCCACTGTACTGTACGGAAAAATTATTAACGGCCTCTGCGATTAATCGACATCAACTGGACTTTCCTCACATGAGAGTCAACGACAAAAAAATCTCTAGTCATTCAACTCCTAGTAGAGAGTATGTAGATAAAGATAAAGATATAGATGAGAGAATGAAAACGAACAGCTCACGATCCAAAGTCTACTAAAGTAAAATGAAGGCGCTATACATAAAAGGCCCATCATGCCTGCAAAGGTAAATGGTGAAAAGACCGTCGAAGTCTGCCCTTCAATCACACGCAGGGTTTTTGTCAAATCCATGATGGTGATCAATAAATACACAAGTCTAAATAATCTAATCACTTCTGGAATTTACTGTCTGACAAATGGCACGATCCAACAACGCCAAGGAATGTTTTTGCGCTACGGGTTTCTCTGAAAGTCGCAAGCAATCACTTGCAACGCATCAGTCCTGATGTAAACCAAACAATAGATTGAAATGCATCGTTCCATATAGCGTGCGACCGCAGCAAGCTGTCGATGTGGTTATATCTGCTTCCCTCATCAATTTCTGTCTCTTTGTATTACTCGACACACAAACAGTAATTTTACACCCTCGGGTTCTGGCGAGGACTGCATTAGGAAGGCCTCTTTTGAAAGGACACGTTAGATTTTAACTGCTGATGATGGACGATTCATCGGCGTCTGCCCAAAGCAATCAATAGACTCTCTAAGCAGGGGATGGTGAGGCGAGATAGGTTCTCCTTAATGTGCAAATTGTTGTTTCTGGGGAAATGAAGGAAGTGAGTGTCGGGTGTGCTTTATATCTCACTGCAAATGTTGTGGAAGTCCCACCTCTGATACTACTGCAAAGGTGGAAAATTGCCTCCTATTCCGTGTCAGTGCCTTTTATACAGAACAGCAACACAGGATAAAAGGCAGAAAGATGTCTTTTTTTTTTTTTTCTACAGGCTGTGTAGTGTATATCATATATGAGGTCTTGGCCATAATCCTTTGGGGGCAAAACCTCGAAACTAATCTGGTTTCTATTCACTGGTATGGAAAATTGAGAACTTTGATTCCGTTTCCTCACAAAAGTAGTACAATCCAGAAGCCCTGCGGGTATAATCCAAAACTGTTTATACCGTTATGAAAAATTCCTAACCTCGCTTATTTGACCTGAGGCATATTTTACTGTGTATCATCGCCCATGTGACGTAAGCATCACTCGTATTCTGTGCCACCTTATTGAAGAACAAATCACCATGGTGGTGCATTATTCAAGTCTCGGAATCGCCACTCTGAGGCCAAGCAATTTTGAGCTTCCAAGGTGAGCAGCTTGCAGCTGGAAAATTGCAATGTACTATTTATGACACGTTCATTACAACTTTGAGGTCCTTCATCCTTTTTTTTTTTTTTTTTTTTTTTAAATAACACCCGACCCAACCTGCTACTGTAGCACAGGTTGCAAGTGGTTAAGCCTTTTTTTTGACACGTATACAAATGTGGGGAAAATGTGTTACGATCGGATGAAACCAAGGCTGAACTTTTCGGACGTCATTTCAAAAGATACGTTTGGCACATACACAAGGCAAGGCAGCTTGTACATGATAAAAAGTACATTTTAAAAGAACATTTAAAAACAAGGTCAAGAAGTAAGAATGGTTCCAAAATTACAAAGAGAGAAAAAAAAAAGGAAAATTATTTTTAAATGCTTTAAAAGAGCTCAATTATAAGCAACAAGGCGACTCTTTACCAAAACAACTCGATATTGTAGCTACGTTGACACAAAGTGGTGGGAAATATGAACAGTTCAAAATAGCAGTCAGTGTGAACATAAAACCCTCTGGCTCCTGCAAAATAGCAAAAAAAAAGAATACAGAGACAGCCTACTAGAACAGCTGAACTTTATTTGGTCACTATAAATAGTGGCTGGTGTGTGATAACTCCCATTTTACATGAGTTTGAATGTGATTGCTGAATTCGGAACACCGCCCAATCCCAGAGTTAACAGGGTGTGCACACATATGCAATCACATTAATTTTTTCTTCACCCCAAAAAAAGATTTCATATTTCCTATTTTTTTTTTTCCAATTGAGTTGGACAGGTTGTACATTAATGGTGGAAAAGTTCTGAACGCATTTACCTTGGTCTTATTGAGCAGGGGGTGTGTAGACTTTTGCTTTCCACTAAGAGGTTCCCTCAGCTGTTTTGTAAGCAAAGCAAGGCCGAGAAATTCTCATGTATTCCAATATACGTCATTGGTTGCCAGTGTAATTTGAGTACAGTATCGCTGTTTGACCCTAGTGGAGATGTTGCAAAATTACACTTGCATCGAACCTTTTAAGCCTCTGGTTCTCAAATTGGGATCCTCAGACCCACCGGGGGTCTGCTAGCTGTCATTTTGTCATGTGTGAAAAATAATTTCCAATTAATTATAGTAATAGTAATCGGCAAACATCCCACTGTTTCGTGAGTGAATCCAGCTCTGAAACTGTGATTCAGGCAGTTCATAATGAAACGTTTGATGCATATGAAGAAGACCAGAAAGAAGGAGGAAATGGAATTGTTCAGGCCAGTCTTTTGTTAATGGACTACTACAGCTCTTATAGCAGCTTTTATGGCTCCGGTATTCCTTTACAGTGGATGTAGATGCTGATGAGCGAAGGAAATGGATGAAAAAGGCGCAGAGGGTTGGAAAGGCAATAACCACATTGGTTCAAAGTTGTTTTGACAATCTCCTTGCAGTGCTGTCCTACTCGACCGATTGCATTTTACATCACGTCTCACCTCGGACGCAGGCAGAGAGAACTTCTTCTCGGGACCAATCAGAGCGGCGGTGATGATTTGATGCAAAACAAAGACGCCATCAACAACACATTCACAGTATGTCAATCTGGCTGAATAATTGGGGAGGAGTTGAAATAAATACCGGATCTATTCAAACCCCGAAGACTCAGGGAACAGGAACAGTGACACACACACACACACACACACACACACACACACACACACACACACACACACACAAATGAGAGAGAGGAAAAAGAGGAGGCGATGGTTGTCACATTACCGCCCCTCTGTGTGCAAAGCTGCATGACAGCGGGGCCATCTTGAGGGGATTGAGCAGATTTAATTAAATTCGATTACCGTATTTTCTAGTGATGTGTCGTTCGCGAACGAGCCGGCTCTTAGAGCCGGCTCTTTGAAGTGAACGACATGAGCCGGCTCCTAAGAGGGAGCCGCTTTAATGGGAGCCGACTTTTTTTTTTCCTCCTGTTTTTTCCCCCTTTCGGTTAAAGCCGCACGTGATTGGTCAAGATCCGTGGTAGAAGAGGGAGGAGAGGGTTACACACGCACGCACACGCACACGCACACGCACACACACACACACACACGCACACGCAGACACAGACACGCGTGCGCGCTTCAGTGAAGAGAAGGGGGAGGAGTCAGAGAAACAGCAGCACACCGTGAGCAGCACACGAACAGGAGAGACAGGGAGACGAGAGAGAGCTCGATAGCGCTACAGTACAGAGAAAAAAACTACACGGTGGAAAGTGGAAAGGTGAGAAAATGGATAGGCAACGCAATGAAATTTGGACTGATTTCAACTGAATTGATAGTTCAAAGGCAGCGTGTAGACTGTGCAAGGTTAAAATATCCAATATCAAATTTTAATTGATAATTTGTTGTGTGGTAATCAAAGCTTACTTATGTTGTTTTACTGTAAATATTTAAACACTTATAAATATGCACAATCAGAGAATGGAGCTTTTTGTTGACCTTGTTTTGAGATAGGTCTTTATTTTTGGATTTTGTAATTTATTTTTTTGTAGCACTCCATGTTGTACGCCATGTTGAGTATGTTCAGAAGAATATAAAGCCATATAAATAATAAATATTTGATATACTGTATAGTTTTTACATTCGTAATTCATTTTACACATAATTTTACATTATTTTTGGGAGTAAACTAATTATACAGTGCGTTTTGTCTATGTGTAAAATACCAAAATAGCACCCGTTAGTGAGACTGCGCCCAACAATACGGTGCGCCGAATGGTTGTGAAAATACGGTAACTCAACTACCTTGCTTAATGACGCTGTGGACGCAACTTCCCACCATAATAATAATAATAATAATAATAATAATATCGGTCAATGATAAAAATAATAATAATTATTATTATTATTATGGAGAAAGCAATTTTCAGAGAAAATGTGTGTGAAAATGTATATAAATAATGGAAACAGGACATTTTCAGGGGAAATGTGAATTTTTTAAATAAAGTCGTAACGTGGCAGTTTGCAATAAAGACAGAAAGTGTCGAAATGTAATTCGTGTTGTGTTAAGGTGGGGAAGGCTGCGGCGAAGATGGGAACGACGGGTCGGCGGCTGCAGTCAGACACCGGCGCGCTTACGTAAGGCCAGTTCAAGAAGCCGCTGCTCTTATGATTAATGCATGTCAGCCAGGACAACATGGACAGGATCTGTGGAGCCACAGAGGGAGGATCGGGCGGCAGACAGGATGGAGGCCAATGTGTTGCGAGGCTCACTTCATGGTGGACGTCAAGCACAACTAGCCATGATCTTTTCACGAATCACACAGTGTCGTTGTAGTACTCACCTCACTTTTATCCATCCATCCATTTTCTAATCTGCTTACCCTCACAAGGGCTGCGGGCGTGCTGGAGTCTCTTTCAGCCGTCTTCGGACAGTAGGCGGGGCACATCCTGAACTGGTTGCCAGCCAATCGCAGGGCACACAGACAAAACAACCATCCGGCCTCACACATTTTAGACTTAGAGTGTTCCATTAACCTGCCATGCATGTTTTTGAAATGTGGGAGGAAACCGGAATACCCGGAGAAAACACACGCAGGGACGGGGAGAACAGGCAAACTCCACACAGGAAGGCCAGAGTTGGAATCAAACCCTGCACCTCTGCACTGTGAGGCCGACACGCTAACCAGTCCACCACCGTGCTGCCCACATCATTTTTTAATTGTATTAAATTTAACTTTAAGTTAATGTACTGTAGCTCTGACAATAAGCTTCTTTGGAGTGAGTATAAGTCGGATTTTAGGGGTGAAATTTATTTCACAAAAACCAAGACCAAGAACTGTGGAGCCCTGTTGTCTCATCGTGGGTGTGTTTGGAAATATTCTCCAGCGTGCACTGTTTCACTTCCACCGTTGGCAAATTTGCCATTCAGTTATTCAGAGTGTCACAAAAAAAAAAAGAGCACCAAAGTCCAATGCATCAGGCAGTACGAATGGAAACAGTTCAAGCACAAGTCGCTGATTGTTTTAAAATACACGTGTTCGTAAATTAATGGGAGAGGGGTGCGCTCTGTCTCTCTGAACACAAATACTCTCATAGTGGTGTCAGGGCATCAGAGTAAATTTCAACAAAATCCAACAAGTTCTGGTTGGATGACACTTCCACTTTTAACTATGGAAAATGTTTTCTTTTCATTTTAAAATGGCTTCCCTTAAGTAGAATCCCTCATCACATTGTGGTCAAATCCTGATTGGTTATTGCATCTTTTTGTGCTGCAAATCCTTGATGGGCCGGAAGAAAGCCACATGCTAAACTAGCATTACGCCACATATCCGGCACCATACATACTGCTTCTTCTTCCACTTCCATATCGTCTTGAACTTTCTTTTGGAGGTTGATGACTCATAAGGTGAATTCCAATCGGTGACCAGAAGGTGGCAGTACTGTACCAAAGGAAAGACAAAATGAATAAGGAACACATACAGATTTTGGGTTAGTCCAAGCTCTAAATTTAACATATTTAAGTTCATGGATCTGCCAAACTATGAAAAAAGAGTGCAATTTATAGTCCCAAAAAATACAATAATTCAGTTTAAACTGATCCAGTATAAATGAATTTGCACTGTTTTTGTCAATTTTATTTAATTTCATTTTAATGTGTTGGGTTTCTTTTTTTCGTTTTCATTTTTCTTTTTCTTTCATTTGTGTTTTTCTTGTATTTACAGCAACATGTAAAATGATCACTTCCATACAATATGTATGACTATATTCTATAACAATGTGAAGCCCTTTGAGTCCTCTCTGAAAAGGAAAAAGAAACCGAAATAAAATGCAATTATTTAGGAACCATTGGTGTTTCTACAAAAAGAATAATCCAAATAGTCATTATCAAGCTAATCGCAACAGTAACAATTGTAATACCAACACAATTTTTTTTTGTTAAATAAATTACATTGAATTGGTGTATGACTGTTATAGTTCAAGTGATAATTTTTGAAGTTACTGTCATGCAAAAAAAAAAAAAAATTAAAAAAAATCTGGTGTTACGATTTTAATTTGCTGAGTATTTATAGTAGTTAAATTGAACTGTCGGAGGAGCCCATCATCGGTTTTAAACATTGGGTCATCTTACAGCAAAAAAAAAAAAAAAAAGGAAAAATACTTGTCATTTTATGGATGATGATTGATGGTTGTTGCTGTGTCTTCCTTTAAAGTGAGGCAACCAGGAGACAGTCGCAGAGGTCCACGACAGGGTCGTCTGCCAGTTGCGCTCTCCCTTCCCTCCGAGAGCTTTCGTGGCGCCGCTCTACGCCGGCAGTTTTACACATAGCAGAGGGGGCATGAAATGCTCCATTTGCTTCCCTACACGGTATTCACTTTCCTCCTGCCGACATGCTTCCTTCATGTGATTTACGTGTTCAGCTGCATCATCCGTGGTCTTAAAACCCCTCTTGACCTTTGGATGGCACTTAACCCCACCCACCCCACGTTTAGGGCCTCGTAATCAGGCACAGTTGGCCTCATAAAAACAACTACGGGACGAGCAAATGCGCTATAAATTTCCACGGTGTGTAAAAAAAATCAGACGGCATCAAGTTGGCTGACTGTCAAGCACAACTTACAGCAGCTTCAATTCCCAGTGAGCGTGTGTGTATTTTTACTCTCGATCCCAGTGAGTGTGTATTTTTACTCTCAAATGATCATGTTTTTTTGTTTTGTTTTTCTATAGATTGCATCTATATACCGTGATATATATATATATATATATATAGAGAGAGAGAGAGAGAGAGAGAGAGAGAGAGAGAGAGAGAGAGAGAGAGAGAAGGGCGGTCTGGTGGTTGACTGGTTAGTGCGTCGTCAGCCTCACAGGGCAGAGGTGCAAGGGTTTAGTTCTGGCTCCGGCCTCCCTGTGTGGAGTTTGCATGTGCAAATAGAAAGAGCACGGCGCGAGCTTTTGACTGAATTGGTGGGTGGCTGCAGAGGACCTGTGCGATTGATGCTACTTTGATCCTCAGCTTCCTGAGGGCTCAATGCGTGTAGTGACACAGATGAGAGGCTTTGCAAGTACCTCACAGTCGACATCGAATGCTGACACCAAAATATGTCCATTTTCTTTCATTTGCACATACTGTATGACAGAGGTGTCCAAAGTCAGGCCCGGGGGCCATTTGCGGCCGGTCATTTTTTTTTTTTTTTTTTTGGTAGCACCCTGTGGCAAACACAGTAATGCTTTGAGATATGAGTGATTCGGCTTAAAAGATATTTAAGATGCTGGCCATTTTTTTTTTCTTTGACATTCAAGCAAAAAATTTGAAGCGCTGTATTGGTGCAAATGCCACTTCCATGTGAAGATTACTGGCAAATTAAACCTGAAACGAATAGAATCACACGTTGGGAATTGAAAACAAGCGCATAGCTTTGCCCAGGGGAAGTATATTTGGCTTAATGCTAACAGCAACTGCTATTTGAACACAAACAGTGCAGCAACACTACAATACTCACAAACATATATTCTTTATTTTCAACGAAGAATGACTCATATTAATGCAGCTTATTGTGACCATGTACAGTATATCTGTATTTTATCGGCCATAGGTGGCTATGACGCACGATGCAGAAGAGCAACACAATTTCCATTGAATTGAAGAAAAAAAAAAACTTTACATTGTGTTTGTAGTTACAAGGGAACACGGTAAACGGATTTTCTCTCGAGCTTTTCTAGATATGCAAAGAAAGCATTCACAAAAAAAATGTTTTTTTCAAACCACCTTAGTGAATAAAAATAATTCCATTTCAGAAGCAAAAATTGTTTGCTTCCTTGTGTTAGGTGTCAGGTTCGCAATTTTGAGGCCATTGAAAATGACCCGCAAGTTTGAAAGATTTTCAGCTTAGAACAAATTGTTCTTGTTTTTCTGAATGAGCAGATGTGATTCGACATGGTGATAAAGGACTGCATCCTTCAATTTTCTTTTCCTTTTTTGATATTGGAGCGACAGGAAAAGTCTGCACACCCCCTTCTGACTGCGCACTATAATGGGCACTATCTTCTGTGGCTGAAACCACTTCCCCTAAAGCCACTTTTGCACCTTTTACAGTATTTGGCTGGTCAATTAGGAGTCGCCATGTATCCAACCACAACTTGCATTAGTGCTCTCACAAAGCGCCTCCAGAGGAGAGGAGAGGCTCCCCCCCCCCCCCCCCCCCCCCCCCCCCACACACACACTCACATTCACCACCTCACATCTAGTGTTACTCCCTGTAGAATTAGGAACCATTTTACCACACTGAAGGGTCTATAAACAGTGTCAAAATATATTTTTTCTTCTTTCTGGAAGAATTAAAATGTAACAACGGTACATGTTTAGTCATTAAATAGCTCCGCCCAAAGCTTAATGTGACAATTGTTTTCATAGAAGGGAACTTATTGTTTGGGATACAAATAAGCCAAAGAGCTCGATTGAAGCGAAGGCTTTTTCGTGTGGGTTCAGCAAACTGCGGATTGGATTTGATAATGCAATGCTGCCATCTGCTGCAGAAAAAAGGAAGTGATTGATGAAAGCACAATGGACATATTTAATAAGGGTTGTGGGGAGGGAGTGTGAAGTCAAGTTGCCTGCTTTGGGTGGAAT
>NW_017805016.1:337087-358703 GCF_001891065.2 Hippocampus comes
CCATATGGCATGTTCTGGTTTCCCCCCCCCCCCCCCCCACACACACACACTCACATTCACCACCTCACATCTAGTGTTACTCCCTGTAGAATTAGGAACCATTTTACCACACTGAAGGGTCTATAAACAGTGTCAAAATATAGTTTTTCTTCTTTCTGGAAGAATTAAAATGTAACAACGGTACATGTTTAGTCATTAAATAGCTCCGCCCAAAGCTTAATGTGACAATTGTTTTCATAGAAGGGAACTTATTGTTTGGGATACAAATAAGCCAAAGAGCTCGATTGAAGCGAAGGCTTTTTCGTGTGGGTTCAGCAAACTGCGGATTGGATTTGATAATGCAATGCTGCCATCTGCTGCAGAAAAAAGGAAGTGATTGATGAAAGCACAATGGACATATTTAATAAGGGTTGTGGGGAGGGAGTGTGAAGTCAAGTTGCCTGCTTTGGGTGGAATGGATGCACTGGGCGGGCACTAGTTGTAAGTTGAGACATCCATCCAAAAGCAAACTTGACGCAGACCTGAACTGAGAATCAAGCTTGGAACCTGTGACTGCGAGGCATACAGGCAAACCTGAAATATGATGTCATGACTTGACCCAAAATAGACAAAAACGACATCTCATTCTGCACAGATCAACAAAGTTTGTGTACATTGAGATTGTCCACTTTCAAATTTGACCCTGTGTCTACTAAAAATGATTGAATGTCCGTGTGTGTCTCCAGCACATTTAGAAGAGGGTCTTACAAAAACTTGGCACCTGATGGTCTTCCAAGCATCATGTTGGAACCTTGAAACAGCAAAAGTCCCGTTTGTCTGTGTTCACAGTTGACTTTGAAACAGTCCGTGAACTGTCTTTGTCACCACCACATTTGACCTGTTGGTCTTTGAAGGGCCATGGGAGAATCTCGAAACAATTAAAGCATTGGTGCCCAAACTAAGGGGCCGGGGGTATTTGAGGGCCGGCCATCCATTTTGAATGTGGAGATGTGATTCGGCTGCTGTTCAGTGCAGGGGTGGAACGAGTCAAGTAGGGCTGCTGGCCACCACAAATTCTTGAAAAGTGTGCCTTAGACCTTGAAAAAAAAAAAAAAAAAGCTGCTTTGAAGCAGTTTTTCTACATTACTAGAAAATATAAGCAAAATGTAATTGCTTGCTTAAAGTGATTTTTTTGTGAAGAATTTTAAAATGGCCCTTGCATCATTCAATTTTGATGTCGTCATCAAACAAAACTGTTTGATGACACCCCTGAATCAAAGAGTTCAAAAAACTTGTATATGTTGGTCTCTGAATGTTCAATCGGGAATCTTGGAAGAGTAATAGAGGCACCAGTAAAAATATACCTGCAATGGAGCAATGTTTAAGAGAAGATGCAATGTAATGCTTAATTGTAGATCAAAAAATATGCGGTGCGAAAAACATTTTAAAATTTTGACTTTCGCTGAGGCGGCACAGTGGGCGACTAGTTAGCAGGTCGGCCTCACAGCGCAGAGGTGTGGGGTTTGATTCCTACTCCAGCCTTCCTGTGTGGGAGATTACATGTTCTCCCTGGGCCTGCGTGGATTTTCTCCGGATACTCCTGTTTCTTCCCACATACCAAAAAACATGCCTGGCAGGTGAATGGAGAACTCAAAATTGTCCCTAGGTGGGAGTGTGAGCACGGATGGCTGTTCGTTTCTGGGGTATACCCCGCCTACTGCCTGAAGACAGCCTGATAGGCTGCAGCGTGCCCGCGACCCTTGTGAGGATAAGCGGATCAGAAAATGGATGGATGGACTTTCTCTGAAACACTGATCAAGGATTGATCACCCATGTATTTAATGTCAAAAAGGCTATTCATACATTTTGAAAAGATCTGTAGTTCATTACTTTACAGATATTGTTGGTCCACGTCACGAAAACCTAACCTGCAATACACAATGCATGGCTAGACGGAGAGTTTGCTCACAGATGATCAGGTCTCAGACATCATCCTCTTTCCTGGCTCATCGGCACGATGCTGTGGCTGGAGGACAGGCAGGATCGGATAGGATGGAAGGAGGTGGGCGCTTGGGCAAAAAAATATCAGCTTATCCGTCGACCATTTCTATCCGCTCTTACTAACCATCATTAAATGAAGGGGCCGCGTGCAGGAGCAGCTTGACGTGTGCCGTCAGAAAACCCCGGAAGATTACGTCGTGGTAATTAATAGAGCGAGGCCAGATTATCAATCTTGGGATATCGAACATGGCAGGAGGTCTCTTACTAGACATACTGTAAACCTCCCCACCCCCTGCTGACCGGACCCCTGCTGGGAAACGTCTCGCCTCGCTCCGTATTAGACATCCTTTGACTATTACAGTGTTACCGCCACTATGTCAATGTGTACACTTTTGCACAAACCCTTATATGCAAATTGGATCCGCACCAGCACCATACAATGACAACAAGGACTTTCTCTTTTTTTTCCCAATGTGATATTGAATACATGATTGCAGAGGTGGCAAAAGTACTTACATTGTGCTCCCTGGCTCTGCCCTGTTACCTTGTTAGCCCAGAAAATCACCTTTTTTTGTAATAGACTTACCATTGGTTTGAAGTTTGAGCTGATGTGAGGTCATTATTGTCATGGGCCACATCGCAGTCATGGGGTCCTTTGGAGGGCCGTTGCAACTGTGAACCCAGATACATGTATGATTGCTTCATATTATCATATTTACATAACAAATTGATGAATAACTACATTTAAAATCAGAAGCCAGATGCTGGAAATTGTTTGTTGTACTATTTTTCAATTGATTTTAAAGCATGGTTTGGTCATTAAAAATGCTTGCAATACTTCATATCTCAGTCTTGCTAAAAGTGAAGAGAATTTGAAAGAAACATGAAGTCAACGCGCATGATTTCCCTTCGCGGGCCACATAAAATGATGTCGCGGGTCGGATCTGGTCCCCCGGGACTTAAGTTTGACATCTTATTGTAAATTATCCCTTCTGTTTCCGATTGGTTTTTCATTGGGTGCGGTGGTTTCATTCATGTCAAATTAGGCAACAAGATATGGGGGGGAGGGGCGCTAAGAGAATGTTAATTTTTAATTTTTCACATGTACACTCTCAATAACGACTGTACCACCAAATATAACAAAAAGTGATTCTTATTATTTTTTTGGATTATTTGTGTCAAAGTAGAAGCTTTGCTACCAACAAAAAGTGATTCTTCTTATTATTTGTTTGGATTATTTGTGTCAAAGTAGAAGCTTTGCTACTGTTGCGAAATGATTAACAAAAAAATGCTGAATTAGCTGATGATAGCAACTGAAAAAAATGTGCTTGTTCTTGCCTTATTGTGCTTTTCATATTGGACAGAGGAGAATTTTGGGTTTAAAAACACCTGTTGAAATGTTGGGAGTAGAAATAAACTAAAAAAGAAATACTGTCTTCAACTAGAGTAACAAAGAAGTTGTGTTTCATTAATTCCCACCACTATACGTTTGCTAGCAAGTTTGACAACTGCAGCATGAGCTAATCCGTGACAATGTTGACAGGAAGTTGAACCCCTCCCCACCCCCCCACCTCTGTTATTGACTTCATCCATCAATTCCAGATGAGTAAACACACGGAAAGACATAAATACGCACACTTGAAAGACACAGGAAGCAAGCTGCTTAATGAAGATGACTTAATGCCGTCTGAATTCAGATGTAATGCTTGGGAGCTCCGATTGGGGTGAGGGGGGTGGGGGCGGTGGGTTATGGTTGATCTGCAAGATGGCGAGACTTTCATGTCCTCCCCTTCCTCCACGCGCATACATTTCATCGCACTGCTTGCCTTCTCTCACCTCACATCCACTTTGCTCTTCAAGTACTGTACAGTAAGTAGGACAAGCCTGGAATGATCTGCCCTGGTGCGCCCTCTAGTGGCCACATGCTCATGTTCCAAACGGTTTAAAAACAAAATCTATTCAAGATCAATCATGTGGAAACATGTTTGAGTTTTGATTCAATATCCATGATATTCATCCTCACAACAAAAAGAAGAGTTAGTAATGACCTCAACAATTACTATTGACGTTATAGTAGTTTGATGAAATTACCATAAATATAAGGCGGTTCCATCTATTTTCCATCATGCGTGTTTTTATTCGGGTCACATGTGAAACTGGTGTCTGGAAGTGGGGTACACCCTGGATTGGTCGCCAATCAATTGTGAGTTACATACAGATAAATAAGCACTGTGATGCCCCACTCAGTGAATGATAATACATCATGCAAATGATATGATGTCATACATTTCCAAAGTTACTATAAGTAAATAAAAAAGAACAAGTATTTTAATGTTCTATAAGAATTTGGGATTCAAAAAGTAGTTGAATGAGTGTCTTGTGAAGGGTAACTCTTGAAAGTCTGATAATTGTTGGAAAAAATATGCAATAACTCCAAATGAAGTTTAATCTTATCCAATTTGTACTGGCGGGCTTATTAGGCTGCAACTTTTGTCTCAATCGCCCGAAAAAGAACTCACAATGGAATGCGTACGTCATGCCCTTTGCGCACTCGCCATTAAAACGTTTTGTTCACAGTTTAATAAGGTTGTCAGAAACAACCCAAAAATCAAAGGGATGTAAACGGTATTTCTGTCTGTTCTCTGTTTGCCGCTTTCACTACAGATGTATACAAATGTATGGTGTCGCACGTCACAATAATAGCACATGAATTCAGCCAAGAAAGGGGGACGTCTGAGCCATCGATGGTGAGGATTAAAGCAAGTTAGGCAAGGCATACAGTCAACCTGTCTCAAGTGTATTTTGTTGTGGTGACCAAAGTGGACTCCTTGATCCTCCCTGGGGCGGCCCGATAATACGCTACGTAAAGTTTGGCTGCATCCAAAGTACACTTTGTGCTCTCGTTGTAAACAAATGTTTTCCACGCCACTCCGGTGCTGTTTGACGGATAACACCGCCTTCCTCTTTGCCTCTTTGGGGGAGATAAAGCGAGTGCTTAGCATCTTAGGGCGGCCGAGTCTGGCCCACTCTGCTCATCAGGCTCCATCCTTAATTACATAATGAGATGAATTAATTGACTCTATTAATCCAGGTGACCATCTGTTGGCCAGTCGAGGTCCAGACAGTGTGAGCTGTGATTGTAGAAGCCAACGCTTTCGTGCCAAGCATCAGGGACAACCTTGTTAGACCTCCTCATTCAATCGCAGATTTGCTTCGCTCTTTTTTTTTTTTTTTTTTTTTTAAATATATCAGCCCAATTGAAGCAACTGTAGTGGGGGAGGGGCCACTCGGGCTTCTATTCACACGGATGTCAAGAAAAGGGAGCGGCTTAGTGTACATACGCGCTCCTTGTTGCTGCAGCTCGCCTGTCACACTGTCAGGGGGGGACGAACAAAGCAGCGGCTTTGTGTGGTGTCATGTCTGAATGGGTAGAATGGGATATTATTTCCTTACATTTTTTTGGGGGGGCTCTCTCTCTCTCTCTCTCTCTCTCTCTCTCTCTCTCTCTCTCTCTCTCTCGCCTTGATCTCTCGAACACCGGCGATAACAGGGCCGAATTTGATTTTTGTTTTTTTCAATTCTGAATCTGATCACAACAGGCCGATTATCAGTGTATTTGAACAACAGGGGCAATTATCGATTTGTGTTTACCCTCACCTACTGATAATCAGGCCTAAATGTTTGAACATTTTTGCTCGATTTGATTCTGAGAGGCCTATAATCAGTATTTACACTCACTTACTAAAAATTATGCTTACTGTAATTTGAGCTTTTTGTTTTTTAAGATTTGGACTGAATTTTAGCAGAAGCGGTTTATTGCATGTATTTACCATCACATACTGATAATTGTGGCTCAGCTTTTTTTTTTAGATTTTTGCTCAATCAAATTGTGTTTTCATACTGATGATTGTGCCCAATTTGAGCATTGCCCAATCAAATTCTGTCAAAATTGTCAGACGTCTCTAAAAGATTATGTGATAGCAAATTCCGACGTGCGAAACGTCACGCTAGCCAATTAGGAAGCGACTGGAAAATTGGAAGATCAATGAGTAAAAAAAATGACTTTCAAGTCTGTGGCTAACCAAAACAGCAGCACCAACCAAAGCGCAAAGTCTCTCAGGTGACTTAACGTACGAGCTGTACAAACCTAAACAGCAGTAAACAAGCGAAACGCCTTCACAACTGTGTACAAAGTCAGCTGGGATAGATGTCTGACGACACACATATGCAAAAAAACATAAAACAAACAAAAAAAAAAACGCATCAAGCTGGGAACAAAATCCTTCATCTACATTCCATTTGGCCTTTACCGCTTTCACATCTTCATCTCTTTCCAACAAAAGCATGCTGACTTTGAATAAACTGACATTTTTTCCCCCCCTTTTCCCAAATGGCCAAAATAATTGCCCATGCATTTAAATGTGAAAGACTTGTCCACTGTTGATGGATTTATGGACGACAACAACAAGATACAACTACACGGCGGTGGTTGTTAATGGCCACTCTCCGTAATGCTACTGCTTTCTAATGACACCGTAGGAAAGGATTAATGGGGCCTATAGTGGTCAATGTTACACACTTCCTGTTTGCGCTGATGCGCCACTTGATGCGTGAGTGTGCTAGTGTAGCAGTCTGTCACAATGCGGCAGTTAAATCAAGAGGTGGCGTGCTAAATACATTTCTTGGACCGTTGAGACTATAGTCGTCCGAAGTGAGCGTCCAGCATCAGAAATTGCTTTCCTGGGGACTATTTCGCGTTTCGAGTGCTTTCAGCATCTTACACGTTTTGAAGATAAATGAGGAATTTCATACTGGCTTCATTTTTTTTTTTTTTTTTGAATTAACCAGCTTACATCTCTTCTCTGAAGTCAGAAACGTACAACATCAAACCAGGAAAAGTAGTTTTTCTGGAGAGGAATAAATTGGCATGGGTAATGTGCATTACTGGTGCCATTTTTATTTAAAAATTTATGGTGATAGTATTATAATTTAGGACTAAATGGTCATTTTGGCAAGTTGTTGTTCCTTAATCAAAGTCAAAACATAATTTGGGGGCAGTTATGGCAACAATTCCTATATTTTAACCCCATCTTAATTTTTTTGCAATATATGTGATGTAACAAATTGAATTCATAAGTGATGGAAAATGCTTGAAATATAAATAAAATATCAGGAAAAATTGCAAAAAACAACAAACTAGACATGTGAATTTGACATGTGAACCTTTACCCGTGTCTCTGTGGTAGTCTAAAACATTTGTTCAGAACTGAACATTATCGTGTAGATATAATTTGGCAAAATCAGTGATTCTACAAGTGTGGTGCTAGCAGCCATAGCGGTACGCCAGCTTTTTCTTGTGGCATGTCAGAAAATCCCGATATATTTACAATTCAGTTTTATTTAACCTTTCGGTACAATACGATTGTATTTAATCTTTTTAATAGCGGTTTTGATTTTTTTTTTTCTGCTACAATTTTCAACATGGTACTCTACGTGGAGAGCCAAGTATTTTTTGAGGTGGCATTGGGCGTCAAAAAATTGAGAGCCACTGGGTGAAATTATCCTGCAAAACGATTTTCATGCATGTGTAGTGTCCAGCAGAGGGCAGCACAGAGCCTTTGTGAGCGTCGAAATACGCTCCGATGCTTTTTTTTTCTGTGCAAATAAATCAGTGTATGCTGTCGATGTCTTCCTAGGTATCATTTGAGTCACTCATATCTCACCTCACTTTCTTAGCTGAATGGGGGAGATAGTTAAGGGGCCGGTGGGTGGGTAGGAGTGGTCATTTAGTGGTTTCTCATGTCACTTTTTGCAGCCTTCGCACCTCCAACTTGTGGAGGCGCACATCAACCGAGCGCGCTGAGCTTTTTGTTGTGCTAAACAATCACTTTCTTTTTTTAGGGCCGTAATGAGCGAGGAGGAAAACTTGACGTAGGAGGAAGAATAAAGACACAATGAGATGGCATAAGAGTGCCAGATTTTTACTTCCACCCCCCCACTCCCAGTTGAAACAGATGCTGTTTTTAACCCAAAACCTTAATGGGAATCTCTCTGGCCTATGATCACGTTCCAGTTAAGCCCCAGTGCCCATCTTTTTTTTTTTTTTTTTACATCACGTGTGTATATTAAAAAACAAAAAAAAACTCTCTCCCTCCTGTCGCAAGGGGCACCTCTGTGAAGTCCTACATTTAGCCAATCAAACCTGCTGCTCTGCGCTCACTTCAAATAGCCCCCACCCATGCGAGCCTTCCTCCATATCAGGCTTGCCCTAAAAGGAGTCCTCATCTTTCCTCTGACCACACAGAAACACGCTTATTATTTTATGGACTGTCATCTTTGAACGCAACCTAAAAGTGTGGATTTTTTCCGGACACATGTGGGCCTTTCAAACGAGGTATAACCCCTGATGTCGTGCATCAAACTCATCATGACCAGCCCTCCCTCCACCACCTCCTCAACACATGCACTCCCCATGTATGTATAAGAGCATTCCAACATTTATTTTGCCTCATCCTGGCAAGGGAGTGAGATCAAAGTGAGAGCCGGCCACATGTCATCACGGCGGAAATAACAGACCTTCTATTCCATTACTGAAATATAATGACACGTGATTCGTCGTGTATGCGCTCCTTTCAAGCACCGAATTAACTTGTATTTAGTTTTGCCCAATGGTCATTAAGGGGGGAGAAATTGTGGCAAAAGATTCAAATGAGGGTAGTTGGAATGTGTGCTAGAATATGCTTGAAATAAATAAAATGTTTTTTTTCTCTCGCTCTCTCTTTCTCTCGCTCTCAGGTGACCCCATTGTCAGAAAATCAGATCGAGCTGATAAAGCTTTTTATAGAGCAAGGATGAATGTGAAAGATAATGATAAAAGCGGATATTTGACCACAACACATGGTCAAGTCAAGTCACATTTATTTATATAGCCCTTAATCACAAACGGTCTCAAAGGGCTTCACGTACCGATAGTTGACAAGTATTCACGACCTTAACCCCCAGGAGAGCAAGGAAAAACTAAAAAAAAAACATCTGGGGCAAAATAAGAAACCTTGAGAAGGGGCCACAGATGGGACAACCTCCTTCCAGGATGACCAGGCTGCAATGGATGCCGACTGGGCAACATTTGACACAATTTCGCACTATACAATGTTAGCTCCAACGATATTAGCAAGATCAAAATGCTGCAGGGAGACGCCTTCGTAGACAGTAGTGATGGAAAAAGGAAGCTCCAAATTTGCTTCATCAACGAGTTGTTATATTTTTGGACTCCTCTAGATGGCACACTCTGTTCAACATTGGGCTGAAAGCGCAGTGACTTGCCATTTCAGCCCCCTTTATTTAAACCAACACTGCCATCTAGGGGAGTCAAAAAATACAACTGGTTCATGAAGCAAATTTGAAGCTTCATTTTCACATCACTATAGTCAACAGATGACAGAACAATACCAACTGTCTTACAGTCTATCCGCTGTGAAGACCAACCAATATTAGTCCTAAAGAGTTCTAAATACATTTGAGTACCCCTGTTTTGTTCAAAATTGATTGCTATAATGCTTGAGTGCAGAAGGACCTGGTCAGCCACAAAGGTACGTTTGCATGCAAATTCATATCTACCTACGGCACTGCTTAATCAGTTCATCGTTTTATTTACGGCATCACTCATGCATCTAAGACCTCAGAGAAATTTTTATTTAGTAGCATTTGTCTGCTCTGTGGATGGACAATCCCTGTACACACTTCTGCATTGACAACAAACACGTTGACAAATTGGCCAGCATTTAGTTGGGATTTGGGGGGGAATTTGTCAGTTCAAAGTCAGACAGACGGAACTTTAGATGAAGTTGAGTAGTCCTCTCACTCCACGTAAATGGTGTGAGTGAAGCCCGAGGGCACGTTCGCTTTGATTGAACGCAAACACGAAGGAGAGATGGGAAAACTTTCTCGCGAGTGAACACTCTAATACTCTGTGATTGACTGCGCGCAACTTAGTCATCTTTCTCAGCGGGGATTCTAAACATTGAGTTTTGCGCAACGTTCAGCATTTGGGATCATTTAGCTACACCCGCAGAAGAACAATTCTCGCGGTGTATGACGCCCCGTTGTAAAACCACCATGATAAACATTGTCAAAAAATACAGTGCTGCCTCGAGATACAAATGACCAGAATTTTTAAAGTTACCATCCGTCATATTTCACAAACGCAATATTACCGTATTGCCCCGAATATAAGACGGCCCTGATTATAGGACGAACCCCTCTTTTTCAAGACTCAAGTTTGAAAAAATACTTTTTGAACACCAAATTAATTTTTAAACAGAAAATAATTACAGTACATCTGAAACAAATGATTATAAGAATTTATTTGAGAGAAAAAGCATGTTATTTTGTCTCATTCAAATCTTAATATCTGACTGAACATTTAAATATGTAAACTAAAGTGCAATCACATTCGTAAATGAATGGCTTCTGGTTTTTGAAATGTAAATGACATCATAACTTCTCCTCAGCTGCGGGTTAACCTGGCCGATCTTCGACCCACTTTTCTCCAGATTATCGCTACGTTTCTCCATTTTCTCCATTTTCTCCGTTATCTCTTCTATTATTTTCTTCTCTTTTCTTTCTTACCACTATTTTTTATTTTTCTTCTTCGTGCTACCACTATTTTTATTTTTATTCTTCGTGACAGGGGTTCACTTTGGCCTGAGAAGTCAAGTTCAGCATTCGCTTCAATGATATCTGGCGCCATCTAGCGTCGTGAATGTAATATAATGTCTAGACCCCGAATATAAGACGACCCCCACTTTTTCAGTCTTATTTCAATGCAAAAAACACCGTCTTATATTCGGGCCAATACGGTAATCAAAATCACGAGTGGAGGTGCATAGGACACAGTACTTACTGTAAAGAACATTTTGGTGTTGACTTACCCTTTCGGTACCGTACTTTTTCCCCCTATATAAGTGTAGTTACAGTTACAAGAATAAAACCCATGTCTCATTTTTGTTGAATTGAATTCTATTTTCAAACGGTCAAAACATTTTGGGTGAACTGGATCTGACAGCATGTGTACCTAATGAAGTGGCCAGCGAATCCGTGCAATTAGTCAGAAAAGTTCTGTCATTGGCATTTCCTTCGCTGCCGTTAAAAGCCACCGATTCCGCCAAATGTTTATTTCCATATTTTTGTGTGGTCCGCGGCAATGTTCAGCCTTGACGACACCCCCTCTCCTCCTCCATATCGGACAAAATAATTGACTGTTTTCACCCAAGCGTTAGTCGGTGATCACAGGCCCGCAGATCAAATAGAAGCAGCCGACCAACACGTTGAATTTCCTCGTAAAGAAAATTGGCCCACATGAATATGGATTATTATCATCGGCCAGTGTACATCTTTTGTTCTCCGACCGATCTTTTTGATGTGTTTTCAGCTGTAAAATACGATCAGGGCGAGGATGCGGGAAATAACTCTATTAGTCCGAGTTCCTTTAATTGTTGCTTCACCGGCGTCATCTTTAATGTAAACGCGGAGTGAACGCGTGAGCGCTTGATTAATACTGCCGGCTACAAAGGGACGTGAATAGCCAGAAGCTACAGACGAGTGTGTGTGATTGACTTTTCTCATGGAGCCACAGCCCGGACAAAGACTCAAAAGGGGGTCCAAGTGGAAAGAGCCTCAAAAAAAAAAAAAATGTGCCCAGCAAGCTCCTTCGCTATTTTCCAGCTGCCTTTTGTGGCCTGGGCCACATTTCTTGAATTGTCACTGCCTCTCCGGCACCATCTATACACATCAGTCACAGGGGCTGTCTTATTTATTTTATCTGTTGTCCCCCCCACCCCCTCCCCTTTCTCTTTGTTTTTGTTTCCTTTCGTACTGTCAGGTATTTAAGCGGCCTGCCGGTCTTATAGAGCTCCCTGAATGGTCTTGATGGACCCGCGACTCAATGGGCAGCATGTGACCCATCTGACCGAAAGCCCCTTTATGTACCGCCGCTCTTTGTTGTTTTGTTTTTGTGTGTCTGGGAGGAAAGAGGCGAAAAGGAGCACTTCATTGGGTAGGAGGTTACCAACTTGCTCTGTGGAGACATTCAAGGGCCGATTTCATTAGGTGGGAGTCAAACACGGCCATAAATAATAACTTGTGACCCCTCGGGATTGAAAAGTGGAAAGGGTTCAACTGTTGATCGGAAGAGCATCGGGGTGTCCAAACTTTGGTCCGGGCTGCCCTACTTGCATCCTTGGAATATTTTTACATCGCCCTTTAAAGAAAACGTCCCTGTTCTAGCACTTGAAGAGTGTACTGGAAGATCAAGTCTCTCAATAGCTTGTACTTTATGTCCTGGTTATTGCAAAAAAAAACCAAAAAATAAAACAACAAAAAAGTGGACTTCTGTATTGGCACGGGCAAAACCATTTTGTAGATTCCTTATGAAATGCGCAAGAAGCGGTACTTTCACGCTCGGTTACACATTGGCTCAGGGCTGATGAATTGCACCCGCCAACAGGAAACGCGGCAGCGCTTCTGAGTGGGTAGGGCCATCAATGAAGAGGTACGACTCGGCATGATTAATTCACAAGTGACGAAAGAGCCCATGTTGAACCCCTTCTGTGTGTATATTTACCTCAGAAAGAAGACTGGCGCTTTGCGCTTTCAGATCGGCTGTTAGTAAATTTTAAAAAGACCCGTAGCATTCAAAAATACAATTATTATAACAATCTTGCGGTCGCGGGTTGAAATGGACTTGTGCGCACGGAAAATGAACAGCATGTAAGGGTTAAAGATTAAGAGACAAGCACACCCCCGCAACACCTACATTGGCTCCTAAATTTGCGTGACCTGGCCAGGATGAGGATTTTGCTGAGTCGCCCCCCCCAACAATAGCCTCTGGGAATTTCTCTGTGTCCCCATCCCGCCCCCCTACCATCAGTCCCGGGCTCCCCTGCTACTCCGCACCACTTCCTGTAATCATCCCCACATGTGGTGGTGGCATTTAGCTCCTCTACCATGGCACACATCATTAGGCCCAGCTTTAAGCATGTCTACCATGCTCCAGGCCAAAGTGGGTGGTAGGTTGGGGGTGTGGGGGGTATTTCTTTACGGAGGTGGGAGGTAAGGGGGCAGTCGGAGGTGGGCCTTTAATGAACCAGCGACTGAATCGTACCACCTAGAGAGGTTCTGACATGCTGAGATGGCCGCGGCCGCCTGACGCGGCGGCGTCCCGACACGGCAGCTCCTCGTTCACGTGAAGGGAGTGTCTGTAGGAGTGTCGGCGGGGCGGGCACGGGGGGCAAGGGTCAATCCAGTGAAAGCTGTAAATCCCAGAAAAGGGGACCTGCCTAAAGGTCAGCCAGTCATGGTGATTAGAAGAGCCATCGACAAGATGCGGGAGAGGTGGGGGGGGGGGGGGCCACAAAAGAGTCCCCCGTGCATGCGACAGCGGGCCATTGTTTTGGCAAATGCCACTTCTGACGACATGACTTGTATATTTCCACATAATGGAGAGAACATCCTCCGGGGAGAAAAGGAGCATTTCAGCAAACGTATGAGAAACATGAAACAATGTCTTGGCTTGCTGACTGAGAATCTGCAAGTGCTATCGTGAGTCCATCTGTCCATTTTTTTTCTATATTGCAGCCTCAATATTGCCATCGGTTTGAGCCTTCCCAGTTTCACCCCCAAAAAAGTTGAGATTTTCCATTGAACTTCATTTTCATTGCATTCAGTGGATCATATGCTGTGCAAATGATGCATATTGGTCAATCTCTCATACTTAATAAATAAAATGAACTGCAAGCAGACAAACAAAGCACTTATTGAAGGGACTCCACCCTGTTTTTTTCTCTCTGCTCACCAAACTTACCACCACCTTCACTCTCCGATCCAGCAGTTTCATCAACGTCTTCGTTCCTAAAGTCCACACCGCTTTGGGTCGATCGATTCAGTTTTCTGCATCAAACGACCGCATAACCCTGCAAGAAAGTATAAAATTCACCTCATCATCCTGATATTGTCAATTAACAACACAGAAATACCAAAATATTTGTTCAGGTAATCATGATGAAGCAGCGTACATTTCTGATACGAAATCTGTGTTCGCCCTTTTTTTTTTGCCCTGTTCAGTTACGATTTGGATGCTTTCACACTTTCATAACCGAGTCAAAGTACAAATACTGATCCAACTCCTTGACTGAATGAAATCTAAGTATAGCCTCTGAACTGTACTCAAGTATAGAAATCCAATTGATGCTGTCACGCCACGTTTTGATAACTTTGGCTAACAAAACAAACTTCTCTGCCCTCAAAAATAGTTCTTTTTATTTTTTTAACTTACACAGTGCTCATACTGAGAACCAAAACCTACTTCAGGACAGTCACTAAATATTTCTACTTTGTTACTTCCCACCAATGATTCATGCTAACAAGCTAACGTCCCACAGATTGATGAAGTTAGTGAAAGCTTTAAACGTTTCGACTTAAAATGATTGAAGGGGGAAGGGGTGGCGGTGAGCACATCGAATCATATTTGCCGTACGTTGGTGTTTTTTCGTTCTTTTCACCATCGCGACGGGCCGTGTGGAAAAACGAGGTTGTTATTGATGAATGATTCATGCGTGTGGGTGATTCATCACTAATTCCTTTTAATAAGGATAGCGACATGCGTGCTATTCTTGCCATCAACACTGAAGCGTGATCAATCGCGTTACCCTCAAAGGCCAACGCAACCATACAGCGCACATACGCTCGTCTTACATTTTTTTTTCCACTTAAATGAAGAACTATTAAATACGTGTGATGAACTGATTTCACCTGGAATAATTGCGATTAAGTACTTTATTTTGTATTTGGGGATGGGGGAGTGTTTTCTAAAATTGACTGTGAATTTGTTGCTTGTCTTTTCATTTGACTCAATTCTCACGGGTATGATTTTATCCGAAAAGTTTTCAGTAGAACACTGTGCAAAAGTTTTAAGCCACATTGAGCTTTTTCAACAGAAGCGATAATGAAACAGACAAACTAAAAGGACAAAGTGGGTTCGCAGCTTTACAAACACCCCGCCAAAAAGTTTGAGAGAGTTCAAGTGCAGTTGCAGGACTTCAGCTCTGCATTTTCTTTACATCAGTAAGACACGAATGGAAGAGTCCCCAATCATAACGGCGCCGCCTTCAAAATACCTTAATAATTTACATTTATTTCATATTGTTTTCTGTTTGTTAAAATGTATTTTTGTTCGTATTTTTGTACCTCTGGAACAGTTTAAATAAACGGACATTATTTCCTATGGGAAATATTGCTTCAGTTTTGGCGCTATTCAGTTTTAATCATATATTTGGAACAAATGAATCACGAAAGGCATGGTTTCATCAAACACTGAGGGATACAGGTGAGTCTACCCCTGACATTAAAACAAAAATAATAATAATTAGGGCAGCCTGGTGGACCAGTAGTTAGCGCGTCAACCTCACAGCTCCGGTTTTCCTGTGTGGAGTTTGCATGTTCTCCCCATACCTGCGTGGGTTTTCTCCGGGTACTCCGGTTTCCTCCCACATTCCAAAAACATGCATGGCAGGCTTATTGAACACTCTAAATTGTCCCTAGGTGTGAGTGTGAGCACGGATGGTTGTTCGCCTCTGTGTGCCCTGCGACTGGCTGGCAACCAATTTAGGATGTCCCCGCCTACTGTTTGAAGACGGCTGGGATCGGCTCCGGGACCTCCCGCGACCCTTGTGAGGACAAAGCGGTTCATAAAATGAATGGATGGAACAATAATTTAGCGTTTTATGAGAAAAACACTGGCAGTAGTGTTATGGTCTGGGGCTGCATGAGGCGACGGTGCAGTTCATCCAGGGAACCATGAACCAAATCCAAGTGTGATCCTCTCAATTTAAAAACTGGGCCACAAACCAGCCTCCAAGACAACCACTGCCTTGCCCGATAAACTGAGTATAAAGGTGATGGACTGACTGAGCATGTCTTCAGACCTAAACCCGACTGAGCATCTGTGGGGCATCAAAGATGAAGGAAGGATCCCACCGGCAACCTGTGAAGATCTTGTAAATGTCCCCCCACCCCCCAACCCAGAGGATTAAGGCAGTGCTGAAAAATAATAGTGGCCACAAAAAATATTGACACGTTGGACATTTTCACTTCGGGGTGTAGTCACTTTTGTTGCCAGTGGTTTGGGTGTTCAAGGCTGTGTGTCGAGTTATTTTGAGGGGACAAGATGTACACTGACGACAATGCAGAAAAGTGCCTTTCTCATCCAAGAACAAATTTTTATTCTTTGGCTTTTGACTGAGCATGTGACTCGGCATTGCTTGAGTGTTTTTTTTTTTTTAAATTGAGGTCACTGTTTTTAGGGTTATAAAATTTTTGTTTGAACTGTTTTTGTTTTTATATGTAAGATTTTAACTTTACATACAGCATTTTGTATGCGGCTCCGTTATTTTTTAAATGCTCTGTAAATAAAGTTGAGTTGCGTTTCCAATGACAAATATATTTACGTTTTTAGGGTTATAAAGTTTTTGTTTGAACTGTTTTTGTTTTTATATGTAAGATTTTAACTTTACATACAGCATTTTGTATGCGGCTCCGTTATTTTTTAAATGCTCTGTAAATAAAGTTGAGTTGCGTTTCCAATGACAAATATATTTACAGAAAGGTTAAGAGGTCTACTCCCTTTTAGAAGAACCGCTGAAAGAAAGACTTATGAGATTAAACACGCTGCCCGTCAGTTGATTGTGTGCGCTGTCACGTGAGATCAAATCATTCGCTTGCACTTTGTGCGTGAGCTCAGTGTGTGTGTACAAACACGTCGCTGAATGAAACTTAAGCGCCGATTGCCGTGCTCGCCGTGTGCCGGGGCGTCACACCGCCACAATGACCTATTTCACCTCCGGACAAGTTGACTGCATGCTCCCAGCTCGGCCTGCGTCCCGACTGGGCAAGGGTGAGCGATGCGTCACTTAAAAGGAGCCGTCGCAAAACAGAGGCGTCGCCATCGCCACCCAGCATTCACGCAACGCGCCTTAAATGAGGGAGAAGTCACTTTGCCTTCGTTGTCCTTTCCTCGCATTGCAGATAAAGGAAGAAAAGAATACAATTTGAGCCCAGGCCGGAGCCAAGGGAGGCTCTTGAAGTATTGTTGGACTTTCTCCATTTAGTGGAGGCAGGGGGGCGGTGAAACGAGGCGCGAGGCATTTCGGTCAATGGGAGTCACAAGCGCTTCGAAATTCACATTGAAGATTGTTGGCATGCAAATAAATGAATTGATTAAGATGATAAACAATTCTTGTTTTTTTTTTTTGTCTCAGGCAGGCAACGGGAGAGATCACAACCATCTTTCATGTGGCTGCTTAAAAGCGACGAGATTGGAGGCGTACACGGGCTGAAAGGAACCGCCCCTGTTTGGTAATGCTTCTCTCTCTATCTTTTCATATGAGCGGACCTTTCATTCCGTCCTTTTCAGCACAAAAGAAAAAGGGGGGGGGGAAAGTTTGTCAGTCCCCTGTTTCTTTAGTTGTGCGCTTTCTTCTCTATGCTCTTTCTAGTTCCAGCCTAATCCCAGCCATGCATGAGCGCTCAGTTGTGTCCTGTTGTTTCACTGTTCTGCTAGTTTTCGATCAGTAGGGTTCCTCCTTTGTTCCTTTTCTTGGCCAGACACAGAAAAGGTAAGGAGAGGAACGAGTAATGAAATCTCCTCTGTAGACTTAGGCCTTTGTGTCCCCTTCATCGGGATTTTCAGATGTAACTTTGACTGTAATTAAGGCGGATTGTTGCTGTGATGCGGCTCTCGGCTGCTTTTCCTGTTGCCCCTTTGGAGACTTCCAGGAAGGCGGCATCAAAAGCTCTTATCTGGCATATCTGGAGCCAGGCGTTTGCGGAAGCTCTGCTTGTTTTTATGTCCCGGGTCCAGTGTTAAAGGAGCGGCAAAACGAGGCGTGACAGGGCTGAGATGAGACTTTTTTCTCAAATACGCGCAAAGCAGTTCGAGAAGTTGGGATGGGACATTGTCCTAAATCGCTGCAGGTCATCTATAACGGACCTTTCGTGCATTTCAGATTCAAATGATTAATAACCACTACATATAACAGATTTTTTATTTTAGTTTGCCACCGGCAAAGAGCCAAGTAGGAGCGACATCATTACGTCATCGTAAAGCTTCCAAAAGGCCACTGCTTACGTCAACGTTTACCAAAGAACGCCTGTGCTATTAATAATAATAATTGTAATAATAACAATAATACTGCGCTGTTAGCGTCTGCTAGGCAACTTAGGATAGCATCGATACTTGTATCTAGTATATAACAGTCAGGAACATGCAATCAACAAAACACTTCTATCTTTCGGAGTAATTGTCGATGATTACGAGGCCGGCTGCGAGTCGGAGATCGCATGCTATCTGGGTGCCCTTCTGGTGGGACACAATTGTGCCGGAGTTCACCGCTCAACAGGTTGTGCAAAACTTTCGTGCGCCCAGGGAGTCATTCCTCTACATCTGCGATCGTCATGATAACCCCGCCCACCATTCCCCAGGCCCGCCACCCTCTGACGTATGAGGAGGGAGTAATTGGGGCCAGCTTAAGCAACAGTTTCAAGCACCGCAGCTAGAGCTAGAGCCAATTTGGGTGGTGGGAAAAAGAAAGAATTGGTGCTAACCTGGACACTGGCCCGGAACTAGCACTAGCAAACGCGGAGTGGAAAAGGGCCAAATGTGTCAAGGATATCACCACATGGGTTCAGAAACGCAGTACGGTGCTACATCGGGAAGTGCAACTTAAAACTCCACAAAGCAAAGCAGAAGCCATTTACAAACAACCCCCAAAAATACCGCTGGTTTCTCTGGGCCCAAGCTCATCTAAGATGCACTGACGCAAAGTGAAAAAGTGTTTTGTGGTCTGACGAGTCCACATTTCAAATTGCTTTTTGGAAATTGTGGACATCGTGTCCTCCGGGCCGAAGAGCAAAAGAACCAACCCGACTGTTATGGATGCCAAGTTTCAAAAGCCAGCATCTGTGATGCTGTCAGGCGGTGCCAATGGAATGGGTAACTTACACTTCTGTGAAGGCACCATTAATGCTGAAAGGTACAATTAGGTTTTTGAAAAAAACATATGCTGTCATCCAAGCAATGTCATTTGCTTATTTCAGCATGGCAATACCAAACCACATTGAGCATGTGTTACAACAGCGCGGTTTTGTAGTTCAACAATGCAGGTAGTAGACTGGCCTTCCTGCAACTGTCATATGTAAATATTTTCCTTGGTGTATGAGGCCGGTATGATCAAGCCACAGGCGAGCGTGTGCCTACTTCCTTTGAAACAACATCACAGCGCACAACACACATAATGATGTCGCCACCGACAATCATGCGTCTTCTCTCCCAAACTCGATGTCTGTCGCAGTGCCAAGACTGAACTGTGAGAGGCGGCATGGTGCCACGGGGCATCTAGACTGCAACAAAATACAAAGAAAAATAATAGCAGAAGAAGAAATCAAAGAAGCTAGGCTAACTACTAGTTTATCCGAAAGCTACATCGAAGTTGTAAACTCTTGCCCTGCTTCAGTTTTGCTATATTTATTAAAACTTTTTGTTACACCACTAGTCAACACAACCAATGTCTGTTCTATTTGTGTCAGGCATACAGCGCAAGCGTCAGTGAGCTTCCTAATTTACAATCGTTACATTTCACAACCAGCCTGTCGCTCGGCGGAACTTGTTGTTGACCTTCCACGGAGGGATTTGCCATCGTAACAATTTAACGGGTTTAACATTTGCGAATGTTGGCCCCTACCATTTTCCAAATAGATCAGAGAGAAAAATCACACCACAAAGGATAATCATTCAGGATAATCCTTTGAGCAGGGAGTGACCAACCTTTTTTTGAAACTGAGAGCTACTTCAACCTGACTTTGATCGGAGGAGGGGAAGAAATGCTCACATTTGTCCAGATATTCAGTACGTATGCACTCTGTATCTATGTTGCTGCAGCTTCTACAACTTTTATTTTTGTGTTGTTTATGAGAAATGACCAAGAATGTTTTGTGTCTTATCTATGCGAGTCAGAACATTTGTGAGTACTTTAGTTTTCCTGTTTTTATGTTCGAATCCAACATAAAGTAGCCAGAAAATAAAAAGAAAAGAAAAGAAGAAGAAGGTCTGACAAGACAGAGACAAAAGTGTTTTGACATCTCGGCACAAAGCAGCTCGCAGAAGTTTGGACGTAGTAACGTCGTAAACAATTCCAGTCCATGAATATAAAAAAACATTTGTAACCCTCAAGATAAAAACATGATGAAAGATAAAAACTGACTTTTCTTTTAGGAGTGGGGAAAGTTAAGGTCAGTGCCCCGCTAAATGACACACTGTTTTTTCCTTTCTTCATATTGATTTTATATTTAGTACAGAACAACTACCAGGACATAAATGTGCAGGAATAAACTTGTAGTACAATTATAGTGGACCAAGTAATGTCATTAAATGGGTATGATCACGCCAGCCACTTGAAAAGATAGATAACTTAATTCAAAGCAGGCGTACTTCTTTGTATGAGCAATACATATGTGAGAAATATTAAACAGAGTATCTGTACGAATATTATTTTAAATGCGGCAATACAATAAAAGTCATGAATCCGGTGCACTTTGAAGATTCTGAATATGGTGCATGCTGATCAGTATATGCGGGGGCAATTCTGATGGAGCCCTTTGAACTCTGCCTAGCAACAAGTGATGAGAGCAAGAAGAAATAAAATGACCAAATTAAAACCTGATTTAATTAGGAATCCCAATTTTCATTTTATTTTATTTTTGATAATATTGCAGTCTTCCTGTGGAACTATTTATGTTTCATCATACATTTTAGAGGAGTGTGCATGATGCCATCCAGTACGGAGTGTGGTGTGCGCCGAGGTGCTGCTTATTAGCGTGATCATGGCACCGGGCCCTCCATATGGGCTCAGTGGGGACAGCGGCTGAGGCGCGTTCAAAGAGACAGTTCATTGTTACAGGCTGATCTCTAATCTCTTTGGTTGTCTGTCCTAATTAAAAGTCTTGCGGGCGGACGGGCCGTCTGGGCCGCCGCTCGGCAGGAAATTATGATCGCAAACGTCTTCCTGTTGAGTCCCGCACTTGGCACTACAAAGTGACGCGGGCCGCCGTTACCTGAATAGGCTGGAATCAGAGCAGACAGCCGCATCATCCCGGCTCTTAGTCTACCAGGGCTGTGCACAAGTGGCCATTGTTGACGCCAAAGACAGGATTAAGGAGGGTCTTCAAGGGAATTGATTTTCATGTGAGAACAATGACAGGCCACGGAACACTGGGGCCTGGGTCTGAATCACACGGCCAAAGAGCTTCATGAAAAGGGGTGCGCTACGAGCACAGAGATTAAAGCAATCAGGTTCTTTAGCCCTTTTCTAGGGGTACCCCCCCCTCCCCCACCTGACTCCCTCCACACTTGTCCCACACAGTCATTAAAACCTACAGAATAAAGTGGGAGGAGGGTGGAAAAAGGCACAAGTTGTTTACTTTTCTTGCACTTAACAAAGGTTCAAGAGCAATCAGAGCCATGATGTAGAACGTTGTGGACAGCCAAAAGATCACGTTTGGGGAGGGGGCGGGGCAGAGGCGGGGTGGG
>NW_017805016.1:358747-392002 GCF_001891065.2 Hippocampus comes
GGGGGGTGGTTATGGGGAGGGGGAAGGACGCGCTTCTCGGGGCGAACATGACGTGTCACCGCGAGGAGATCAGGGGTTAAGGATGAAAGGGACGGCCGCCTCGTCCTCTGTTTTTGGCCGCCTGCGTGCAGCTGTGGGCGCCATTGTGGACATGCTGATTTGCATACGTTTGGCAGGAGCTCCGGAAGGCGGCGCAGGGGGCCAAGAATGAGCAGCCCGCTTTAGAAAATGGAGGCAAAAGGGAGGGCAAGTAAACAACTAGCGCACGCAGATACATAGTCACGCATTATCTGCACTTACAACGCAGCACTCAGCCAAGAGAGCAACCTACAAGAAAAAGGCGTTGGTGTTCTAGGGAAGTGTAAATATAAACATTTGGGAGATTAAGTTTGTCAGGCCTTTTTTGGATTTTAGTATCCTTTCAGCTTGCGTGTGGCCAAACAGACAATTTTTTTTTACTGACATCCATTCTTGGCATTCATATGTAGGAGCCTATAAGTTTTTGTTGTTTTTTTTATGCTTTCAAAAACGACATTTAATGCAGTGTATTTTCAGCATCACATTTATTACTTAGATTGCTAATTGTACAGACAGCCTTTTCATAGACAGCAGGGGATGGGATTATAATTGGGATTTTAAAAATTATATTTCATTTCGTTTTGATTTATGTTTTGTAAATTCAAATTCAATTACTTTTTACAGAACACCTTGTTACTTTTTTGGAAATTGTTTAGTTTTAGTTTAGTTTGTTTTCTTACGTTTCGGTATTAGCTTTAGTTTTTTTACAGTTTGGGTGCAAGGTTTAAAAAGGTCAAAATAAATATTGTGTAAACTATTTAAAAACTCAATAAAATAGATCATTTTAATAACAACCATTTACGAATCAAATAGTTTTTTTTTTTTTTTTTACAAATCAAATACGTACAGTTATGAAATAAGTACAGTTCATAATAATGCTTATAAGGTTAGATGCTTCCAGGAACTTTTTCTCTCAAGACGCTAAAGGGGTGAGAGATCAATACATAGGGGGCTAAGAGAATAATTTCTAAATATATTTTAATATATCAAGTAAAATGCCGGAGGTGCTTAACTGGGGCTACACAGAGTCGTGATGGGGCTCTGTAGTGAATTCTTCTTTCTGGTCAGCAGAGGGTATCTCCACTTCTTCAAATCAAAATTGCATCACTCCATTAGAATGCAGTAAATGTCACTTTCAGAAATAAGGAATATGACATGAAATTGTTGCTCCCTCAAAAATGTCGAAATTATGCAATTTCATAAGAACCAGTATAGGTCAAAGGACAATATTGTAAGGCATGACCAAACCACAACATTCGTAGAGACAAGCTACGACGATGAAGAGACGACAAGGATGAGATGATGAACCCCAAATCATTTGAGCAAATCTGTTTTTTTTTTCAGAAATGTGTCTCAAACTGATAGCACTTCACATTAATCAGTATCCAAGAAGCAGACCGCAGTTTCAAAAGATTTGAAAACCCTTAATAATGCTGCACACATTTTAATAATTATTAAGCTTTTGGCAGTGACTTTTACATTAACCTTATTGTTGGCAATATTTATATTTATAATTGGGGTTCGACTGCATACCTGATCAATAATTTTCTTAACCAATTGTCATCCAACCACCAGGGGGCAAATACATGGGTAAGGCTTCAGTAAGATGCTTATGTAACAACCACCGAAAGGGATCGATGTTCATGTCTGGATACTGACTTTAAAAACAAGATAATAGTATATTTTTCTTCAATTAACGCTTCCTTGGCGAATCTTAACCCTTTCATGCACCCTGTAACCTGATAACATGAGAAGTTGTCCACTGTAGTAACCACCGATCCTGAAAGGGTTAAATTGTTGACTTTTTTTTTTTTTTTATATTTCTGATTAATTTGAAAATGAATGTATAATTCAAAGACCTGAATTTTGGGAATGAGCAAATTAGACAAATTTCCCCACCCTTGGAAAGTTTTATGACTGCAGATAAAATGGTTCAAATAAGGAAGCTAGGTAGACAAAATCATAGAGCGCAGAGTGTTAAAGCTGTGTCAGCCTGATGTCATAATGAGAGAGTGACGTGACGAGGGCAAGTTGGGGGGTAGGAGGCCTGTGCGGCAGGCTCTATGCCGGCTGCGGACGAGGGGTGTGTCGCTCCCAGACTGGAGACAGGTTTATTGGGCCTGATGAGTGTTAAGCTGCTGCGCCGAGCCACAATGGAGCCTGTGATCTCCCTTTGTGGCTCATTGGGAAGCGCTGGTGCGCTCAGCGGCTCCCGCTCTGTCGTTCGACAGATTGTGAACAGGCTGCACAAGGCCCCGGCCAGGGATGATGGAGCCACCAGACACTTGATTAAGGGGTATTATGAAGAAAGCCTTGAGAAGTCTAGAATTCACGCGTCTGTTTAGTGGTATAGAGCAGCCTTGAGACAGCAGTCACCTGGCATTTTTCAAAACACAAACTGTCGTTTGGCCAGGTTTTTGCTTTGATTTGCAAGTGCAAAAATTGAGTGAATGGGAGGACACCACTGCTGTTCCAAAAAAAAACATTGCTGCATGTTTGAAGTTTGCAAAAGATCACCTGATTGTTCCACAGCACTACAGGCAAAATATTGTGTGGACAGATGAAACCAAAGTTGAGGTGTTTGGAAGGAACACACAACACTGTGTGTGGAGGAAAAAAAAGGCACAGCATACCAACATCAAAACCTCATCGCAACTGTTAAGCACGGTGGAGGGGTCATTATGGTTTGGGGCTGCTTTGCTTTCTCAGGGCCTGGACAGATTGCTATCATCGAAGGAAAAATGAATTCCCAAGTTGACCAAGACATTTTGCCTGAAGAACTTAAGGCCATCTGTCCACCAATTGAAGCTCAACAGAAGATCTGTGATGCAACAGGACAATGACCCAAAGCACAAAAGTAAATCAACAAAAGCATGGCTTCAACAGAAGAAAATATGCCTTCTGGAGTGGCTCAGTCAGAGTCCTGACCTCAACCCAGAAGAGATGCTGTGGCATGACCTCAAGAAAACGATTCACACCAGACATCGTGAGAACAGTGCTGAACTGAAACGGTTCTGTAAAGAGGAATGGTCCAAAATTCCTCCTGACCATTGTGCAGGTCTGCTCATGCAACTACAGGAAACATTTGGTTGAAATTATTCCTGCCAAAGGAGGGTCAACCAGGTATTAAATCCAAGGGTTCACTTCCTTTTTCCACCACGCACAATGAATGTTTACGTGGTGTGTGTAATAAAAATTCATGAGAACACATTGTTTTGTGGTATTAGTTCAAGCAGAGTGCATTTGTCTTTTGCTGTGACTTCAATGACGTTCAGAACACATTTTATGGCCAATTCTGCAGAAATCCATTCCAAAGGGTTCACATACTTTTTCTTGCAACTGTATGTACAGCTTGATCCTTGAAGCTCCAAAATCATCACTTTTTGGGACCCCCAAAATGCTTATATTTGCTGTTCAACCATTAACAATGCATCATAAAGTGAGCAAGACATTTTCAACGCTTTCAATATGTCAGCTATTTGCAAAAATAACACTCACAAATGTGGAGTGACCAGCGATATAGATTTGTGAAAAAAAAATGACTCAATGGCGACAGCAGATTCTGCCTGATGCCAGCGATACGCACATTCCAATTTTCTGAGTCCGACTGTATATTCTTTCACCTATCTATGAAAAATGACTCCTATTACGGCAATTTGGAGGGCTGGAACGGATTATTGGCATTTCTATTCATTTCACGATTTTAGTGCTTAGAGCAGGGGTGGGCAAACTTTTTAGCTCGGGGGCCACATTGATTTCTAAATTTGACAGGTGGGCCGGGTCAGCACAAGATATGGTACATATAAAAAAACGTATATGTTGACAGTCCATACCAAACATCAACAGAACAAAAGCATTCAAGTATTACCATACTTTTTTCATGAGAACAGTGAGATAACGTATATGTCCTGTATGAACGTCCAAGTACGGTATGTTAACAACAAACATTGGTGACAACACAAGCAACAAAGAGCAACAATATATTGCCCAAAAACTGCGGCATACAGTACAGGTACAGTATATGAGAAAATATAACAAAGGTAGGACTATTTGCTCCAAAATGAGACGAGTAAAAGACCTGGTGGCTTTCTTTCCACTCACTCACTGTCTCGAACTCGACCTCCCCTCGATCACCACACAAGACAGCGTTGCTCAGCTGATGTCGTGCTTCGAACTTTTGAAGCCAGCCGCAGGACGCTTCGAAGTCTTCAATGCCCATAGTTAGCGTTATGGAACTCGCTTTCTCTCTTATTAGCAGTCCAGTTTGCGGAAAGTTTTTAGCACGATAACAGTCAAGCCATTTCAGGAAACGTTCATTTACTGGACTGTCCGTCGAGCCGCAAGCAATTCACTCTGAGCATGGAAATAGCCCGAATCGGACTGAGCAAGAATCGCTTCCTCGTTTTTCAAAGTCTCGTAGATTTGAGTCTTCCAGACTCCAAGCGTCTCCTGAATGTTTCGTACTTCGTAACCCACTTCGTTTAATGAGATACACTTCATTTTCTCTTCCGCGGCCATTACCGCTCCTCTTTGTTTGGATTCCATGCTCTAATATAGGATGTAAAAATGTTCGCAATTCCAGGAAAACTCACTGCAACAAAGAGTCGCTTGCATGTCGCCGTTTTGGATCCAATGACAGAAAATAGCGGTGCGGATACATCTATTTCGTCGTATCGAGCGGGACTTACTTGATTTAGTGCTACTGCGGGCTTCCGTATCGTCTCCCCCTCCCTCCCTGTGCTCTGCGACTTCAAGTAACTGCGCCACCTGGCGTTTAAATGCCTGTATTACAAGTCCAAATGAAATTAATGCAATAATTTACATCGAACCATAATTGTGTACTGTACCAACCTTCGGCGGGCCGGATGAAAAAGACCAACGGGCCGGATCCGGCCCGCGGGCCGTAGTTTGCCCATGTCTGGCTTAGAGCGTGGTCACGGAACGTCCACTGTCTAATTCTTCTCAAGTGGCGGAAGGACGCTGGGGCCATTCATTAATCTTCCTGCAAAATACGAAGGAATTGGTTTTTGCCTCATATGTCTTTCGCCTTGCCTTTCTCTCTCTGTCGTCTTTATCTGAGCCCAATCTTTGATGTCCTGTTATTGTAAGACCCCGTTCTGTGCAACCCTCCGCTCTCGGCGCTTTGATTCGCTCCGGCGGGGGTTAGGGGTTAGCGTCCAGAGGTCCGGGGGCCAGGCCATCACCACTTGTGTCTCGGAGAGGGGCTGACCTCTGGACCCGAGGCTTGGTCAGAGGTACTCCGAATCCCGCCTCCCCGCTTTTGATGCGCCCTCTTTCAAAGCGGTTAATTAGCCGGGGTGGCTAAACGTTTAGCCCGGCCGTGAAAGCGTCTGGGATAGCATGTGTGTCCAAGACATTGCCCGCTTTTTTTTTTTTTTTGTGCGTGTCACAAGGTCTTTTGAAACAATGCGCCACTTGGACAACTTGTTTGCATAGGACGGCGAGTGAATGGCGAGGCCTATTCACGGCGGTTCATTCACCGGGAAGAGTTTGGAGAAGGGCTTTCTTGCTAATGAACAGAAGTCCTTGACATGCGCTGGTTTCCTCTAATCAACTCTGTGATTTCCACTCTCTTTCTCCGTCTTTGTGTATGTGATATGTTACAAGCGACTCCGGAGGGGAAATAGAAGAAGCTCTCATCTGACAGGCGGGGTTTGGAGCCTGTGAATAACGTGGCTACTCTGCCGCGTTGGGCATCTTCCCCTAATCTTGACGCCGTCTTTATCACGGGGGGCATTAATACACATTTCCCAGAAAGCGGCTTTTCATCATGTGGTTCGGGATTTCATCTTCTATCCAATTTTCTCCTCATTCTTCTTCGAAAAATCTGCTAGAAGTCGTGATGAGCCTGACTGTTCGCCTCAGCTGCGTCACACTGGATTCATCAGCAGCTAAACATCACATCTCACGTCTGCCGTAATCACTTCCCCGCTTGTCTTCGGCAAAGCGCAAATCAAGCCTGTTTGCTGCTTTTTTTTTCTTTTCCTCTCCGCGGTGGCATTAACACTCCCGTTTGCGTGCTGCCTTTGAGCGCGCTGGAAGACAGCCGTGAAGTCAAGGCTGCCCGTCAATGGCCTCAATTAAGGTGCTGCAATACAGCCAAATGGGAAAGCGAATGAAAATGATTGCAGCAAACGCTGGACTGCCACAAATGCAAGTTCACTTTTTCAAGGAGCACTCGGTTTTTTTTTTTTTTTTGCTTGTTTTGTTTTTTTTTAATGTTTGACCAGAGGATGAAAAATTTTAAGTTACTGCAGGTCGGCTTTAATGCCTGACTTTTAACTACAACTCTGGAATGCCTTTATTAAAAAAAAAAAAAAATACACTGAACAAAAAGGCACTGTACCTTTTGAGCATATTATTTTGAACATTTTTCATTTTCTCCCAATTAGTTGAATTTCAAATTTTGGAGTTATTTTATCAGTAGTTTCGTGACAAAAAAAAAAAAACGACTTATACTTAAACATATCCAAAATCAGCACTTAATTACAGTACTTAACTGTACTTTCTAACATTACAGTCTAGCCCTAACTGCGATAAAAATGAAAACGTTCTAAAAACAGATTCATATTTCGGAAGTTAAAAAAAAAAGTCAATCTTTAGAGCAACAAAGATATTTTGCTGGGATAACATCCAGTTGAGAACAAAGTTGCATATTTCCAAGATCAACGGAAGTCAATTTTAAAAACACACTTATTGTAATACAGTCGGATGAAGACTAAATTGTTCTGAAACATGTAAAAGTTTACACCAGGGAACAGATTCATTTCATTTCTTTTTTTTTTGGTGACTACTTATTATCAAAAGTGTAATCAAAATAGGAACCAATAAATATTGACATTGCATTCCACTTCTGCTATTGAATTCAGCATTCCATGTTTTATTTTCAATCATGCTTTGTGTGGGACATAAGTGAGTCCATGCAGCATGCATTTGACAGAGAATTGATATAGATCCGCTATGAGGTCCCTCGACTTCCTTCACCTGGAGGAACACGAAATCATTCTTTTATTCAAAGGCGTATATACGTATCTTGGCACTCACTTAAAAGCGGAAGTGCCTTCTTTATTCTTATCCCGTCTTCTTGTTTGTATGGCACCTTTTTGCACTGGCCATTGATTCCGACATCATCTTAAAGACGCCTTTCCAACAAGCGCCTTTTGTCCTAACAAGCATGAAAGGATTTCAGGAGATTTACACTCCGCCTGTGATTTAAACATCAAGGCTTAACCTATTTCTTTATGAATAAAGACTTGCGTACGGGGATGCTGGGGGCTGCGCTTCGCCATATAAAGTGATGATTCATCCCTTAGTGGATCAATAAGAAGAAAAATCCTCCACGTGTTTTGTCATTCATCGCACTCATTTGATGACTTGTCAGCATTCATTAAGCGACTTGGACCTGCAGAAAGAGCAACGTGACACTCCATAACGGCATATCAACATTTCTATGTTTTAATCACATCAGAGCGCGTAAAGTTATTTTAATTATAGCCAATTTTTTTTTTTTGCATGTTTGTGCCTGAATTTTGCTCATTAGTCACTCTTTCAGAACTGGGCCACCTGCAGTCAGGGATCGATCAACTTTCCATCACCACAAGATTCACCATTCGGAGACACCCCCACCACACACACACACACACACACACACACACACGCGCGCACACACACACACACACACACACACACACCAACCCCCACCTTCAGAAGCCACCCCATCAGTGGCTATATCAAGCACGCCAACAGGGGGCTGCATGCTTCTTAATTTCTGATATTCGCATGCTCATGTGACTTTACGCTCGCGCTTAATTTGATGCTTCGCTCCAAACCACACGAACACATCGATGTACACGGATGCGAGATCATGACTGCCTTGTTAAAAAAAAAAAAAAAAAAAAAAAAAAAATACTGTTCGGCTCTGAGCAGTAATACCACACATATACGTAGCGGATGGAATTGGTAATTATCCGTCAAGTGGACTAAGAGATGGGACTAAATTCAGTCATTAAATGCTTTGTGGCTCTTAGCATGAAAAAAAACAAATCCAACACATTTTTTAATTCAAAAATGAAATTAGAGATACACGTATGTACTCACTTCACAGAAAGCAGCAGTTTGGCACATCAAGAGAATCATTCTTCAAAAAAGCAGCCTCAAGCTGTGCATTGCCACTCCCAGTTGAGGTTTAATGTCAAATAAACTAAATACATACAAAATTGCATGCTGCGCATTTCAAACAAACACATTACTTTGAATGTCCGCTAGCTTCATGCTAACATACCATATAAAACGCTATAGACGGGCTAATAGAACTAGCATCAATGTTGTGGTCGGACGGCAAAGGGCTAAGTCTTTCTTCTTTCTTTTCTTTTTTTAAAGGTGGGAAGCTCAAGAGACTCATTTTTTTTCTGGGGCGTGCCATTGTGGCATGTTGTTGGACATGTTAAACTGGTAATTCCCAACATGTGTGTTTCACTCAACAGGTCCAAAATTTAGATATCATTTAGTACATTGTGCCCTTCTTCATCCGTCTATTCCAATGATGTATAGTGACAGGCAGAACAATGAAATGCCCTTCCATTAGATGGCAATAGGTAAATAATTCAGATTCAGAATTCAGATTCAGAAAACGTTATTTATCCCCATGGGGCAATTAATTAACCCATGTATCCCCGTTTTTGTGTCAATTTATAACTCGACACTGTGTTAAACGATGTATTAATGATAAATAAATGACAAATAAAAACATGACATATTTGAGGATGCCTGGATGTCTTACTTTACTGCTACAGCCGGTGGTGCCGCATGTTTTTCTGCTTCTTTTTTTTTTTTTAAAACTCAAATGCAACAGAACCTGTGGAAGAAGTGGCATTTAGACTGGACCTTTCTTTTTTTTCCTACCATCTCCTCCCTGTTGCAAATCCGCAAGATTGTGAAGATTTCTATTATCAAGGATGCTCCCGTAATGGTGAAAGCAAATAACACCGACGACAAAGTTTTATATTTCCCGGCCCACCCATGGTTGCTAAGGCGCATGGGGAATCGCACATACGAATACTTCTACAGTACTGGGACCCAATGGGCCAAAGCTCAACGCGTTTACAGTGTGTGTGAGCCTGTGTGAGCCTGTGTGAGCGTGTGTGTGTGTGTGTGTGTGTGTGTGTGTGTGTGTGTGTGTGTGTGTGTGTGTGTGTGTGTGTGTTTATTTTCCCTCCCCAACCAGCCTGTCTCTGTGGTGATATGTGTAACATATGGGAAATTATTGTTGGGTTATAAAGGGCTGTTGCCTTCAGCAGACATGCAATAAATTAAGCAGGGGAGGGGGGAAAAAAAAACAAAACAGCTCTTTAGTAACACTTAGTGCACATTTCCTATCAAGACTGCTCTCCCTCTCCCCCCTTTCCGCTGTGACTCCTTCACTCTCCCTCTCTCCTGTCATCATAACGCAGGCCACAACACAATTTCTGCCTGTTCTCCTGGTTGGTGGTAGCTGAGTGGGATGTAGCCGCACAAATTACACACATAAACCTTGCAAAAAAAAAAAAAAGTTTTACTAGTTTCCACTGCTCTCCGCCACACAGGCCACGCACGCACGCAGCAAGTATGCGTGTGGGGCTGCTGAGCAGTATTATTGGTCCAATTATATGTACGAAGACAACAGTGAACAAGGAAAGAGGCAGAGAGGGAGGGTGGTTGGTCATGCAGGCCCAAAATGGCCGTAAACACGCCAAAAATAAAATGACACATGACAAGTTGCAATTTATGGACGGCGGAGGAGAAGGAGGGGTGAGCGGGAAGGATACGACGGGCATGTGAGGAACTATTCACAGAATGTTAGCGAATCAAAGCAACCTGGCGCCACCAAAATGGAAGAAGGGAGCGACTTCAAAGTCGCAGTGTGATGCGCAATGCACAAGAAGAGAGACAGGAAGTGTGTGTGTGTGTGTGTGTGTGTGTGTGTGTGTGTGTGTGTGTGTGTGTGTGTGTGTGTGTGTGCGTGCGCACGTGTGGAAGAAAGACAGCATTACACGATGATGTTAGCAAAGGCAAGCTGCGAATGGAAGGGGCACACTTCCTCATGTGAAATTATGCTACATCACACTGACACACGCAGACATGGGAGGGAAGAAAAAAAAAAATCACTCCTCCTGGAAGGCTTTCTAGAAACAAATGCAGAACAAAATCAAACCAAAATTGCACTGCAAACCTGAAAAAGTGAAAATTCACTTTAAAAAAATCAAAGTCATTTGCAGCCGAAAATTCAAACATTTGAATTGAATGTACTCATTCCAAAGTGAGAGTTACTTTAAAGCACATTTGTCAAATTCAAGGCCCGGGGGCCTGGTCTGGCCTGCCACATCATTTTATGTGGCCCGCGGAAGCATGTGAACTTCCATGATGCTTGCTAAAATCTCGACCACAATTTCAAACTCTCGTACGTAAAGAAAAAGAGACATATTGAATGTTGAATAAACTGTTAGTATTGACTTTTTTCATTTGGTTTCAGTCATAACGACCCTCCAAGGGAAACGGTAACTAAAATGTGGCCCACGACAAAAATGAGTTTGACAACCCTGTTATAAAGATACTGAGTTTGAACGATCATTCCCCACCCATTCATGTAATCACTGCTGCAGAGATACAAAAAAAAAAAAAAAAACAGGTCAAAGGTTAAACAACCTGAATTCAGATTCATCGTGCACTTTCATGCGCTCTTTCTCACATATGCTTCCATTTGAATACTGCCTGAGAAATTTTATAAATATCAATAAAGGCAGTTAATTTGAGGTGAGTGTCAGGATAGAAATGTCACAGTACGAATTGAAGCGAACCAAAAAAAATAAAAAATGGATCCACACTCAAAGAATCAAAATGAATAAGTACCTAAAGAGGAATTTTGGCCTGAAGGTGGATGTGAACGTATCTTAAAAATTTGGAAATGTTATGATTCTAATAAAGTTGGTTGGGGCTGGGCATCATGGGTTGCAACGTCCCTGTATTAAGGTAATTAACCCCCCAACAAATCCTGGATCCATACTGAAAAGTTAAATTAAATAAGTTGACTTTACTTAAAGGGGAAGTTTGAAATTTTCACTTATCAGTCATTTGTTGAAACAGTTACAATGTCTTGAACAGTATTGCACGGTAAGTATGAGCCACAGGGCTGACCCTACGATAAGTGTGCCTTATTTCGTAAATGAAAATGTTTTTTTTTTTACATTTTTTGGGGGGAATTATTTTGTTAGTTTTCATTGGCAAAAAGAACCTTGCAGTGGAGGAAACTGTGAAGTAAGATGAGATACACCTGAAGAGTTGGTCATCTAATTCTACAAAAATAAACAAATACAGATATATCTTTGCCATTTCAGTGACTCCATCATGGTTGTGAAACGTCAAAATTATTCTAAGTCACCATTACATATTTAAAAAAAATTTAACTATCGTGGCTGTTATCCAGTTTCCCAAATTTCCATTAAGAGCCACAGCAATTAAAAAAAAAAAAAAAGACAAGAGGGAGAAGCACGTGGTTGCTTTCTTCAAAGTTGTTGGAGCTGCCAAAGGCGCTGAGCAGAGAAAACACTTAAATTGAACAAAGTGTTTGAGTGCAAAGTGCTGATTTGTCTTCACCATGGGCAACTTTGCTTCTGCCAACAGCCCCCAGGAAGTCAGAGCCCATCCACAATTATTATCCGTCCAGACTAATTGATTAGAGCTAAAGAGGGAGCCGAGAACACAGTCGTGTCCGCATCGTGGTCTGCGAGCCAGTTGCGGCCCACCACTTGTTTTATTTATTTATTTATTTTACTGACATGCAGCTTTATAATTAGGCCATAAATGTATCTAGTACATAAGCAACATAATGGTCTCCATTTTCCATAGACAGGTGCACATGCTCTCTGCGTGAAAACGGGCGCATCTTCATTGTTGTGCCGGGGCAAGTCTAGCTGACCGTGTTTGGGAATTTGGCAGACTGCGCTATGCCATGCTGGGCGTACCGGGAGACTGAAGGATTTATTTATTTATTTTTATTTTTTAAACGGCCCTGGCATATCTGACAATTTGGTGACAGAAAGTACACAAGATGTTCGATCATCTAAGAGCTGATCTAAGTTTTGGCACAGGTGATTGAAACGGATTTCTGTGTTCCTTTGATATATGTGGAGGATGTCATCATATTTCCTTTATAAATGTGACAACAGCATGCATCAAAGCCTCTGAATCATATAACTGAAATAATTGATTGCATTATAATTATCATCTTTTTATCTTTAATATATTTTAAAAGTGGCCACTTGACCGCGATACAACTTGTGTGAGCGTGTGTGTGTGTGTGTGTGTGTGTGTGTGTGTGTGTGTGCGTGCGTGGGGGGGGGGGTCGGTCACAAACAGAGATATAAGGTTTGGGTGACCTTATAGCGGCCAACGTAACATCATCATTTTACAATCTCCTGCATGCACTCCAGTGAGCGAGTGCATTATGATTCCGTCATGTAGACCGCACGTTTCATTTGTGCTAAATTTAAAGGGACTGGTCGTGAATCAAGTCAGCTGCGTTTACACCCACAACGGCACACACGCATCTTTCCACCTGCACCCGTCTACAAAAACACCAAAAAGAAAGAAAACTCCGCCCATGAACACAGTTGGACCGCACTTAGTGCACGACTTGCGCGAGGCACGAAAATCGGGCCCAATGAGTGAACTTAGTGGCAAAACATGATCTACGCCTGATGCCCTTCATTGTTAAATCACATTTTTTCAACTCCATTATTTTCGTTGCTGTGAAGTGATGACTTCAAGGAAATAAACCAGTGAATCTGTTGGAAACATGTCATCTTTGATAGAGTTGCATTTGAAATATGACATGCGGAGCCAATTTTAACACAAATAATGGCCGTTAAGCATGAAGGAAAGCGTTAACAAAATATATGTGCTTACTGACACTGCATCTTAATGGGCATATGAGTTCTGTCAGCCATGCATGTCCTTTACCAACTGCTCATATCTGCTGAACATCATTTTCCGTATTTTACGCACTATAAGCCGCACCTAAAAGCATTCAATTTTCTCAAAACTGTCCTCCTAATAATCCAGTTCGCCTTATAAATGGATCAATATTCAGATTTCTTGGACGTAATATTTTACATGTTCTACAAAGCGCTTTGTTCCAGGTGCAGCGGTTGTGAAAGCTCCATATAAATAAAGCCATATTGTATTGTATTGTATTGTATTCCTTTTAGCGTAGCTCCATCTTGTGGATGGATAACGCAACCACAGCCACTATTGTAGCTTCTATTCTATGCACCTAAAAATGCAGTGCGCCTTCACTCCTGAAGTGCCTTGTAGTGCGGAAAATACGGTAGTCTCCCATAAGGAAACAAGACGATATTGGCATTAAATCGGCACAACTTTGGCCAATTATTGTTATATTGAAAAGACTTAATATCAGACGATTAATTGGTGGGGGCCCACAAAAAAGCCTCAAGTGTCTTAATTTGGGCTCAAATGTGAAATATTCTATTGCTATGGTAACATTGCAACGGCCGCAGCCCTGCTCCCAGCTGTTAGTGGGTTTTGTGTGCGTCGAGCTGGGCCGGCCGGCCGAGCGCTTGCGTGTTTGTGTGCGTGCACGCGTGCATTGATGCCGCCTCCGTGCTGTGCGCGGCCTTTCAGTCTTCAGAATAGCGTCTCGACTAATCCGTGAAAGTTGCGGCGCTCTGAACTGGCCGCCAAGCCTTTTCCCACTGAAGCGACGGCCCGGGCTCGGCGTCCAGGCTTCACACATGATTGGTCCCTCCCATGGCAGGACTGCCCTCCCCGCTGGGCGCGGGGCTGCGCTCCCCCCCCTTGCCGGGGCCGCCTAATCGGCTTCCCCTGCACCGTAATTACCAGTGCTGACTGAGCCCGGGACTTGAGCAAACTATACAAGTCTAAGCCGGCCGGGCCCTCGCACATCCACGGCAGGCCTGGAAACGGGCCTACGTTGAGGCCCCGACTCCTGACTAGTACACCTGCTGATGTGCAGAGATGGGCCGTCAACTGTTGCGTGGTCCAGCACTCTCAGGCAGGTGACGTGTTTATTTGGATAAGGCCATGAGAAGAAGCTGTGAGCGGTAACTATCTTCTTGTTGGGCTTCAACACTAAATCCACCCTGCAGGGACACAAGCCTTTGATATGTGACCATTTCAAAATCACAATGAGACCAGTGTGCATATGTGTGTGTGCGTGTGTGTGTGTTTGTGAGTGTGCCAGTGGAAAATTACCAAGTTGATGCTGTGCAAGAAATGTGAGAGCAATTTTCTTGGCAGTGTCCAAAACCGAACAGACACTTGATTATTTTTCCAACGACGGACAAAATATTAGGGACACCAATATTTTCTGATGAGATCCAACACTCAGGTTTTGCTTTTACAAAGACAGATGAGATCAGGCCCAACGCACTGTATTTTGTCTCACACTGAATTGTAGAACCTTTCAAAGGATAGCCTAAAACGCCACTCTGAAATCATGACACAACTTTGAAACTTGAACCCTTGAAACCCTTGAACTTGAAACCCTCACCTTAATTTGAAACCTTAACCTTACTTTGAAATGTGAAAACAAACTTGTACCTCTATGTCATTTAGAAGTTGCTCTCTTTATGATAACGCTCACAATCTAACCAACAACTGAGCGCATTGCTAAATTGCGACCCTCGGCAGTTTCAGAATCATGTCGGGAGGCGTTTCTAACGCTTCGGTTAGCTTTATGTACAATCATAAGCAAGCAATATAAACTCTCCAGTCACAAAATAAAGACACCATTTCTGCTTTGGATCCCGCGCGTGTGTCCCTTAAGAAGTGTTTGGCTAATTTGCATAAAGTACTATGCGCCAGTCCAAGGTCACCACTACCATAGCAATGTTCAAACAACCACATACTGTATTTTCATTCGAAAAGAAGAACAATTGCTTCAAAGGGCCTGGCAATGGCATGATCCTGACTCTATTAAATGGAAATGAAATGGAAGCCCAGCTAATGCCGGTTGCCTGTATGTGTGTGTGCTTTAACTGTGTCAGATGGACCGCTGTGAAAATGGTCATTAAAACAACAAAGCTAGCGGTGACTGTTGCACTGTATTGTATGTTCTCGGAAAAGCCAATCTGATAAAGCAACAGCTCCATTGTGAGGATGGAAAACCTCGCGGTTTGCCTTCAACAACCAACTTGAGAATCTTTTTTTTAAAGACTATTTTTTTTTTACTCTTTACTTTCTGCTTCTGATTTTGTACAAATAGGCAGATATTTTTTTTCAAACTCCACAGATGACGATGCAACATATAAAAGATAGTCAAATCTACATGGATGAGACTTTGATTGACTGACTTAATGTGTCACTTCATCAGCGAAGGACGGTGGTGGGCAATAAAACCGTTTTCCTTGCGTGACTGCTGACAAAAGTGTTTTGGGCATGATTATCAACTCACGTTTAGACAAATGCTACAGAATTTCTTGGATGGCAGTTCACAGCGCAGATGGACAATAACTCAAAGCATACTGCAAAGGCAACGAAAGAGGAGTTTTTGTTGGAAGCAAACAAGTGGAAGGTTATGCAATTGCTCATCAATCACCTGACCTAAATCCGACTGAGCATGCATTTCACTTATAGGAGACAAAACTTAAGGGAAAGTGCCCCAGAACAACAAGCAGGAACTGACGACAGTGGCAGTCAAGTATCATCAAAGGTGAAATGCAGCGTCTGATGATGTCATAGACGCGCGCCGGACAGCAGGCTATAATTGACCATAAAGGATTTGCAACCAAGTATTTAAACATGAAAGTTGGATTTGGGTTGTCCCATTACTTTTGTGATAGGCATTCATACAAACTGTTGTAAAAATCAAATTAGAGGTATATTACTACGACTACCTTTACTACAATTTTTTTTTTTTTTTTTACTGCAAACTTCCCTTCAGACTGTACTATTTACTTTCACCTAAATAAAACAGTTGAATCAGAACCTCTGGATTTAGTAGTTATTTTTGACATCGTACTCTACTCAAATCCACCCTCTAACAACCAATCTCAAAACTGAGAATTCAATAGCGTTAGCCACCAGGTTGTGGAAATTGAATGCAGGCTGGGCTCCTTGTGCCAGCGGTGAGGGAGCATATGGGAGCGTCCACGCAGGTGAAAGCCGCCGACCTGGCAACGCGCTCCAAAGGCGGCTACACGTCAGTGTCCTGGCACAGGCCCTTCACCACAACGCGGATCAGACAGACGCCCGCCACTCGTTAGCTTATTACTCTCTTATTAGGGACATTTTTGCCTTGCACGGATTGGCAGAGCACCCGCCAGCAAGCCTCTTCACATGGCCCGGCCTCTGTCAGAGCTGATCAAAAGACATTTCTTCACATCTCCAAACGGCAGGGAAAGAAGAGAAGAAAAGAGTTGGAGAAGAAAAGAGCCAGAAGGGGGCATACTGCGCTCTCTCTCTCTCTCTCTCTCTCTCTCTCTCTCTCTTTTTCTCTCTCCCTCTCTACTCTGGTTCCTTTGGTGAATGACTACTTTTCACAAAGCCCCGCACCCGTCCACCACCCGCCCCCCCTTCATATTTTTTCATTCCTGGCACAAAAACAAAAAAAAAGTGAAACAGCACGACCCTTCCGGTTTTGGGCATATCAAAAAGAATTATCCTCAGGTGAAGAATGCGTCTATAGAACGACAACAATTCCGAAGGAAAGGCAGGCGGGTGGTGGGTGGGGTGAAGGGGGTCTGCCAGGTCCTCACAAATGGGACCAGCTTCCCAAAAGCAGGCAGGACCCCCTCGGTAGTGCTAATGAAAAGTGTAACTTTAGCCTCCCAGCTGTACGTCTCAATCCATAATCCTTCCCCAAAATCCTGGCCGTAGAGACGCCTCCCGGTCCCATGGCGCTCCCCATCCTGAGCCGGGCTGGGGCCTGATTTAGTTCTGTGTCCACCTCGCAACCTGAGCATCGTCTCGGACTCCTTTCCCCTATTTGGGAGAGCAATTTGCAGCCCGGTCCCGTGGACCCCTAACTCCCCCTCAAAAGCCACCACAATGCCACTGCTGTGGTGACCCTGTGTGACAAGAACACGGACATTTTGACTGGAACTTGGGTTTTCTCTGTGGATGGATGTGTCCCTGCAGTGTGGAGGTGAGTCTGTAGGCTCACATGTCCATATGTGTGTGTGTGTGTGTGTGTGTGTGTGTGTGTGTGTGTGTGTGTGTGTGTGTGTGTGTGTGTGTGTGTGCATCTGTTGAGGTGGGGGTGGGTGGCAAGGTGGGGGCACCAAGTTGGGTATCTATAGCAAGCAGATTTGACATGTACTGTAACTTTAGCTAGCCAGATCAACATCTGTCTGAGGAGTCGTAATTAGATTTTAAATCATCAGACGTGTCACTCGCGTTTTCTGGAACAGAACGTGAATGAATGAGAAGATGAAATCTGGAAAACAGTTTTTGCCCAGTCAAACCTGAATTATGATCTCGGCAACGTCATTTCACAAGTGCAAATGATGTCAATGTTGCCATTCATGTGTATGCCGTTTGCCATGACCGATATCTTGCACGTCAGATCGATATCTGCAGCCAAATTTGAGATATTTGCAATAGGATTCTGACTCGTCAACATTTGAACTAAGCGATTTGAAAATAGGGAAAAATGACATTGCAGATATCTGACAGGACAACCATAGATAGGTGGGAAGTAGTTGTGAATATCTGTGACGTTCTTTTTTTTTTTTTGATTGGTGCAAAAAAGGTAATTATGGATATGTGTAACATCCAATCTCACTGTCTAAAGGAGTTGCCCTCGAAGTGAAAATGTCTCAGTAGTTGTCAGGGTCGGGCCAAGGAAGCAGCTTGTGAAACACTGTCCATACAAATCACGCTGTCAGTCCGTGAGTGTGTGTTTGTTGACGGTCTCACAGTCACCTGAGACGATACTTTACAGCGTGAGAGAGACAGAAAAAAAAAGTATCCTCTTGGCATGGCACGCCAACTATGTAAACGTGATTAAAAATATATCGATTCCCAGTAAATTATTCCGGCCATGTGGAAAAGGAAGGCACTAATTGGAGGAATTATAACTAATTGATGGCATCGGAGTGAATGTAGACATTTCAAAGAGACCGAGACGATTGAGCCGTCTCGGCCGAGCAGGCCTGTCGGGCTCGGGAAGGATGGCGAACGTTCTGCTCGAGTAAAGGCGAGGCGACCCGTGGCCAGCTGAATTTCAACTACGTTCGGCTGTCTGTGCGCTCGTGCACTGGCGGCAGCAGCGCCAGGTGGTTGACGGGCACGCTAAAAAAGGGATCAGCCCATTATGTGAGTGTGCACCTCCCCTATAGGACTGTAGAAGGAAAAAAAAAAAAAAAACGAACATATTTTAATCTTTTAGCGTCGACTTAAAATCTTGTGTAAAATGTAAACACCCCACAAAAATGGTGACTTCCAATGGTAAAAAAAATAAAAAGTACATTATTTAAAATGTGCCATGATCATAGAGCACAGCCTCAACCAATGCAAATGCAGACAAAATGGCCGCTGTTGCTAAGCGAACACGGGAAGAAGATGGAGCTGTTGCTCTTTGAAGATTTTCTCCAAAAACACCCCCCCTACCCCCACCCCTTGCCCTATGTTGCAAATAAAATAAATAAAGGCAAGAAATGCACACACAAGTTGGTGTGGGATACTAAATCGTCTCAATTATGTCCGCCTCGCACGACGGACTTTTATTTCATTTTCAGACGGGCGTGAATTTTGAGAAACGGACGTAAATAAAATAACACAAACGTCTGCATTAGAATGGGTGATTACATAAATATTTTGAGGCAGAATGTGGAGTTTGGGATGACTGTGATGTGACAGCTTCATATGAAAGTCTGTTTGAGTCGTCGCAGTTGAAAGCGCTTGCTAGTATGACACAAGGAAAGTCTTCAAACGCCCCCCCTCCATCCCCCTCCCACACCCCCACTCTCCCCATGCGTAAGGTTAACTTTGAGTAATCATGTGAGAGAGATTTCTTTGGATGCCTCATAGAAAGGCGGAGGACTGCTAACTTTCTTCACTCGCTATACTTTTACTTTTTCACACATTTCAAACATGGGGATGGAGGTAAAGAGATTTTGGAGAAGAGGCCGGTTACAAAGTTACAAAGAAAAAAAAGACAAGAAAGATGTCACTTTTATTTATTTGAGTCTTTTGAGGTGATTCACACACAAACGGATGACAGTAGATACTTGAAATTGATGTTGCGTTTTGATGCATTTTCTTAATAAAATTACCGACGTTTAAAAATGTTTGGGAGTTGTCACACGCTCCGTGTAGTGCAAAAATATGTTTTATGTTGAACAAGTGTGCTTATCAGAAGATGGGAGGTTGCTGATGCTAGAATCAGTCAAACAGATGGCACGGAACTTTCATTGTTGCAAAGACGAGTTTCACTTAAGAACCGATTGGACTCCATTGTTGTTGTTTTTTTTTTTTGTTTTTTTTAAATTTTTGCTTTTGATCAACAACTGCAGCTTGCATTTATGCTTGCATAGTAATAATGGTTGACGATGGGAGCGGCCAGACAAAAGTCTCTTGAAGAAGGCAAATGAAAGAGTGGTCCACCTTCAACTTAAGAGCTCATGAATTACTTTGCTTTTGATATAAGTTTTACAAAAGTAAAAAAAAAAAAAAAAAAAAGAAAGAAATGGAATCAATACAATTTGAAAACAGATGGCATCTCCAGAAAACTATAACATGAACGAGAGCAAAGTACTTCAGATGTTTTATTTATTTATTTTTTGAATGTAAATTGGAGAAGGGGTTCATTAATTCACACGCTATTCAAAAATTGTCCATCGTTTGGGAATAATTCGGGAATTATATTTCAAATACACAGCACATTATTTGTTATTTCTTACATTATAGACTGCAATTCAAGTTCAAGCTCCTGTTGCCGAAATTAAAAGTGAAAAAATATACTTTAATATTTAGAGCGTGCTGCATGCTTGGTAGGTTTGACATTTATTCTAATTGATCACTTTTGATTAAACAGTCATAATAAATATGTACAATGTCTTTTTAATTACAATCAGGTTTTTCATAATTTTATTACAACAACATACTGGAAGAAAAAAGCGTGCACAATTCAAATATCAATCAATACGTCTTATCACTGAAAAAAATGGTGTGTTGAATTTACTCAATTTCATTTCGTCAAGTGGTTACACAAATAAAAATCGTTTGGTTCCAATTACAATTTTTAACTAGATGTATAGTCTACTGAAAAAAAAATCTAAATCCAGATGATTTTATTTCGTGCAACCACTTGACGAAATAAAATTGAGTAAATTCAACAAATACTTTTTTTCAGTGGGAACAGTATTTGCATTTTGTGAAAATGTCTTTCGCTTGGCAAAAATGTAAATTACAAAGAAGCACAAACAAAAACAATACATTATTACTACTGTTATTATTCTTATTCTTATTATTATTGTTATTATGATTGTGTTTTGAGAGCACAACATGAGATCATGCGATACAATATATCATTGTCAAATGTCATCATTGCGCATAAGTAGAAATGTATTCTTTCTTTCCGCACCCTTTTAATTTGATTGGGTTTAGAATTAGGAGCGTGACAGAGAAAAATAATCAGTGAAATAGGGAGCTTTTTTTGTTTTCGTGCTAATATTTTGGGGGTTTCTGTCATTCTTTTCATTTAAATTTCAAAAGGATTGTTTGAAATCTGAACAGTTGGAATATAAAAATGGGAGGAAAAAATATATACGTATATACATAAAACAATTAGCCTAATTGCTAAGTTAGAATGAGGGAAAAAAACATCCTCTTTGAAATAAAAGGGGCTTCATGTTGGCGCAGCTTGTAATGCCCTCACCTGGAGGATTTCAAATAATAATGATGCCCACCACCTTTCCACTGTACTTTTTTTTTTAGAGGGGGGGGGGGGGGGGAAAAAAAAAAAAAAATAAAAAAAAGAAAAGATTCATGAGACAAATGTGGACTGCTGACAAGAGAAAAATAGCAAAGATGTCCTCTAAAGGTGCTCCAATTTCACACTGTCAAATTAAAGTCCCATCGTATTTCAGGCCTTATCCTGATGAAGCCAGTTTGCTCTCCGGGCTACCTTTCGATGACATACTTATAATTTAGGTCACCTCTATTTGTCAGTTGAATTTCATCAAGGTGATTTAACAGAATTTGTAAATACAATTCACTCCCTGCTAATACTTCATCATTAGGACTTCAGTGTTCAAATAAGTGTGTGTCGGCTGGTTCCACTTTGTTGACTTTGCTTTGTATGGTGAGCATGAAAATGTGTTTGTCAAGTCAACGCTGAATGTCGAACACATCACAACACATGTCTGAGCCCCGCTTGCTGTCAGGCGTCACACCACGCCGCTCGCTCCTGGAAAGTCTGCTGCACGTCACTCAGCATTTGCTTGGGATGACAACAGGACTAGCGAGCACGCACACACGCGTCCCGACCGCAGGTGCTCACTTGAAGGACTTTGACGTTGACGCACACATTTGCAAAGCCGAGAGTTTTGAATGCTTTTAGCTCAGAATAAGTTTACAGAAAGAGCAAATTAGTTGTGCTGCGAAAATCACAAAGGACAGGTGAGGTTTGGATAATTTGGGCGATTTAGGAAGTTATGTGCAAAGTAAAGGCTCAAGAGCATCCTACAAGACAAAATGTTTTAAAAAAAAAAAAAAAAAGTATGTGAGGTTTAAAAGTTTGGGTTGGGATTAGGGGTGAATCCCGTTCAGATTTATTGAATGACATGTCTGCTTCTTTTTCATTTGTTTGTAGGTATACCAAGATTTTTTTTTGTACAGTTGTGTCCATGGTAAATCCCAATTTCTAATGTGGCAGTTTAAAAAGAATTGGGAAATCTAAGCCCTTGTACACAGAAGACCACTGACATACGTGTGTGTATTTTCATGAAAAGTAAAAACAATTATACAAGAAATCTGCCCGGGATAATTCAACTGTAATTCTGGATTTTATTATTATGTAGTATTTTGTGCTATTTTCCAAAAGTGGGAGACATACTGCCACTTGTAAACTATGCTACATGTAATCACTTGTGGAGATTGACCGAAATACAGGGTGGCTTGCTAAAATGTATCATTTTGCTAGCTTGTTTAAGTTCTTAGTGGTTTTCATTGAGATATAATTAACATGAGCAAAGTCTTCATATTGATGAATACTGTGTATGTATAGCTAATTTGAGAAAGTATTTTAGAAGTGTGTATCAAACTGGTAGCTCTCATGTTCAAAAAGGTTAGTAACCCCATGTAATGTGTTATGCTAGGCTATGCTATAAGCAAATACATCTCTGTGGGACTGCTTTTTTTAATTTATTTTTTTACAAAAGCACATTCACTGTTCCTTGTGTTTGGGTTAGCAAAGAGATTTAGGAGCAATTCACACAAAAAGTTCTTTTTTTTTTTTTTTTTTGGTTACACTAAATACCACCTAAAAAAATGTTTGCTCCCCATGAACCACCATCATGACCAACATTAAAATAAAGGTATGAGTGGGCGGAACTGTTTCAATATTTACACTGCACTTAAATATGGAATAAGACAGAACTGTACTGAAACAACGATTCAGTTAAAATGTCTTGCACATTAAAAGTTTGATGCAAATGTTTTGAACTTAAAAGCGAAATACAACTGAATTGCACTGAGGCATTGCTTTTGCCATGTACCACACGCAATTCATTATGCCCCAACTTTAACGCGCCAATCAAACACATGCACAAATCTGCCACCTTTGTGAATAACTTTCTTGATATTTTGGCCTTTTCACGTCTGCTCGTAACTTTGTGAAAATTACTCTTAGTATGGAATCGTACAAAATGATTTGGCTTTCGCTCGCAATCAAAAAAATTTACGAAGGGCAATGGCAGTAAGTACTTCTTGAGTTCAAAGACAGCCTTGCATGGTGCGAGTGTATCAGACAATTTCCCAAACTGGGCCGCAGATGCCGAAAAGGAGGCCCGAACACAAAAAGTGTTCAGTGAAGGGACCAGGTCGACTTGGGTCGTCAGGCGAGGTGCGAAACCTCACCCTGACTTTGTAACGCTTACGAGTGGCGAACCGCTGCCAAGATAGGACGATATCTCAACCCAATCTGTCACCAAATGGAGTGAAAAAGAAATGGAGTGCCAAGAGCGCAAGTCTACATCCTCGCTAACACACACACACACACACACACACACACACACACACACACACACACACACACACACACCTCCTTATCTCCATTTCATTACACTTACAAAATGGCTCATAAAAACGTGGATTCATGAAGTTCTCTTAACACATTAACAGAATGGCTCTTAAAAAAAAAAGGTCATGTAAGCTCTTTAAAGAAAAAGTCTCAGCGCTTCTTCTGCTAACTGGCTTATTATTTTACACTTCGGAGAACTTTTATCGGGAGTTATGCGGCGCCGTGCTCTCTCAGTGGTTATTTGGACGGCTCCTTTTTTTTTTTTTTTTTTTTTTTTGCGAGGAGAGCCCGAGCCTTCGCACGTCTGCCACCCTTTTGCACCGATCTGACAGTGACGGTGACAGACAAGGCATCTCTGGCATGGCGCTGACATGGCGCTGACATGTCGCTGACACCAAATGTTCATGTTTGCATTCGGGAGGCGTGTGGCGCAGAAAGTTAAGGCATGTTAAACTATCGGTCGTGGAAGTACTATATGTGGAAGAATGCTTTTCTAAATGTTACTGGTAAAATTAAACTCACTCAAAACGCATTATTATTTTTATTCCAACAAAGACAAGCCCGTAATTTGACTTTGTGTATCATCGTACGCGAGTTCCTTCTGTGACAATACTGCACCTGTTATTAGAATGCACTCTTGAAGCCCGTGATGTCACATGCCTTTCATCGAACTTCATTTTTCACAAAACTCATCAGGCAGATTCTCGAAAGGCATCACTTTCCCTGTAAAGAAAAAAAAACCACATTTGTTGAGCCATTATCATTGCATCATCAAAGAGAACAAGAAATTTCCACTACTTCAGACTGCCGAATAGTTAAAATAGAAATAACAAACGTGGGGACAGACCAATAGTATCGATTTATGAAAAAAAATACTAAATTGACCAAAATCTGACATAAGTTCCTACCCAACATAATCGTGATTGAAATAAATCGGTTTATAGTGCAACATGATCAGCAAACTTTTCTGACACTTAAAAACTTGTCATTGTTCCTCCTCCGTCCAATAAAATCCAAATTCTCCTCCCTACAGCAACACTGCTGCAACACTTGTGTTAATAATATTTGGAATGGAGGAAAAGTGGTGGGTTTCATAGCACATCTGTGACAAACTACCTGCTGGGAAAGATAAAAGTAGCGGTTTGGGATCAAGAGGCAGGGCTCCTCACTGGGATTCTCAACCCAGTTTAACACCATTTTGGGACATTTTGAACTTTTAGGCTGAAACTTTCACACACTTGGTATTTTCTTTCCAAATGATTTTTTTGGGGGGTACTACACTACTAATCTTGAATGGTTCACTGTATTGATATGCTATAGGGCTCTGGTGATGGAGCTGTTCTGATGACTTAGTGAGATTTTGAATATTCATCAGCGGGCAGTTGACGGAAACTGCCATTTTTAGATGGAGGTTGCTTGGAAACGTATCGTTTTAATATATATCTAAAAATTCATCTAACCTGCACCCTGTAAGCTGAGTAGCTCTGAAAATGTTTTTCTATGAATTACGTAGATGCATAAGCAGTTCGCTTAGTAACAGTGATGAGCAATGTGAGGAAGAAAAATGAACAGAAAAACATGCCTAATTTTTTTTTTTTCCAAATGTTAAGGTACCGCTCACTGGTATCAATTTGTGCGCCGTGGCAACGCAGCTTTTGCTTAGTTGGGTCTTTCTTCAGCCCTTTTGTGACGGAATAATAGAAGCTATCCCAGCACAAGGATCAGTTGGTTTGACTTCAGTTTTTACAAAGGGCGGCGGATTTCATTGACTTGCTTGGGTTTGTTTAAATCAGCTCTTCTGCACGACAATGGGACGGACAACCTGCGTCGGTTGAGCCGCGTGACTTCCGAGCGCTGACTTAAGCGGCAACCTGAGGCCGCAGGAAGGAGCAGCGAATTAATGTGTCTGCTTGTCTGTTGAGCTTGAAACAGGAAGAATATTTTTTGGGAGAGGAGAGAGAGAGAGAGAGAGAGAGAGAGAGAGAGAGAGAGAGAGAGAGAGAGAGAGAGAGAGAGAAATAATTATCTGTGGCCAAAACGAAACTGGCAGAGAATGCGAGGAGTGCATGTGGCAGTGGGCTGCACTATAAAGACATCTGCTGATTGCACAGTTTGGGGAGAGGACTGCTACAGAGACCAGCCTGGCAGGGAAACGTGCAAAAGAGAGACGGCAGGAACAAGAGACGCTCGCAGTCAGTCACCTTGAACATGAGGACGTATGTACACCCACTGGACACAACATTAGGCACGCCTACGCAGTCCAACACGAGCTCAATCCAACATTTTGTCTCGACGAACATAATGTGCAGTTTAAATGAGAGGTAATATTTGGAGCTCGGCGCATCATACGGAAAGGTAACAAGCAGATTAGAAACAGCTCTGTATAGTATCATTTATTGTCACATAGTATCAGTGTATGAGTGTCGGATTACACTGGTCGACACATTTTTTTCCATTTTTTTTTTGCACTCAATAACGGACGACAACGAGGCACTCTAAAGCTGGCACTGCGGTAACAAATCTCTCATTTTTAGAGTCGACATAGTTTTTTATTTTCCGATATTTTAGCGAATTGTTGATATTGAAACTGTTGTTTACAATAATATGAAATATATAGGACCCCTGACTCGTTTTTGATGAACACATGTGCCTTCTAAACAACTGTATTTTAATTTCAGTCATGAATTACTTTGGGGAGTTGGTGCTTGGTGTTTGACAACTCCTGGCCAAGATCTTAGAGATTCGGCAACATCACTGCCATTCTACCGTCGTTGAACAGGCCTCCTCTTTTCATTTTAGAATTCAAGACAAAATTTTAACAGGCAGGTTTCATCATACTTGGTGGATCTGGTGTCATTTTATTGTCCTGCTAGGTTTTCTATTTCTTACTGGCCATCCAACAAGGATTAAAAACTTTGCAATCTGCTACCCCTTGAATGCACTTGCACTTCAGTGAGAAGGTGCTCTTCAGGGAAACGTTTTTGAAAAGCTATTAAGACCACATCGGTTTTGGACAGTCATTCCAGTAGGACTTCATTATCTCATTGAGTTTTTTCTTGTATGAACAGTATCATGTTCGTCCAGCTAACCATGTGAGCTGTGTGAATCAAGTTTACATCTTAAAAATAATGTGGCCAAACGGAGAAGGTTGGGAGATTTTTGACACATAATTGAGTGTGGAGTCTGTAGGAGAGTGGCCATACATGCCATCCTACTTATGGACGATAAGAGTGTGACATTACGGCAGCCATTTCACATCGACAACACCCACACCCTTCTGCCACGTTCCTTATACATTTGAATCAGTGTTGACTGCACTTGTTGCAACCGTGGACCTAAAGAGCTCTCACAGGCACATATTTTGTTCCAAGTAATCTGTTGATATCGAGAAGCACACTGAATGGGTTGAAGACACACTCACGAACTGAGATTGTTCTGTGCAGTGTAGAACAACATTACCTGCAAGTCCTATTGACAAGCGTTTTCTAATATTTTGACCCGTTGATGGAATTATATAGGGTCACCAAAATATTGGGAAAACATTTTTTTTTCTTTTCATCTAAAATCCTAGTATACATATTATTTTTTCAGATGAAACAAATTGGAGATATACCTAAAATACGGACCATTTAGCGCGAGTATGTTTGTGAATGGGGGATAGTTGCTGTGCGATTAAATCAGAAGCATAAAGGAGACATGTTTGAATGACAAAAGATTTTTGTTGTTGTTGACTATTATGCAATGAAAGTTGTCTCACAGTCGATTAATCAATGATGTCATTGATGATTTTTTTTCCCACAGTACTTCAGCAGTCCCCAATCTTGTTTTTTGCGCCACGGCCCGGTTTCAGGTGAAGACATATTTTGACGGGCCAACAGGAAAACATAAAAACAAATGATTAGTAATACAACAAGCCGGCTGACTTATCTTGTGAAAATAGGATCATGTGTTGGAAGACGAGCGGTGATCAGAATAGCCAAGGCTAGCTAACAGCTATCCTCACCCACAACCAGCCAAATTTCGTACCCGTGCAAACCCATGAAGAAGGTTTCGCCCTTTTTGGACTTTTGCAGCAGACACAGAGCATTACAGTCTACCGAGTGCAGTAGATGAGCGGGTGGTAAGTCCGATTAGTCAACTTTTGAATGCTAAATGTTGACCTACACAGAAAAAAAAACGGTGCATAGAATATTCATCTACTTAAAAAAAAAAACATGTATCTGGATCCAGATGATTTTATTTTGTACAACCACTAACAAAATAAAATCAATTCAACAAAATCGTTTTTCAGTGTAGTCAAGTCGACTCGTTGACTAGTCAACTAATGGTTTGAAACTCCACGACGAAGTCTTCTATACGAAGTCATTTGAAATCTTAGATCGCTAGCTTACAACATCCTCCTTGAACCATAAAGTCACCTGCTAACTCATGGACCTACAAACCTTTGCAATGGATATCATAAAGTACATGTACAGCTAACAAACCAAAAAAAAGATTGTTGAATTTAACCCTTTCAGAGACAATGGTTACTACAGTGGACAGCCTATGTTATCAGGTTACAGGGTGCATGAAAGGGTTAATCCATTTTATTTCGCCAAGTGGAAGAGTATACATCGACTCAAAAAAATATATCTGGATCCAGATGATTTTATTTTGTGGAGCCACTTGAAATAAAATTGAATAAATTCAACAAACCATTTTTTTCATGCATATGTTGGACTCCAGCGCGACTGCGAGTCAGTGGCACCGATGGGTGTCATTGCAGATCAACAGTATTTATGCACCCTGTCATTCACCCAGACCCGAGGTAGCATGTTGACAGAGCTTATGAAGACATCTCAGGCATCTGGTTCTCCCTCAGCTGAGCCACATGTGCTCCTCTGATCACATCGCGCCAAACGCGCCTCTTACGTGTGTTTTCCCCAAGTCTGCCCTCACTCCAGTGACCTCTGACCCAGACACTCTCTTCTGCTTTGTTGTGCAGGTCAGAGTCCAGACAGACACAGTCAGACGCATGGCCACAGTTTGGTACGCAGATTCACAGAGGCAGGTAGGTCTGCTCCAGGTGCCGCCCCCCCCCGCACCCCCACTCCAAGCAGGGATCCCCCACCGCTCTGCAGCTCTCAGGTCAGGGCCGAGGGCCCAGTGGGCCCCGAGCGCAGGTCACAGAGGGCTGGGATAGGCCGGAGATGAGATGGCGGACTGGCATGAGGACTGGTGTTTGATGTGGCGCCGGACTGGGCTATGTTACCGTGTTGCTATGGCTTTAATTAGCTCCTGCAGCTGCTACTTCCTGGTTGACACGTCCTGGCAAACTGGGGCTCTGTAATCTCTTACAGGTTGGGACTGTTTCGGGATCTTTCAGGATCTGTACTTTCACAGAAGTACAGATACTTTGTGTGGAAAACAAACATGGAAGTACTTGATGACTTAGAGATCTTGGAAAGTGAATTGTGATTTTTTTTTTTTTAATGCATTGTCCGTTTTTGAACATTGCTGAAAAGACGCCAAGACTGAGAACTGTGCTATGGTTAATTGGGCCACTACAAACTACATGGGGAACTCAAGGCAAAAAGATTCTGCGCAAAATGTTCTATGAGTAACCACTAGTCTCAACACGATACTCTGATGAATATTGCATATTGCGGAATAAGAATCATCTATCCGTCCTCTGCCGTCGACTGAAATTGATGTCAAAGTGCCCTCGGGCTCACATTGCGAACATCACGACTCATCTGATTTCTGTAAAAAAAAAAATAATAAATTAAAAAAACAACAACAAAAAAATACAAATAAAGTCTGTTATGCTCACAAAATTATGACATTACTTGAAGTCAATGTTTGGACCTATCAAATGAGACCGGCTAATTTCCCACGTCACACCTGATCTCTCACGGCACGCTTTATGGGGAATCTATTGAGTGTTTAGCGCAGATGCCGTTGACGAGTTCTCTCTTCACAAAGACGCGTTAAGTAACCACTGGAAATCACCCACAGAGGGGTAGCGGCGAGAAATTGATCTCAGATTAGTTGAGCGAGTCATCCGCTCTCCTCCTTTGTCCCTGCCAAGATGGTGGATCTCGACTTAGAACTCCTTAAAAGGGAGACTTCACAGCTGGCTAGAGAATACTAATACCCTGGACTCATTAAATTAATGGGAGCCTGATTCCCCCTTATACTCAACGTGCACCGTTGCCCTTTGAGTTTGCCGGGGCTAGAGGCTGCGCAGCACTTTGAAAGCCCTGACCGGCATATTGAGCGTGTTTTAATAGAAGCCTTTTGAGACTCCTGGTAAGATGCGCAGTAACTCTTTACCTTCAAGTCCTCGCACCTCTCTGTGTGATCTCGTCACATCGCCGCTCTATACTTGGATCCAGGCCCCGAGACAGGAAGGGGACCGACTGCGGTAAATGAGGCCAGAGGTGTCCATATCTGAGCGGAGGCCATTCTTTCATGGAGATGTGAATCTTTTAGACATGTGCCTGACCCTGCTTTGATGTAGAAAGGTGCCAGCCATAAGACGGACAAAGAAGGCTTACACGCGGACGTTCGGTGCGGTGGCCTCCAGGGACGAGAGTTCGGCTTCTCATTGGACTGTCTTGCTTAACGCTGTTGATTTAATTACTTGGCTCGGACATAAGCGCCGTGAAATAAATGAGGGTCCAACTTGACACCACTATAAAAGCCACCGTCCGCCTAATGGGAAGACACGCTGAGAATCGTTCCATAATGCAGACGAGAACCCAAAGATTCATCGCCAAAAGCGGAATTCTGAAGTGTGAAGGACAAAGACAAAGTGATTTTTTTTTTATATAGCTCCAGTATTTCTATAATGGGGGTGAAAAAAAGATTGCCAATGTGACTTTTTTTTTTATATTTGCCTAACAGCTGTAAGATAAGTCGGTAAGACAACAAAGCCAGGGAAGTCTCATTACCATAACGTGGAAAAAAAAAACAATCAAGCAAGAATTCATCAGTCTGATCGTTATCTAACTCAACATGTTAAGATAAACATAATTATGGCAGAATCATCATATCGAGCATCTGCATAGCTGTCGGTAACAGACAAATGTTACTTGACACCCACAGTCACAGGCAACATCATTCGGTACACTGGTAAATCTAATAAGAGATGTCAAAACAATTCTGCCTTGACAAAGGAAGGTGCCAAGGCCGAAAAGTTTCAATTTGGACAATCTTTTTGGCGATTGCTTTTAGAGTTCAAAGAAAATGTCGATGACTTCGTATTGATTTGACGAGTGTTTCCCTGTTGTGGTCGTAGTTGACGGTAATCATGAGAGCTGTTTCTCATTTTTAGGGTTGCCGTATTGGCGGCAAATTATAAGAAACAGGTCTCAGGATGATGCAATGCTCCACTTCACCAACATATAATACTCATACTCATACAATAATCAAATGAATACCACTGAGAGCAGGCTCTTCAAAGTCTGGCCCGCGGGCCATCTTTAGCCTAATAGCATAAGCGCCCATGTCATTTTAAGCTTAACGTCACAATATCAATGGCAAATTAGAATGTTTTTGCGAAGAATGATTCTTTTCTTTGTGTGTGTAGATTCCCCAAACTATCAAGCACAATGGCTCATTATTTTATATGGAGACAAGACGACGACAATATCGAGGCACTGTTCATCGTGCGATATTTTGAATACTATGACATCCCTAATAGCATTACAAGGGAAACGAATATGAGCGATGTGTTCGAAGTAGTGTTTGTGGCGATGCGTGGATTTGTTGATAGGTTTATTTTAGTGTGTTTTGCCCATCCGAGTTAAAGAACCTCAAGTTAGCTTGCATTCTTTGATTGTTGTGGATCCCCACGTTGCACCAACAGGCGAGGGCATCATACTGGCCAAAAATGGCTGAGTCAGGCACTCAGCAACGCATCGCGCCGACACTTCTTTATCCTTTTCCGTGTGACAAACGTCAACAATATACCTTACAGTAACGCCACGCAGCACTGATTGGATTTCCACGGCCGCCTCTGACAGTAATGATTCCTCCCGGCCTTTGATCGCAGCCAGATATCACCACGGCGGCAACATGGCCGCATATACGGCTCCTCGCTGATGGCAACAAGCAGCCAGCGTGCTTACATGACTCCCACTCCAGAGCGGGCTAATTTATTCTCATCACTCGGGATGCAACTCGCAGCGACAAGGATTCACCGGTCGCCGTGGTCCCTGGCAACAATGCGGGAGTCTGCGAGGGGGGGATTAGCCGCAATCAAGAAGGGAAGGGTACGGTTACCAGGCAGGTTTAGAGCCACGTGGGCTCCCACTGTGACGCGGCACTCATCTGAGCAAAACCGGACCAAAAAAGAGGGGAACCTCGCTGAGATCTTATCCCACAGAAGCCAATTTCCTCCACCAAAGTTCGTCTTCTCAGAGTGTGGCTCAAGCACTTCAAAGTGGAGAGCCATATAGAGAGCGCGATTCATTTGGCAGCTCATGTTGTCCGCCTTCAAAAAAGCCAAAGCTCGCCGCTAGACGCTCGGCGGGGCTGATTCCGGCTTCAGAGAGGGGAAAGAATTTGGCGGCGGCTTAGGACGCCCATCCCCATCCAGAGGTGGGCTCTTTTTCATCTCGGCGCAGCCTTAGCGACTGGGTTTGGTGACTAGGCGCTTCACAGGTGGGAGTCGGCCCGGGTCAAAGAAGCGCGCTCACTAAGGACGGGATTTGCCGCTGTTATTTTTCTATTAGGGCAGAATTATGCTAAGCCTTCAGAGGCCATCTTTGTGTTGCTATGGTAGCCCATATTTCCTACCGGGTTGTGACCTTGAATGACTACAGTGCAAAGCCAAGTCGCCCCCGCACCCTTTGAGGATTAAAAGCAGGGTCTCTTAGTTATGCAAAACACCTCTGATATGATTGAGCCTTGAATGGTTGAATGACAAACTTTATTGAGATTGCCTCTCTTTTCATCTGATTATTGTCACTCGATTATTTCCAATCACTTGGCACGGCTTCAAACGACGCTTTGTGAAGGACCACGCCGAGCTTTTCTTTCCCGGCACCTCCGCAAAGCTCATATCGCCCACCATTTGCGGGAGACAAACCACGAATCAGTCGCTGGCCCGGGACAACATTTCTCAAACTGATATAAGCAAAAATAGATGACTTTGGAGGATAAAAAAAAAAAAAAAAAAAAAATCACCATTACATTTGATAAAAAGTATTTGATGGACCGGACAGCAGATCTCTATTTTGTTGATTTTAATACTTGGTGATATCACAAAAGAGAGAAGTCTTACGTATTTTGGGGAAACAAGTTTTTCTATGAGTTTTGACCCATTCTCGACGAGTAATCTTTTTTGGGGAGCCATTTTGGAATAGATCCAGCCAAGGGTGTCAATTTGACTTCTTATATGATTCCTCTTTTGTACTTTCCTTTTAGAGGTTGTGAGCGCAAGAGTCAGAATGTGAAAACAAGGCAGTTGCCGTTGCGTTGAGTTAAGAGTTTTCTTAATCAATACACTTTACTAAGTTTTGGAACGTCCCAATTACCCTCGCCCCCTTTTTTTTATTTCATTGAAAGTCCGGCAGATCAAGTCCAATTAATAGCTTGAGATTGTACATAAACTATGTAAGGTTTCCCAAAACTAAAAAAAAATAAATAAATAAAAAATTACTATTCATAATTGTACAAATTGGGACGAACCCTTTCATGACAACTTTAACCCTGTCAGGGACAACGGTTACTACAGTGAACAGCTTAGCGTGTTGTCAGGTTACAGGGTGCATGAAAGGGTTAATGAATCAACAATTAAAAATACATTTTGGTTTATAGAATGAGTCCATGAATCGTTCTGCGCTTTCATTTCACAGAACGAGAAAATGAACTGCATGAATTTCAATTTAAAAAAAAAAAAAAAAAAACAA
>NW_017805016.1:392926-415042 GCF_001891065.2 Hippocampus comes
ATTGAAAGTCCGGCAGATCAAGTCCAATTAATAGCTTGAGATTGTACATAAACTATGTAAGGTTTCCTAAAACTAAAAAAAAATAAATAAATAAAAAATTACTATTCATAATTGTACAAATTGGGACGAACCCTTTCATGACAACTTTAACCCTGTCAGGGACAACGGTTACTACAGTGAACAGCTTAGCGTGTTGTCAGGTTACAGGGTGCATGAAAGGGTTAATGAATCAACAATTAAAAATACATTTTGGTTTATAGAATGAGTCCATGAATCGTTCTGCGCTTTCATTTCACAGAACGAGAAAATGAACTGCATGAATTTCAATTTAAAAAAAAAAAAAAAAAAAAAAAAAAGCAAACAACTTTTGACTGGTTTTGTATATTGTGGATCAAAATTTGACTCAGAAGAGAATTAATTGAAAGTACTTAGTTACTGTCTCTAAATCAGGGGTCTCAACATCCGAGGGCAACTTTGCCGCATGTTTTAGATCAGGGGTGCCACAAGTCCGATCGTTGAGAGCCCCCCATCCAGTCTGTATTACTGTAGACGTCTCTCCCTCCACATCCGGATCGCTATCAGGCTTTTGCAAAGAGGGCGACATCTAAAACAAGATGGACAGGGGCCCTCGAGGAACGGAGCTGGGCAGCCCGGTTTGAGATGTTTCCGTCCTCCAGCCACCCGATTCAAACCATGAGCTCATCAGCAAGCTCTGCAGGAGCCTGGTAATGATCCGGATCATTTGAATGACGTGTGTATGTTTCAAACATGCATGAAAAAGGCCCTCGGGGACCTAAGTTTGGAACCCCTGCTCGAAATATACACAAATCAAACTACCACGACCAAAAATGATTTTACACCATTATAGATTAAAATAAAGTAAACAAATAAGTCATTTCCACTTTTCCTTTCATGATTTGTCATCCCCGCCTTCACAAGATTAACAAATGCTCATTAGTGGTAAGTTTCTTACTGGCTGTGCACAAACACTGAAAACGGTGACTGAAACTCCAGCAATGACAGTCCGTCAGTCGGCACAGCAAGGCGAAAGCAAATTAGAAACCATAAAAAAGGCCAGAGGGGAAACACGTTGTCAACAAAGTGAATGAGATCCCAAAAAGTGTCCTGACAAAAGACAAAAGAGGCCATCTGGCAACAGGGAGGTTAAAAAGCTTTGGAATTCGCCATCCAACAGCAACAAGGGCAAATAATAACAAAATTTAATTTGGAAGGAATAATATGACTGCATTCCAGAAGTATGTTCTACTTTACCGTTTATTTTATTTCCATAGTAAGCAAATGAGCATCTATTGCAAATCAAACTTTTCGTTCAAAGTGGATTCATGTGTCGTGGGATCAAATTTGGGCTTTTCTACTCACGCATTTAGAGATCCGATTGCCACTTTTTTTTTCATGACACGTAACTTGGGGCTTGCGGTTAAGATGGTGGGTGACATTGAAGAAGAGCTTCGCTTCACAAGCAGTTTTTTTTAAGTCACAAACTGATGATTTCAAGCTGCTTCGGCGGGGGGGGCACATTCCATCCAGGCAAATTCCATTTCAGGTAACTAAAAAGGACTTTTTGGCACATGTTTCAATCAGTTTGACTTTGGGCAGTCCACGGGCAAAAGTTTTCAGCAGCTGGTTGTCGAGATTTGCTTTGATACTTTTCTCTTTTGCAAAACTGGCCATTGGCTCTCATGTGTCAGGGTATCGTTTACGGCGCTTCCCTCCACAAGCACTTTTATTTATTTCTTTTCTCTCCTAACTGATGATTTCAATCTGTCTCAACTGTGACCATGATTGAAAATGTGTTGCTCTTGTTGTTCTTTTTCAAATGACACGATTTTTCTATTTGGTTGTGGCTTTTTGAGCACACGCAACTCAACGTTTTAATGATATCTTTGATATTTTGCATGTATGGCTTCCTTCTCCTTTATTTAGCATCCTGTGATGTACTGCTTGCTAAGGCTCTAGGAAATAATGCATTTAAAACCCATGTGTACACTACTTGATTAGTAAATTAAAATATTGATAAGTTTGGGGTAACTTCATGCGATCCGTCGCTCGTCAATCTACTATGCACAGTAAAGTGGGAATTATTTTCTAACTATTAATGCGAGCTACATCCTGTGCAACCCCATTTAATTTTTACAAAATCTTTGAGAGGTGAAGTAAAAATAAGCCACTGAAATAATGTTGTTTGCACAATTGCGCACACCCCTCGTGCAGTGACCGTGTTTAAAATGAATCAGTCACATTCGGACTTATGGTAAATTACATATTGGTCCCTATTTTGGTACACTAGCATCTGTGCGCTCGATGTAAAAACTTCTTTATCGTGCTGGTGCAAGTCGGGTGTATTTTTGTGCTATGTGTGCTGCTCTGTGGGCGTTTCGGCGCACCAATTTGCCTTGCCACCGACTCATCTGACGATTGCATTTTTTACATTTGGTAAGAGAAAGTAGTCTGCACTCGGCGTAAATACAGGTACATCGTCATTTTCGTGCAGGAGCAATTGCCTAGTTCAGTGTGTTTGTGACTTTGGTAGACATGCTGTGCCTCAGTGGGTATTCCTGCCCACCCCCTGGCGTATCTGCAAATTTCATTACAAAGAGACTATATTTTAGACTCGCTAATACGATCTTGTGGGCGGCCCGGTGGTCCAGTGGTTAGCACGTTGACCTCACAGTGCAGAGGTACCGGGTTGGATTCAAGCTCCGGCCTTCCTGTGTGGGGTTTGCATGTTCTCCCTCTGCCTGCATGGGTTTTCTCTGGGTACTCCGGTTTCCTCCCACATTCCAAAAACATGCATGGCAGGCTGATTGAACACACTAAATTGTGTTTAGTTGTGATTGTGAGTGTGAATGGTTGCTCGTCTCTGTGTGCCCTGTGATTGGCTGGCAACCGGTTCAGGGTGTCCCCCACCTACTGCCCGGTGACAGCTGCGATAGGCTCCAGCATGCCCCGCGACCCTTGTGAGGATAAGGCGGATCAGAAAATGGATGGATAGATGGATAGATACTGTCTTGTGGTGCAGGTGGTATGTCGGGATTTTCGTGAATGAGCTGCAGGCAGACAAGTTTGGTGCTCCATAGATGTGTGTAGTGGATGTTACTGGATTTGATTCATAAATATGGCACCAGCATAGAACAATCCCTCCGAATTATTGTAGAAATAAATTCTTTGAACAATTTATGATCATTATCATCTTAATAATATTTTTATAGCACCATTGTCACGATTGGGCAGGTTGCGAGGGCATGGGCGAGGGGCGCACAGACGTACGGTCCTGCAGGTGTGAGGCAGTCTCCCACTGCCCACATCACATGCATAGCTGACTCCATCATCCGCAAGGGGAGATCATGCAGGTTACCTGCCAATGTCATGCACGGACTCCAGTGAGTCTATTTCCGTAATGCCAAGCATGGTTTACTCATGCGTACTGCGCTCCGACCGGTCTGATGTTAATGCAAATGAGTGATGCCACCACGATTGGCCAGGAAAAGACTCATGCCATCCCACGGCGCACAATGGCGCAAACTCCGCGTTAATCCCAATTCTATGTGTGCAAAGTCCAGCAAAGCACTGAAGAAAGAAAACTCCACTCATGTGCACAGTTAGACTGCGCTTTACGCAAGACTCGCTGCCCTGGGAATGTAAATAGGGCGCTTTGACTTAAATAGGAGTTGGCAGACACCTGAGACCATTTCAACTGCCTCTAATTAAATCCAAATATTTTCTTTTCAGTTCTAGTAAGATATTTCTGATATGTTGCTGCTTCCTGAAGGATTTTTGTTGACACTGACGGTGGTTTTGAACGTTACATAATTCTAGCCACCTTGTGAGCCCTCACCTGGCACCAAGTGCCTTTGATTAACGCCAAATCACGTTTGACTGTTCTAGTTGGCTTTTTTCTGCTTCCTTGCAGTTTTCGGGCCATAACGCATTTTGCCTGATGTGTTTAGGAGATTTTGTGACTGTCCAATAAAACTTGGGCTAACAGGGCTGTGTCAACATTTTTCTATTCAGTGTATGAGAAATTTTTGACACAGAAAAAGAGACTGCTAATGGAACGGTGGAAGTTTGACAAATGCTTACAGTACACATTCAGCCTCAGTTATAGGTCGCATTAATAGTTCGAAAAAATATGTTATGATTTATCTTGGTCTTGTTTGTTTCCCCAAGTTGATTTTGTTACCTTTATTGAACTATATTTGCACATTAAATCTTTTTGTGTGCCATTATGGGTGGGTACTTCACCTGGGAGGCTTTACATGGACCAGCTTGTGTTTGGGCATTTTCAAGTAGACATTTACTAAACGCAAATGGAGTTGATTTTGTGTGTGTTTTGTTGTGATTATGCTGAAGTGGGGAAATTGTATAGACAAAATCTTAAATGAGGACTTTGCAGCCAGATTAAGTTTCAGGCGTCACCCCCCCCCCAAAAAAAAAAATCAATACAAATGATTTATCTTCCTTAGATTTTTTTTCTTTTTGGTGTGTTTTTGTCACACTCCATCCAGCTGTTTTGAGAGCTGCCATCAAAGCTGCAAGCGGGCGAGGCAGCCACTCAGAGCCGCAAACAGGGGTGACGCTTTGAAGGTACAAGATTGACACTATTGTGATCACAATGCACAACAGGAGGCGACTTTGAAGGGGAAAAGTGCGGAGAGTGTCGGCTTTCGCATCACAAACGGAAAACACACGTGGAATGTACGTTGAACAACACGGCAACATATGGCCAAACTCGGGCTGGCGAAAAATATCCATCGATGTACTACTCCCAATCTCTTCTGATAGATGATCAATACACTAGCAGTGAATATTGATCGTTTTTATTGACCATACAAGAGCTCAAAAGGAATTACAACACTATGATTATCGCAAGGGGTCATGGCTCTTTCCAGGTGGTGCTATTTTAATTGAAGATGGAAATGTGGAGTGGACACGTGTAATTACTGAAGGCGCAGCTGTTATTTAACCGGTGTGCAATACAATAATCATGCAAGCATCGTCTCTCTCTCTGTCTCTCTCTCTCTCTCTCTCTCTCTCTCTCTCTCTCTCTCTCTCTCTCTCTCTCTCTCTATATATATATATATATATATACATACAGTATATTACATTTCCTAGATAGAGGAGTGTTAATGTTCAAACTGGGCGTTCAAGTGCTACAGTGTTCAAGTGTACAAAAATCGAGCATTCTTTGGTCATATTGTGTGTGGCGTACGCCAATAATTTCAACAGTGAACACCGCGCGCATAAAAATTTGGTTCCGATGCTGATCTCAGAGTACTCTGAGGAAGAAATTTTGATTTAAAAATACATAAATAAGTAAAAATGTTGTGGCTTTGTGACGTTGATGTAGCTCAAGTGTTTCCGAAATGCATTGCCGAATGGTGGTGTCATCAAAAAGAAACTTGCCATCTGGGAAACGCAGTTTTCTACCCAAAAAAAAAACCACACACACACATTGGGTCGGGGACGTTTATTTTTATTTACGGTCGTTTCATTAGACCTCCATCAGAATGCGTAGCTACATTGCGCCCACGTCACAGTCAATGAAATCACTCGAGAGTTGTTGGCTCTCCCCACACAAATGAAGAGTTTTGGTCTTAAATACTGAACGTGTTATTTATTTATTTAATTATACAAATTTATTTGATTGTATCAACGTAGTTTATGATACAAATATTTGTTTAAGATTGTTGGACCACTTAGGACCCTATTGGGAGAAATTCACTCATGACACACCACGGACCAAATGATGATCTGATCGGACAATCTCATAAGATTTGAAATAGTTCTACGTTTGACGTCCTTGGTCGAGGTAAGGCAAAATCGGAACAGAATTAGCCTGACTTTTTTATTTCTGTACTGCGGATCCGGCACGCCTGTGCACTAAGCACGCTGTCTAATCAGCATCTTGATACGCCACACTTGTGAGGTGGACGGACTATCTTGGCAAAGGAGAAGTGCTCGCTGATACAGATTTAGAGAGATTTGAAAACAATATTTGAGAGAAATGAGCCTTTTGCATTCATAGAAAAAGTCCTGCTTTTGAAATTTGAGTTCAGATGGGAGCCAAAACAAAAGTGTTGCGTTTATAGTTTTGAACCTTTTTTGATGGAACTAGAAAGGTCAGGATCCAAATCGTCACTGCGCTCTATCTGGACTTTGCTGCACGGCTGCTTGTACGCCGTTCTTACCAAGTCTTGTCATGGCAATTAAACCACAAACGCAAGCAACCAGGACTTTTTTTTGTTTGTTTGTTTTTTTAATCCCAACGCAAAAATAAAGCACTGCCACAGCATCAGAATCTAGTTGTCAGTTTGGGAATCGATCAGTCTCAGTCCCGTGTCACCTCCCCCGTCAAGTGGCAGGTCTGCATCAGATTTTCTGACAGTGACAGTGCTCCTGAGAAGTCCCCATGCAGCACCACCAAAGTGCTGTCGATCATCTTATTTTTGACAAACTCCTCACGCGTGTCTCTCAATCTAATCGGACTTTGAGGATCACGTAAGACAAAGACGGCTCGTTGTCTACTGCGGCGCGAGCGTGCATGTGTGTATGCGTGTGTGTGTGCACCGCCCAATAGTTCTTTTGAGTCACTTGTACAGCCAAGTTTGAAAAACATGACAGTCACATTTTAGCTGCTCTGATGTCACAGCATATTTTTATTCCTAGCTTGAAAGTTCAATCAATATGAGGTTTGCTTCCACTTTGATGTGAGATCTCCAGTGAAGTGATTTTTAGCATGCTACCTGCCTCCGCTCTTGCCTGTCACCCACCCACTGCATACCTGCAAAAAAGACTGAAGAGGAGCTGCCACAGCCGCCTCATGCACGCTTGCCTTTCATTGCTCGTGACTGCAAATTTTTTGAAAGACGCAAGGCCAACGGATTCACGCAGCGACGTGACAAGAAAAACGGAAAAAGTGAAGTATTCATTCAATCGTGGAGTAATAGAACATGATGCTGAACTAGAATGGTTAAAAAAAATGGTGGAGTGAAGCTTTCCACCGAGGCTGGACAGGAGAAGCATTGTCGCGATTTAAATACAATAAAAAAAGAAATACACTGTGTGGATGTGGGTGTGAATGGTCGTTTTTCTCTATGTGCCCTGCGACTGACTGGTGACTAGTTCGGGGTATCAGCCTTCTGCTCCAAGTCAGCTGGGATGGGCTCCAGCAGCACCCCAACCACCACATGTTCAGGATAGGCGCTGTTGAAAATGGATGGATGGATGGATGAAATTGAGAGTATCTGAACTATTGCATGACTTTACCGTTACGATAATAAAAACAAGAGTGTAATGGGCTTTAATGAGTAGTAGCCAACACATGTAAAGTGAGCAACTTATACCATTTTTATGAAGCTGTTTATGTCTTCATTGTTATGCAAGAAGTGGATGGGCCCCACCATTTTCTCTATCAATAAGGATTGCCTTAGCTATGAATGTTTTAAATCAGCAATAACTTGTTTGAAAAGTGATTATCATTATAGATCATATTATATGTAAATGACAAATAAATATACCTTAGTGGAGGTAATTAATGACTGAGCATCCTTACTGCTGCTTATGCAGATTTCATAAAGTTCCTGTATTGGGCCTCACGTTAGATTATGAATGCAGGTATACCTAATAAAGGGCCCAGTGAAAGTTTGAAACTGTCTTCTCTTTGATTAATGTTGTCATTAAGAGAATTCTGAAAATAATTATATGTATGATTTATAGAGAGAGAGAGAGAGAGAGAGAGAGAGAGAGAGAGAGAGAGAGAGAATTGTACTGAAAGTCAATTGAGTATCAGAACTGAAAGTATCAGGGAGTTTTTTTTTTTTTTTAGCATTGAGTGAGCAAATACAGTGGACCTGCTCTATTCCTAGTCAGACCCAGCATATATCAGCGAATAATTGACACTCATTATAATTGTCCTGATACCCCAACACACGAGGAAAAAAATTGCAAGTAAGTGGGGAATTGGGTCCAAAAACAGCAAGTAGGCATAGTAAAAAAAATGCTGGAAATTATGAGGATAGGTTACAAACAAAAAAAAAAAAAAATTTGCGGATATGTGAATCTGCGATGTTGAAATGCAACTGCAAGGGGGCTTACTGTCCATGAAATATAGCCGCATGGTATTTATGCTAATAGCGTTTTGACACTACGCACGTTTCAGCGATTTCATAGAAAATAGCAACAACAACAAAAACAATTTGGGAACGGGACATGGTTGAGATTTTAACCCTCCGAAATCATAGTTGGAATACACTGAAAAATGAATGATTGAGTTACTTTTAGCATTCCCGTGGTTTGCAGACGATCTGCAACTTCCTGTGGACCACGTGACATGTGGAATAGTCCAAATTTGTCAGAGGAGGGCAGACTGAAAACCAGGGACACGACTAAACAGTGAATTCGTTATAAATTGTTGGTTTTGTGTTTAGAAACTGAAATATAATAATAGTTGGAAAAGAAGAAACATACATATGCAAACATATAACACTTCTAAAGAAAGAAAATCGTTATATTTCATGGTGAAGTGTCATTTCCCCAGCATTCAAGATCATTTCAATTAATATTTTAAATTGTGTTTATTAAATATGCAATCACATCAATGTATCGAATAAGTTTGAAAATTGTCACTATTCATTTTTCATGCATTTATAAATGTTGTTTCCTGGATCCACGGAACGGTACCTTTATGGGACATGCCACACCCGTCCAAAAGTAGCCCTGCATTCATAGACTTTTTTTTTTTTAATCTATCCATCCACCTATTTTCAACACTGCTTATCCTGAACAGGGTCGCGAGGGCTGCTGGAGCCTATCCCAGATGACTTCGGACGCAAAGCAGATTACACCCTGAACTGGTCGCCAGTCAATGTCAGGGCACATCTACACACAAACAACCATCCACACCCACATCGACACTGAGTGGGAACCGACTCCATCCTGCCCGCTCATAAATCAGGCGAGTGTACCACGACACCATCAGCGACAATCTTCTTTTAAATCATCTTTATGTGTTTATTTGTATACATTTCCCCCTTGTAAAAACTCCGTTCACTTTGTGTGACAACATTACAGTACATTGTGACGTTGCGGGGGAACACCGTCTGATCAAGATCTCGTAATCTTGTTTTCTGCCTATGACGACAAAAGATTTCCCTCACACACACACACACACACACACACACACACACACACACACACACACACACACACACACACACACACACACACACACACACACACCTGACGAAGATCTCAACTCGCCGCAGCGTCAGAAAGCTCGGATTTAAGGAGGATTAAATATTAGATTTCAATTTACCTACCTGCGACAAAGTAATTACCCCAGCCCCAGTCTGGAAGGCAAAAAATGCAATTATGGAAAGATTGAAGCACACATTCCGACGGGGATGAGGTAAAATGGCTCGATGGCAAATAAACCGCAAATCTGGGACTTTAATGAAAGTCATTATTAAGAGATGGGGGGAGAAAAAAAAACGTCGCAGTTTCCAGATTTTACAGACTGGAGAGTCAGTCTGAAGCTTATTTGAAATAAGCATTCAATAATGTTTCATTTGTTCTTGTTTCCCGCCGTCTAAACACACGTTTGCAGACACAAGAGGATCGCGGAATTGGTTTAAAAGGCAAGAATATGGAATAATTACTGTTAACAAAGTGGATCTAAAACAAATACAGTATTGAATTTCAGTTTCGGTGAAGAATTTATGCGTACATGTAAATATAATCTGTTGCTGTCATGAAATCCTATTTGGTATACAATCAGCCATGGAAGACAAAATCATATTGTTATTATTATCATTATTATTATTATTATTATTGTTGTTGTTGTTATTATTATTATTAATACGTGTTATTTTCGTTCACGTCTGTTCTTCTTCTCATTCAAATAAATGTATGTTCACTTTTCATCTCTTCATTAACAAACAACTGTTAATGTCCAGGAAACGACAGTGTTTTAGATAATTGTAAAAAGATAAATAATTGTAAACTGTGTGACCAATTCGGAAACTTCAGTAAAAGTGCGAGTTTATTGTTGCGTTCAAAGGAACTGGGAAAAATGTAAATTCGGTGGTGGTGGGCCGCCCGGCCCGTGTGAGCCAGCGCGTTGTGTGCTTTGGGTGGATGAACCCCCGCTGCGTTTTGTTGGTCATGCTGTGTACACACCACAACTGATTCAGCGTTGCGGGCCGAACAATTTGAGCTTACTGCAGCCCGATGAATGTATCACGAACAATCCTTGTGGGCGTCAAACGTTGCAAAAAGATTCGGAACCTTAATTACGTTTGACTCGGAGCCTTTTTGGCCCCGGGGAATTAAACAAATGCACCTATTTTATGCGTGGGGTGCTGTGTTTAGGGCCCCCGTTAATTTTTCCCTGCCAAATATGATGTCACCTGCTCTATGACTTCGTTTCCAAGAAAAATTTAGCTATCTTGAACACATCACAACTGTGCAATTTCTGCCCAAAACGCATATTAATTTTCAAGAAAATGATATTAAAGTGTTAATTGCGTCAGAAAATAGCTTATAAATGGCCAGTATTCAATATTAGTAGCATAGTATCGATGTGTAAAATGATAAATGCACCAAACACTCACGTGCGGCTTTTTAAATCATATATATATATATATATATATATATATATATAGTTTCGCTCACGTTTACCCAGTTTCATTTTCCCTGTCTAATTAATTAAACACAATTAAATGCATACGAATTATGAATAACACGTCAATGCCTTTCTTTTAAGATCCACTTCACGATACATATTTTATTTGTACTTATTACAAAATATTGACTTGAATTTCAGTTTCCCTGAAAATAACGACAAGCACAACAGAAAAAGGATGGCTCGGTTCAAAGGCCCGTCATCGGACACTTGATTAGGCACACCTGCACAATCCAATTCGATCCCAGCCAAAAGTAATGTTCAGAAAGATGATACTTTTACAAAGAAAATATTACCCCGTGTTGAATGACACTCATATTCAGACAGCCAAACTATTCGAAATATATTTCAGCATGATGCAGTTTACTTGCTGCACCACTGAACAAACAACAGCATCGAACATGTTGTGAATGTAGCATCCAGTCAGAAGTGAGCATTATTATCTTTGTAAAAGGACATTTTGCAGCTGATTAGACTGCCTATTATATGTGCACTCTATCCATCAATTTGTATAATCGTTGCCTGTATTATTAGAAAATTGGATGCTATTCTCTCTTATCATTCCAGTCTAAAATGTTACTTGACATAATTACGCCTGTAACACTAAGGTGCCAAGTTGTTTCATTCTGTTGAGACTTGAATACAAACTTCACTTGTTATCGTCATTGGAACATTGGCATAAATAGCACATAATAAATGCCCGCAGGCTGGTCCATGCAAGTTTAATTATGATTAGAAAAAAACACGTCGCACCATTAAACCTTGGAGGGGGTCCCAACTATTGTTGTTTTGTTTTTTTTAAACAATTGCACATTATCTCCCGACTTTGATTGTGCATTGCAAATGAGTGTTGGAGATTGTGCGCACTTTGAAAGAATCATTTCAACACGCGGGCATAATCTCTTCAAACAGGAGATGATGTCACCGGGTCGTCACACGTTCTCATTTCCCATTAAGAGTTTGCCACGAGATAGACACATTAAAAAAAATAACATCAGGCTTCCTCTCACCCTAGCGGGTCACAAACTGGGCCGGGGGTAATTGTCTCTAATGGGAAGCTGCGCAAGCCAACAGAGGAAAATAAGACAATAAAGGATCGCACTGCTGCAGAAGCAGAAGTTTGTTTTGTCTTTGTCAAAGTGTGAAAACGAGAAGGGTAACGAACAGGAAATTCGCTTGTTAACAGCCATCCTGGAAGTGTTCCTGAATGTGTGCAACAGACTAGTTTCATATTTCATACGCACAGATGGGTTTAAAAAAATGTCTTTGTATATCCTAAAAAGCCCGAATTTAAAAAAAAAATCCCCCCGGGTGCTTTTGCTACCTGTCCTCGGAGATGAGCTACTCTCTCCTGTCCAAAAATACAGGAAGGATCTAAATAATTCCGAAACTACTTCAAAGTGATGATGAGCCTCCCGAGTCATCCGGGCGAATAAATAAATAAAAATACTCAACTAATTGCATTTTTTTTCAAGGCCAAATCTTAATTTATTGGGGTGGTGGGAGGGGGGGGGTAAAAGAGGGATAACACATGGGTGTGTTTTCGTCTTCATCAGGCTCCAGTTTGGATTTTGAATTCATCCCAGTTAGCTGCAACAAAGATAATACTGAGCAACATAACGGCGAAATTAATCAAATGATCATTTTTGTAGGTGGAGTTTGCGATTTTATATATGTATCATATCGTATTTGAGCAAAGAGCCAGTTTAAAGCTTTGTTTTTAAGCTGTCTTTGTACGTCTAATTTTATTTTTAAGGAATCCCCATGAAAAAAAAAAAAAAAAAAACAACCAATCAGAGAAAGATGGCCGATGAGGTGTCATTTACACTGGTCAACAGCATATTTGAATTCGAGATGACTTTACGTTCTTCAACATATTTTTGATGCTGATTTAAAAACACGTTTTTGCTTTTTTTCTAGGGCATTACGTTTTGGAGATGTTTTCATTTTTATCTTAAAGTTTATCTTTATATATATATATATATACAAACATTGTTTCGCTCACGTTTACCCAGTTTCATTTTCCCTGTCTAATTAATTAAACACAATTAAATGCATACGAATTATGAATAACACGTCAATGCCTTTCTTTTAAGATCCACTTCACGATACATATTTTATTTGTACTTATTACAAAATATTGACTTGAATTTCAGTTTCCCTGAAAATAACGACAAGCACAACAGAAAAAGGATGGCTCGGTTCAAAGGCCCGTCATCGGACACTTGATTAGGCACACCTGCACAATCCAATTCGATCCCAGCCAAAAGTAATGTTCAGAAAGATGATACTTTTACAAAGAAAATATTACCCCGTGTTGAATGACACTCATATTCAGACAGCCAAACTATTCGAAATATATTTCAGCATGATGCAGTTTACTTGCTGCACCACTGAACAAACAACAGCATCGAACATGTTGTGAATGTAGCATCCAGTCAGAAGTGAGCATTATTATCTTTGTAAAAGGACATTTTGCAGCTGATTAGACTGCCTATTATATGTGCACTCTATCCATCAATTTGTATAATCGTTGCCTGTATTATTAGAAAATTGGATGCTATTCTCTCTTATCATTCCAGTCTAAAATGTTACTTGACATAATTACGCCTGTAACACTAAGGTGCCAAGTTGTTTCATTCTGTTGAGACTTGAATACAAACTTCACTTGTTATCGTCATTGGAACATTGGCATAAATAGCACATAATAAATGCCCGCAGGCTGGTCCATGCAAGTTTAATTATGATTAGAAAAAAACACGTCGCACCATTAAACCTTGGAGGGGGTCCCAACTATTGTTGTTTTGTTTTTTTTAAACAATTGCACATTATCTCCCGACTTTGATTGTGCATTGCAAATGAGTGTTGGAGATTGTGCGCACTTTGAAAGAATCATTTCAACACGCGGGCATAATCTCTTCAAACAGGAGATGATGTCACCGGGTCGTCACACGTTCTCATTTCCCATTAAGAGTTTGCCACGAGATAGACACATTAAAAAAAATAACATCAGGCTTCCTCTCACCCTAGCGGGTCACAAACTGGGCCGGGGGTAATTGTCTCTAATGGGAAGCTGCGCAAGCCAACAGAGGAAAATAAGACAATAAAGGATCGCACTGCTGCAGAAGCAGAAGTTTGTTTTGTCTTTGTCAAAGTGTGAAAACGAGAAGGGTAACGAACAGGAAATTCGCTTGTTAACAGCCATCCTGGAAGTGTTCCTGAATGTGTGCAACAGACTAGTTTCATATTTCATACGCACAGATGGGTTTAAAAAAATGTCTTTGTATATCCTAAAAAGCCCGAATTTAAAAAAAAAATCCCCCCGGGTGCTTTTGCTACCTGTCCTCGGAGATGAGCTACTCTCTCCTGTCCAAAAATACAGGAAGGATCTAAATAATTCCGAAACTACTTCAAAGTGATGATGAGCCTCCCGAGTCATCCGGGCGAATAAATAAATAAAAATACTCAACTAATTGCATTTTTTTTCAAGGCCAAATCTTAATTTATTGGGGTGGTGGGAGGGGGGGGGTAAAAGAGGGATAACACATGGGTGTGTTTTCGTCTTCATCAGGCTCCAGTTTGGATTTTGAATTCATCCCAGTTAGCTGCAACAAAGATAATACTGAGCAACATAACGGCGAAATTAATCAAATGATCATTTTTGTAGGTGGAGTTTGCGATTTTATATATGTATCATATCGTATTTGAGCAAAGAGCCAGTTTAAAGCTTTGTTTTTAAGCTGTCTTTGTACGTCTAATTTTATTTTTAAGGAATCACCATGAAAAAAAAAAAAAAAAACAACCAATCAGAGAAAGATGGCCGATGAGGTGTCATTTACACTGGTCAACAGCATATTTGAATTCGAGATGACTTTACGTTCTTCAACATATTTTTGATGCTGATTTAAAAACACGTTTTTGCTTTTTTTCTAGGGCATTACGTTTTGGAGATGTTTTCATTTTTATCTTAAAGTTTATCTTGTAAACACTTGCACAATGCAGATTTTACCTTACATTAAAGTTTGTCTTATAAACGCTTGCACAATGCAGATTTTACCTTACATTGTAATTTCTAGCTATGATGTTTTAGGGGAAAAAAATCCACCTGACTTTGGGAGATTTGCTGAAACTATGATGGAATATCCAATTTTTTTTTTTTTTTAATGCCTCTCCCTCGTTTGCTGACAACTGGGCATAAGACGAGTAAACATGCTGTAAAAAGGTTTGAACTGAAAATTTCGAGGTGTCAAAATTTTAGGTTGTCCAATTCAACAAATTATCAAATAAAACATGGCATGGCGGAGCACATTTGTGCCGTGAAACGGGCACTCGGACACTGCCCCCCACCACCAACCATTCGTGTCCCCCCCCCCCCGCCCTCCACATGCAATAGCTGCGCCACCCAGTGCGATGTGCGATAATTTAAAAAATATAATGCAATGATTCAGAGAGTTCAATGCCATCTTTTAACCGATTTATGAATTAAATATGTCATCTCAAACAGATTTGCTTGTCGCAAAGAATTTTTGAAGAAAATTTCTTTGTGGCAAGTAAAACCTGTCTGCGAACTTTTCCCAACCTTTTACAAATCCGTACAAAACTCAAATTTCACTCCGTTCTCAAGCATTCAGAAGCATTTGCCGCTCAGTAAGATACCATCGTTATCTACAAGACCAACTCATTCATGTGCATTATATCTGATATTTTTTATTGTAATACAGAAAAATGATTGCTTATGTTTGTGAAAAAAAAGGGAAGTGGACCTTAAAAAAATACAATCACATATTAAATCACAATCGCAATATTAAATGGGAGGGGCGGGGTGGGGGGGAGGGTCACAATCATTTTCTTTGAAAATTGTCCAGCCCCAAGACAAAGACCCATCCATCCATTTTCTAATCTGATTTTTCCTCACGAGGGGCGCAGGCATGCTGGAGCCTATCCCAGCTGTCGAGGCGGGGTACATCCTGAACCGGTTGCCAGCCAATCGCAGAGCAACCATAGACAAACCACTATGCACACTCACCATCACACCTAGAGACAATTTCGAGTGTTCCATTAACATGCTATGCATGTTTTTGGAATGTAGGAGGAAACCGGAGTACCCGGAGAAAACCCACGCGGGCACGGGGAAGACCGGAGCCAGAATCGAACCCTGCACCTCTGTACTGTGATGCTGCCATGCTTACCAATCGAACACCATGCCGCCTAAAACAAACATATTAAAGAGAATTTAAATTATAGGTGTCAAACTCAAGGCCCAGGGGCCAGATCCATCATTTTATGTGGCCCATGAAAGCAAATCATGTGTGTCCACTTCCACGGTCTTTGCTAAAATCTGTCTCAAAATTTCAGATTTTCATGTGTAATAATTAATAGTTATTGTATAGTTACTTGAAAAATAATTACATTATTTTCCATGACTTCTTATTTCAAAATTAATAATCCGTCAATTTCTTTCAGACGCAATATGCAATAATGATCGAATATTTATTTGGGTTCACCGGCATAATGACCCCCTTGAGGCAAGCCATAATTACAAGACGGCCCGAGACAAAATTAAGTGTGACCCAACTGATTCAAAGGAATATGAGGAAAATGTATGAAAACTTCCTTGAAGTTCAAGAAGTCATTATTTTATTTTAATGTTATTTTTTTTTCTGCTTAGCAAGCGTCAAAAGTCCACGAATTGCATCACCGCATGATGAATTCTTCATTTCAAGTGCAAGGCAGGGTCATTAAAAACAGACACTGCTGAATAGTCATTTGGACAAGTCTCATTCGAACTCCACTTGTGTCTGGACTGATGTGTGCATTAATGTGTGCGTGAGTGTGTGCATGTGTGTGTGTGTGTGTGTGTGTGTGTGTGTGTGTGTGTGTGTGTGTGTGTGTGTGTGTGTGTGCTTGTTGTGGAATGCAGTGCCTTTTGTACCCTTGCAAGTGTGTTTGCTCATATGGGTGCCGGCGTGTGTGTCCATGCATGTGCGGCCTATTACTGCAGTTTAACCCCCATGTTACCCTGAACGCACTATTCTTCCTGCTGCATCCCCCCTGCCCCCCTGAACCCCCACCCCATCACTTTTGTCCTAAGAGGGCAATTAAGGAAACAAACGTTTTCCCCAAGATAAGCTGACTGCCAGCTTTGCATACTAATGCAATGCCAAGTGGTAACAAATAATAAGTGCTCTAATTACCAACACTGTTTCAATCAGAAATTGCTCAATTTCCCAGGATGAGGTCTCCGCTGCTGGAAAAAAAAATGCAACCTGACAGCGGCAGGGGACAATCATCTCCATGTGTGACGTTCCTGATTTGGCTTGTTCGTGTGTGAACAAACAATCATCTTATGGACCCTGCGTGGTGTGACCCTCTTGATGGTTGAGTTTCCCGCACCCCGCCCCCCACCCCTCCAAAACCCATCCCACCAGTCAAGTGAGAGTTCCTGTCAGGGATGACAATTATCCCCCCCACACCTCTTTATAACCTAACCGTGTTGTTGTGCTGCACGTGAGGCGGTGATGAGCACAATGTGGCGCTTCATCCCCTAGGTGAGCAATTTTGCTGCAATTGTGATCATCAGCGCAAAGCAGGGGCCTGCTCATTTATTAAGCAATTTCCTTGCGAGGAAAGTAGCGGGATGGCACTTTTAATTTGCCTGGGGACGGTAATATCTCTAAAAAGCAACAGCAATTATAAGAGGCGTGACACCAAAAATAGGAGGAAGTTTGACATATGAAGACCCATGGGAAGAATCGAGTGCAAGAGGCCTAAAAAGTTTTGGCGGGGAGGCTTTCACAGAGCAACACAGGACCATTTGCATTAGATAAATGCATGGGAAGTGAATACATTTTTTTTCATCAAAAAGGTCAACCTTCAATACACTTAGAGTAGTTGAACCAATGAATCGACGAACCACTATTCACATTTTTGGTGTCTCGTGTTTCAAACTGCTGACTTTCTTGTCCATCTGCCGCTGTCATCAGACAAGACCGCTCTGTGGACCAGCAAAATGTTTGGCCAACAATGTGACGCGGTCTTCAAAAGGCTAAAAATAGGCAATTTGCGAGGCAAAATTAGCATTTTGTGCCTTGTTAAAACATACAGAATAGCAAAACTAAGAATAAACCGCTGCGCCGTCCCCAAAAGCTTCAGTGGGCTGCTTTGCTTACGTCACTCACCGCAGCTTGTCGGAGGTTGAGGCACAGTTCGGTGCTACTTACACCACATCAGCTACCTGGCAACGAACTTGGCTGGCTACCGCTACGGCTAAACATGTTGCGGAGTCGCTCCAAAGTCAGTCATCATCGCCTCTGTAGCAACGGAAAATATACATTTCCGGCAAGTGTCGTTATGAAGGAGGGAGAAGCTATGCTAATTGCTAAGCTAACCTAAGATTGTCCTATCATGTTTTACACCGTGGATAACACAATTGCAAAGATGATCAAAAGTAAACCCCTGCTACTGGGTGAGAAGAGGGACCATAAAAAAATAACTAGCTTGATAGCTAGATAGCGAGATAGATAGAGACACAAACTACCACTAAAAATATTTATTTTTGTCTAGAATTTAAATTACAAATATTCCCCAACATTGGATCACAAAACTTGAATATAACATTTCAAACTACATACAGCATTACCTTTAAAAATGGCTTACATTTGTTTAATAGCCACTCACAAGGAAAAAAAAAATCTCAACATCTCTGAATTTCCTCCATTAACAACCCAGGCTAAACTTAGCTTAACACTTTCCCGACATACAAAGATATTGGAACATTGGAGCTGTATCACTTCAGCATATTTCTTTGATACGCATTGCTACTTTCCTATTAGCCAGGGTCACAGAAAAAAAACGCTAATAGGAGAATGCGAATAGCACACAGCGAGTCATACTTTGACACAAATGTCAGTCCAGAACTGATTGTGTTAAGTACAGTATCAGTGCTACATTTCAAAATGTTTGGGGGTACCTGAATGGATTGACTGTCATTTTCACGTCCTTCATCAGAAAACGATTAATTTATGTATCCATGCCAGCAACATATAGTGACAGGCAGAACAATGATATGCTCTTTTACAAGGTGGCAGAAACCTGTGCATCCACCTGTTGCCATTCATCCAACTTAATAATAGCAAAGTCTTCAATTAAACAGGTCAATATTTCCCAGTGAGTAAGTAAAATTCTAAGTAGATTCCGACCAAATCATTCTTATTTTGCGAATGAGATTTTTCTGATGTAAAATATGTGCCTTGAGTCAATAAAAGTTGACAAACATTGGATTAGCCTAATAATATCTCACTAACACCCCTCGGTCTCTTTACAGGATGAGCAAACAAGATTGGTCTGAGCTGACCTTTAACTTTGGCGACGGCTGACGGCGGCCTGGCGCCCGATCAATGAACCGAGGAAGCGGCCTGCGCGTCCCCTGCTCTGTTCACCCGGGCCAAGAAGGTGCGGACGCTGCCAGAAGCATCGACACCAAGCGGAGCCGTCCAAATTGACTCTCGGCCGTTCCGCAGGGTGACGGTTTGGACGCTGCGCTGCCCTCCCATGTAGGAAAGGACGGCCAGAAGAGAGGATCTTTCTCTGCGGCTAAATAAACTACTTGTGAATGTCACACTCGATCTGAACAAGCCGGCTAAAAGATGACCTGCACTTTAAGTATGGCTGAACCATTTGGAAAAATAATCTAATTGTGATTTTTTTTTCTCTCTCTCAATGATTCGATTGTGATTTAATATACAATCTGTTTTTTCAAGGTTCTCCTCCCATGTATTTTTTTTAACAAACACAAGGAGTAAATTCATCTGGATTAGAATAAGCAACATGATTCTAATTACATTCATGCTAAGATCAGAGTTCAGCAATAACATCTTTTGGGCGGCAGGCTCAACAGGAACTGGCATTGGCTCTGATTTCAAAAATTTTTAAAGAAATTCAGAATTCTACATTTTATGTAGCCCTACCTGTGGTTGAAACAGACTTGAGCTGCTTAAAAAAAATATGCGCACTATCCGTGCTCCAGTATACAGGTATTGTGATGCAAAACAATATTCAACAGCATTTATAATTATATATATGTAGGCTTGCCTGACAATGAAATGCAGACAGTGGCCAAAATGTGAGCGAGAGCCTCATGTCGTTTATTGTTTTTTTTTTTGTTTTTTTAATTGTGGCCTGGTCGGGCCAACATCAGTGAACTTTAGCATCAGTGGCTCAACACAGTCACGTGATGACCCCGGGCCATCAGGCCACTGTTATTGTCGCACCCTGCAGATGTTTTGGTCTTACAGGTTAGGCTTGCACTAAAGTAAAGGCAAATGAACCATAAATTATTATGGCAAAAAATATATATATTTCTATTGGAGTTGTTAACTTAGTCAACACTTTGACGTCCAGTCGCTCAAGGGGTCACTATGACAACTTTGGAAAATTCGACCAAACGTGAGGCATCGACATTAAGTCAGTGAGAAAATAAACCAGATTATGACAATAATGCCAACAAAACTTCATATTTTCGTGAAACAATGGTATGAATGTGGACTTCACTTTTTAAGTTCCTTACCTGAAAGACAAATTTAAAAAAGATAAAACAAAACAAAGAAACATATACATTTTTTGAACATGTTTACATTTCTACATATTTAAACAAGAAAGCCTACCAACGAACTGAAATGAAATTGAGTTTTATTTCCCCGCTAAATAGTGATTTGAAAACTGCACTCCACTAGATTGCGAGTGGTGATTTGAATTCAAATGCAGTAATTGTTTGTCTCAAGGTATCAGTGGAACCGACTGCGTTGTGTTTAAGAGTATTGATGACGCACAGCAGGATTTCTTGTGTTGGTTTGCTTTTAATAGTCTCAATCACAAAGCCTGACGAAAACAGCACAAAACAATGTCCTCCTCGTCAATTATATTGATACAGCGTACTCCTCCCCATGGACATCACAAGAGAAAAGGGCCACACAAACACAACATACCTGACGCAAACAACAGAAAACAATGCCCTTCTCGTCAATCATATTGATACAGCGTCAACATCAGTATGACGGCGATACTCACAATGAAGCCTATCAAATAACATGAAATAGCAATGCAACCGCTTCCTATACAATGCCTGTGTTGAAGTCCTGTCAACACATAACAAAACTTCCTTCGGTGTTTTTGGTATGCACTTAAAACATTACCACAGGGTATATACGACGTATATTGTTTTATCGTGTTCTCCCGCGTGCCTGATGTGCTGCTCGGTGGGTGCTTTGCAACCCAGATGGTACGCTGCTGTAAACCTTTTATCACAGCAGCCTTTTCCCACACACACACACACAAAAAAAAAAAAAAAGCTACAGCAACATCATATTTATGGTGCATTTTAATTGCGTCAACATCAATTCGGATAAAAATATTCCTTCCATATGAGAAGTGAAGAGGGAAAGACAAAAAAAAAAAAACATCATCCCAAAGCTTTAGCACAGATTGTTCTTTTTATTATCATTAACAGTAATGTGATGCTGAGGCCCCATGTGACCTCCTCACAGCGGCACCTCATTTCCAAAGTCATTCATTAGAACAAACAGAAGGCGGGCAGCGGAAAGACGGCGTGGGGAGTGAGACGGAGAAAGGGAGAGGGAGAGACTCGAGTATAAAACAAATGAGATTGTTCTTATTGGAGGAAGCACTTTGAAAAAAAATAAAATAAGAAAAAAACAATCCCCACAAGTGTGATATTTGGAGATGTCACGCCGAGCTCGTGATCCAGTTGTTGGTTTTGTGCTTGGAAGTGTAATCACAGTTACACTTACTGTCCACTTTGGATTTCGAGGCCCGCGGGGAGTCTTGGAAAATGGCTCTGGTTTGTTAGGATTGTGATTGTCCAAGCAAAAAAAAAAAAAAAAAACAAACAAAACAAAAAAAACAAAAACAAAAAGGTGAAGCTTCTTATGCCTTCCTTCCTTGGACTGATATACATGGAATTGTCCCCTCCATGATTCGTCCTAGTTTATCCAAAATGCTAAAGGTCATTGCGCTCAACTAAGCTCCCCCTTTTCCCATTAGGGGGTTGACATGAGTCCCTGCAGATCTCCGACCCCTGCTGGATCCCATCTCTATGCATGTGCATGTCCATGTGTATACACACACACACACACACACACACACATGGTGTGACAGACTCCCCGGCCTCCTGGTAGGATTTGTTGGAATGTGAGAGAGGAGGATTTTAGCACCAGGCGAGCCACGCCAGAGTGCCGCAGACTTCATGCCATCTGTCTCAGCCTCCATCCTCTCCGTGCCAAGACTCGTCAGACCTTTATTTCCTCTCCCTCCAGCTCCTTCTCATCCCTGTTCACAAGAGGAGTGGACATACTGAGATCTGCTAATATACTGGATGGGGGTGGAGGTGGTGGGGTGGG
>NW_017805016.1:415243-417295 GCF_001891065.2 Hippocampus comes
GGGGGTGGAGTGGGATTTCTGGGTTTACTAAACAGATTTTCAAAAATACATACAATGGAATAATATGGACTTTATTTTTGGAGCAGCCCATAACAGATTTCAAAACGTGTAATGTGCCTTTAGAGAATGAGATGCTGTTATATACACCCAAAAGACACGTCATTCGGTACCTCAGCCAGACTAATTTGATGCAGTGCAAGAAATGTAGCAGAAATTCTGACAAATCTATGGACAACAATCAAAGGTGGGGCCAGTGAAATCCATGTAAAATAAGTAAAATTTCAAACAAGTACAAGAGTACTCCGTGTAGAATGATACCGAAAGGCACAAGTAAAAGTAAAAAGTAACCCGACAAAACTTTAAAGGGGAAGTCAACTGAAAATTGTCGACAGTATAAATTAAGCAATAAAATCCACCAGTTTTTATTCAATTCAGGGGGCGGCCATTTTGCCACTTGCTGTCAACTGACAATGACATCACAGTGCCTAAGGGGTAAGGTAACGACCAATCACAGCTCAGCTTATGAATGTCACATGACCAAACTTGGGAGAACTGTTTAGCCGTGATTAGCCATTACCTGAGCCTTGAGCAAGTGTGATGTCATTTTCAGTCGACAGCAAGTGGCCAAATGGCCGCCCCCTGAGTTGGATAAAAATGGATGGCTTTTGCTACTTCATTCATATTCCATAAACAGATGTGCTTGGGGTCGCATAGAAGATATTGCTTGGAAATTTTTCTTATTGACTTGATTTTTCTTATTCCATCTATATCGCTATTGGGCTCTTATTTCAATGTATCGGTTACTCAGAAAGGCTGCACATACCGGCCATTGATACTCAAGGCAAAAATAAAACAGTTGGCACTACACTGCCGCGGTAGAAAATCATCCCATGCTTCAAAAAGTTGTTCACAATTATCTGTCATTGTGTAAATTGAAAATTTTAGCTTCCTAAGTATTTGTGGTCTCCCTCAACCCCACCCCTGCAAAAAAAGTAGTATCGACGCAGACCTATTCTAAACAATCTATTCTCTCAGGTTTTCAGGATGATTGTGTGTCACATCACACTAAAATCAGACAAACTCGATGCCTTCGACGTGTTTCAACTGCAGGGTTTTCAACATTAGGACGGTGAAGCATGTGCATTCTAATGCCGTCGTAAATCCAAAGCAAATTTTCACATCAAATGCTTCTATGAGAGGTGTCTTCTCCCAGTGTGGGTGTCTGGGGAGGACACTCAAGGAGATCACACCGCCAGGAGCTCCACTCATTCAGTGTCCTTCACCTTCTGCTAGAAGGACAGCAGGAGGCGGAGGCGGCGGAAGGCAAACGCAACCTACGTCGGAGGAAGCGCAATTCCGGATGGGAGGAAGTGGGCAGGAGGCCCTTTGAAGCCCAAAACCTCCGGCCTCTGAGCTGCGATGTCCTTGGACGGATCTGCAGATCACGTAGACGGAGGATTACTTGAGGGGAGGATCCAGAAAAGTGCCTTCCGCCATCACATTTGCCATATCTCAAAACTCACAATAAAGGCCTTGCATTCAAAGACGGGCACCCCACCAACCCCCCCCCACGCCCCCCCCACAAAAAAAAAATCATTCGCACAGAATAGAGCACATTTTGAGAGGAACTAGCGCATGAATATATTATTTTCCGCCACAAAGTAGAACCACAGATTGCAAGTGAATGACTTGAGAAAGTGTTTTGCAGAAATCATCACAAGTAAAAGTGAGTCTCGACACTCCTACATACCAGAGTGAGAGAAAACAATGCGCAAAAAGAAAGCTCCAAAATTGTCAGCATTGCTCTGAAATGATCACGATATCAAACATCAGAGCAAATATTGAGCATCCATTGTGGGGATTTTTTTTGTTTTTGTTTTGTGCAAATATTGAGAAACTGGTAAGATTGATCGCTTCCGTTTCCAGGAAATAAAAGTCAGCGAGGAGGCCCGCTGGCGGAGATGAAGATATGTCTGATCTCCATGACAACCAATAGCGAGGCAGCACTTGCCTCTCACCGCCCTCTGATTGGCCTTTAGCCACCCCCCACCC
>NW_017805016.1:417323-438133 GCF_001891065.2 Hippocampus comes
CCCTCCCATAGACAAACAGACCAATCCCAAAAGCCACCTCACAGGCCGGGGCGGTATTATGGAAGCAGGGAGACAGTTCCGGAAGACAGAAAAAAAAAAGGAGCAGCAGAATCTGATGTGGTGATGGTAGGAGTCGGGTGTGGCATTATTAATAAAGCATTAAAAAAAAAAGTGAGCACATCAAAGCAGACACGGGACCATGCTATCACACATGAAAGTGGCGCACTATGGCTTAATGTTTCCTAAGGCGTGTTATGGTGACGCCGCTTTGATTTGAAACGTGTTGTGAGGAAAATGGATTTACAGGAGCGAGGAGAGGAAGCCGCCATTTCAAAACCTGACCTCATGGGCTCTTCAAAGTCTACACCTGAGCCATAAATACAGCAAATGCGGCCATTCCCCACTGCGGTGCTGTGAAAGATCATCAGGTATGATATGGACATTTCTGCATTTTCACTTAATTGGGCCAAAAATGAATAATTTACAACAAATAATGCCTCGGTCAGATCTATGCCTGCAACATAGAGCACAAACCTCAGGTCCAAAGAAATGGCATAAAACGTGACGTCTAAAAAAACAGAAAATTGTGATTTTTCAAATCTTCTCAACCTATTTTCAATTGAATACACTGTCATACATTTATATAAAATAGTTGTTAGATGCGTGTTCTTTTTAGGCCACTAGGCTGCCTGAAATGCGCTAGCTAACATCCGCTAAAAACAAGAACTAGAGTGTCGTTGGAAAATGAAAAAAAAAATCTCAAAATGACCATTTTTGACCAAAGGATGTCTCCCTCTCTCTCTCTCTCTGTATTGACAGAAAATTATTTAAATAATTATTTAATATCTTTTAAGCACACTTTACACACACTGTAGTTAGCAAAGAAAATGGTCCAAATGTAGGATTCACATTTTTAAGAGACTTCCTGTACTGGTATGTATGCAAACGTTTGGCTACTTCGAACAGGACTGCAGACTTTCCTTTTCCTGCTACGTTTTCATGACGGCTGAGTGATTCTGATGAAGACACCAAAGGCGATTTAGAGTTGATATTGTCCCAGATGGTTGAATTATGTAATCGACCTGATTGTCCACGTTTTGTCACGTTTTTTTTATTTGGTGGCGTGCGCTGAGAAATTTTAACCAATGTAAAATGTGCCTTGACTCAGTTAAACACTGCAGCATATAGTATAGGTAGCAGATATGCTTGCATTTCCTGTATGTTGCTTAACATGTTCAGTGTCACCATGTGTTAAAACTATCGTGGTTTAAGGCAATCAATTTGCACGCGAATTTCAAGTCGTGTCAATTTGCCATGATCTTCGACAACACCGGTGTCAAACACAAGGCCGGCGGGCCGGATCTGGCCCACCACATCATTTTCTTTGGCCCGCGAAAGCAAATGAAAGATGTTAACTTTTACGATGCGTGCTAAAATCTCGACCAAAATTTAAAATTTTCAGTTGTAATAAATAAGAATGATACTGAAAGCATTTTCTTGTTGCCAACCGCCTCATTACAGTAACTTAAACATGAGGTGACTAAACCGTTATTCTTGACTTCTTCAGATGGTTTCGGTCATAACGGCCCTTCAAGGGAAACAGTAACGGAAATCAGGCCTGCGACAAAAAATGAGTTTGACACCACTGTAACATGAATTGAGTGATGGGTGTCATGCTTGATTCCGCCGTAAACATCATCAGCCCACGGGAAAGCCAAGCAACTTTCCCTTGACGTCGCCATTGCCAGGTAATTACCCGAAAGTGGCCTTCCTCCAGTGGTGTGCCACCCAAGACCCGACCACCTCCCTGCGTTCATTATCAGCGCCGGGGCTTGATAATGGCTTGATAGTGTCCCCGCCTAGGCTACTGACACACACACTGGGGCGAAAAGCAAAAACAGGAAGAGCCAAGGAGGAAAGAGAAGAACAGGGAGAGTACGCTTAAGATCGACTTCCGATTTTGACTCTCTAAAGTTACAGTGGAGCAGTGGTTCTCACATGTGCAGGCGTGTTTTTCAAAGGACCCCTCTCATAATCCTATCATAATTTCAACTACATTGCATACTCCTAGATATCATAGGAATTGTTTATTTTTTGAACATTTCAGCCCCCAATTTTTTTTTTTTTTTAAATTTGCAAATAATCTCCATTGGCAGTTCCACACTTCCATACCAACGTGCCAATGCATCATGTTATTTGCCGAAGATCATCTTTGCTTAGTGACGGCTCCAGAGACGGGCGAAAATCACCTGTCGGTGATTATCCCGTCAGTGTAACATAGTTTCTGTCAGTTGTCAGTCCACTACCGTTTCGGACTGGACGTCGACGGATGCTGATTTGACATAGTCTAACTCCAGATTTGCCAAAGAATAGACGGGAAATGGCGAACAAATGACGATTCACACCATCCACTGCAAAAGTTCTCATCGGGAAAAGCAGGTTGGAGAGGAAAAGTTGACCGAGTTTGCTCTGTGTGAGTGTGAGCCTCGTACACATGCACTAGCATTTCGCTAGTGGACTGACATCAGCATCCGTCGACGTCCGGTCCAGTGCGGGTTACACACAGTAAATTACTGTGATTACAGATTTTTTTTTTTTTAACATTAAAAACAATTCGGCTTGAGTACTAGTTTGTAACAATTTGATAAGACTGGGTTGTCTTCATTTGTTTAAAAATTTGAATTGCTTTCACGGTGCCACTAAAATGATAGCAGCTGCATTTCTCAACTGCACAACGCAAAGAGTGTTAAGTTTCTCCCTACTGTTACTGACGAAATCTCAATTATCAAATCACTTTTGGGGAAGAAGTTTTGCAACTTTTCTTTTTTTGACGATATCGATTAAAAAAAAAAATGAAATTAGCAGTGCAGCAACAAGGGACTGGTAAAAAGCTCTTTGAACGATGATTCCTTTCTAACTCCGGATTTATTTTTCAAGATATGCAAGGACCTTTTTGATGAATATCATGAGCTTTCAGGGTGATTTCATTTCAAATTGCCAAAGAATTGACGGGAAATGGCGAACAAATGACGATTCACACCATCCATTGCAAAAGTTCTCGTAGGGAAAAGCAGGTTGGAGAGGAAAAGTTGACCGAGTTTGCTCTGTGTGAGTGTGAGCCTCGTACACATGCGCACCTTGCCTGTTTACAGCAATAACCTCACAACATACAGACGGACTGGGGGTGGGCATCCACTTTCACTTCGTCTTTTTTTTCCCCCTGACAAATGACACCCTGACAGTTGGAAAAGAAATGTTAGGGCCCCTGAACAGATTTCTCAGTTACAGAAATAAAACGTGTTGAATTAAACAAAGACGAGCTTACTTTTGAACCCCGATGAGAGGACTGACAAATGACGCCCCATCACCCCACCCCCTCTCCGTCTGTATACCATGACTGTCATGGTTTTTTTTTTTTTTGGGCCTCTCTGCAGAAATGTCATATACTTAAGAGGTGATAAATCTATACGGCACAAACACTCACACACACAGATTGAGACGTCTTACTCGAAATAGCCACATGAGCTTTCGTGATATGAAGAGTTCAAATGCAAAGGCGGACATGACCACTTGTTGAGATTTGCGGAATGCATTTTTAAAAATTTGTATCATTTCAGGTTGCAGGTACAAGCTAATGATTTGCATTTAGGGCAATCTAAGTTAATGTCGTGAGCATCAGGTGAAATCTTTGCATCGCCAAAAGCGTCACTTGTCAGGAAACCAAAAAGTAAAAAAAAAAAAAAAAAATCCCACACATGTGGGGACTTGACCATAAGGATCGATTTGCGAAAAAAATATGAAACCAACCAAATTTAAAACCAGACAATTAAAAGATATGCAATGTGTCCTCAAACATGCACCTATGATTTCTTGTTCACTTGACGACAATATAATATTTGATTGTTGGATTTATTTTTTATTTTAACCACAGCTGCACCCAAAGTGCTGTACATTCAGTACAAATCAGACATATGAAAAAAAAGACAGTTGAAACAATTGATTCATAACACAAAAACAGAGACCAGCAAAACCAATGGTAAAAGCCCAATCCCCTCTGAGGCTCTGCTTAGTCCTCAGCAGGGGCGGACTTGTAAGAAAAACTGGCCTGGGAGTCTTTGACTTCCACTTCAGGTGTACCATTTTTTATATGTTTATTTATTTATTTATTTATTTATTGCCCGCATCCCCCATAGGCCAGCCCGCCCCTAGTCCTTGGTAGCTCCGGTAGCATCTGTTACACTGATTTAAGGCCCGGGCAAGTACGTAAAGGTGGATGAGCTCAGAGAGGTGAAGTTGGGGCAAGACTGTTTCAAGACAGCTAAAATACTCGCAACATGAACTCTAAAGTGTACAGGGAGACAGTGAAGGAAGACCGAGAATTTGGAGTTATGTGCTCCCTCCTGTGTGTACCAGTTAGGAGGCAAGCAGCGGCATTTTGGAGCAACTGGAGATGCTTGAGGGAGGACTGGCTGACTCCAAAATAAAGTGCATTCGAGTAATCCAGCTGAGATGTTACCAAGGCTTGGTTTATTGTTTCGATGTGCTGTTGTGAAAGAAGACGAAGACCAAAAAAAAAAAGATGGATTCAATAACAGCACCAATTTGCCAGTCTGATTTTATTTTTCAATAATTGCTGTCAACTCTAGAGGTTCCACTCAAGTAGGGCTTTGTGAGCCTGACAACTTGGAAAAAAAAACTCTTAACATTAAGTTTGTCTCTCTAGGAAAGGAGTTAAACATTATAGAATTGATTTTCATCGTGAAATACTGAGAGGATCACGCTTCTTTTCATCTGATGTTGTAGTACTATAATCTAATCTGCCTCAATCTTTGATCCACATCAAGTCAAACGTCATGCTGCACTTTTTATAATTTGTCCCTCTGTCCATCCATCCATCCACTGTATCCATCTCTGCATCCATCCATATTTCATGACATAATTGGAGATAAATTAGAACTCTTACATAAATCTGAGAGGGGCTCCTTAGCGTTGCAGGCAAAGCGGCATCACAGAATCACATCAATGAGCATGTTTTAAAATATGCATTTAACACACTGCGCTTCTTGGGCATTTGCGTCTACCAAACTGAATATGGTAACGCTTAACTCCCAGAGGCTTCCATTTGCTCTGTGTCAATACACTCCTCTGGAATGCAAGGCTGCTTACACTCCGCAAAAGAAAATGACAAATAAGAGCATACATACTACGTGCTGTCATTTTTTTTCTCAGAAGGACTGGAAGTGATGCGTTTGTGATGATGAAAGTACATTCGGGCTTGCGATCGGCTTCGGTGGAGATGACTCAAGTCGCATGAAAATCGGTTTCTGAAATAAAACCATTATCGAGGCGTTTGGAAATGCAACATCGACGGACGCTGAGATGGGCTTCTTGGGAATCGGCGTGACTCCATTTTGTCTAAATGGCGCTTGTCGGCGTTTGAGCTTGACTTAGTCTTTTCTTCTTAGAACCTCGACAACACCAGACAAAAAAGTGTGAAGTAGATAGATGCTCATTTGTGTGTTGGGGTAATGTGTCAACATCTCTTGCAAAACAATTCTCTTGGATGGGATTGCTGCGAATGAGAAACACGCTATAAATAAATATGCAAAAGAGGATCACAATGGGTTTCGGGGAGGAGGGGGAAAGAAGAATGTCTTCAAGAGACTTTTATTTTCCTGTTCCATCCCAGAAGAATCCTTTTGGAAAAGAAAAGGGAATTCTCGAAACTATGAGGTAAAAGGAGAACCCTCAGAAGGTTGCCTGTGCAGGTTTAAAAATCACTTTGCAATGTTCCAAAATTTAGCTTTTCATGTGGCGAAATCAATATCACCATAAGGTGCCGTTGAGAGTTCCTCATTTCACCCAAAAAAGTTTTTTTTTTTTTTTTTTTTTTTTTAAACTTCGTATTCTTTATATTCAGTCAATTTAATGTCACAATCCTGTTTTGTTGCCGTCCTGTTTCTGGTTTATTTTTTTGTTTCTGTCGTAGTTTTTGGGGAAGAGTGTCAGTGGGCGGAGTCTGCTGCAACGCACCTGCCGGCGATTATCAGCAGCGGGTTATTCGGAGGCCAAAGAGACCGGAAGACGAGATTGAAGAGTTGCCGTGTGCTCTTTTTTTTTAAATAAATTCTGTAAAACCAACTCTACTTTGTTTGCTGGCTTCACCGCCAGCATTCTCACGCATCTGTGGACAGTTCGAAGTGCAGATTGGTGGTCATCCATTGCGCACTTCTCTCATCCTCTCACCGCACACGTTGACACAACCGCGCACTTTACACGTTACATTTCGACATTCATTCCTTCATTTCCACCACACTTTAATCTACAAACGGGACGCCAGACTATTCCCACTTCCGTAACAGTATCAGTGGTGCGACAGAGTTGTTGTATCATAGTTCGGTGCACACATTGACACAAATTCACTCACACTCACCACGGACGAGAGGATGCAGGCGACTCGGGACTGGCTCCATTCAGGAAGTCCAAACATGGGCAACGTTTTACGAGCCCCTTGAATGAGGCTCTTTCGCGCGTTTCAAAGGTCAGCTGACTTAAAAGAGTTTTTGTGTTTTATTAAATGACACGTTTTCCATTATTTATGAGTGGAGAGTGTGTGACGATAGTTGTACAGACTGGCTTAATTAATTATGCTTAAAATAACCCACGTGCTAAAATAAAAGTAACAACCGTGGGCTAATTTTATTTGTGTCATAAATCGGCATTCGTTCTATGTTGATATAAAGGTCATTTGATTTTTTTTTTTCAGAACATACTGCATCACGTACCTTGTTATGATGGCGTGTTTTGGACAGGTGTGATACTGGTTTGGCTGTCGTGTGCATGTCTGATGTTGCTCATCGCGGTCCAAGGAATGCTCAGGGAGTTTGTGTGAATGCTCAGACGGATGGAAAATTAGAGGGAACATTGGTCATGAACTTCTTCATGTTTTTAAGGTGTCTGAGATTTTTTTGGGGAGGTGGAGGCGGGGGCATTTGAACCCATAGACATGACTCGGCATTCATATGTAATGTCTCGTTTCTGTTTAGTGGTCAACAGAATTGTTTGAGACAACTCACTCATTCAAACGAAAGGACAAACTCGTTTTTGGGTAATTGGCGCAGCGTGAAGGAAAACCAAATCCTTGTTTGCACAAGGTGTGCTCGTGCTTGGCTGAGAACGAAGGAGGGTATGTTCACCAAACAATGGGGAGCATTAAAACCGGCTGAGTCAATACACCCTACTGGGCCGCATGTCTTCCTGCAAACTGGAAGAAGTTGCTCCGGAGGGGCCGCGGCACCTCATAGAAACCTCAATTACTGTAATTTACACCAAAACAGTGTGTAACACTTCAATTTGTTTAATCTGCTGCTGTCTGAGACGCTTTGGATGAAAGGCGAGCGGAGCAGTGGCACAAGATAACGTTCAATAGCCCTAAGATATCTCTCCTCGCTTGTGTTCATGCATTGAGGAAAAAAGGTTTTTTTTTCTTGACTTGGAAAGAATTATTAAAGACTTGGAAATGCTTCTTGAAAATGTTTTTCCCTTAAGCACAGCTTACTTTCAACACACACTATCCACATTAATAGCCAAATGCCACATCAGCATCACTCTGAAGATGCTCATGATGCAATAAGCAGCACATTGGCAAATGCTCGGTGTAGCCTCACTCTCAGTTTCGAATAAGAAATTGCGTGTTGAGATAGTCCAGGCTGTGTTAGATGAGACGCTTTCAATAGTTTCTTTGCTTAAATTTTCAAATTCCCAAACACACAAAATGAGGCTTGCACCGACCGGCATGAACATGACGTTGTGACAGTTCTGGTTTTACCTACACTGAGCGATGCACAATTAATCATAATTTTGGCTGCCACCATTAAATTAACCTAATTGTCTGTAATATTCATCCATCCATCCATTTTCCGGTCCGCTTTATCCTCACAAGGGTCGCGGGCTTGCTCGAGCCTATCCCAGCTGTCTTCGAGCAGTAGGCGGGGGACATGCTGAACCGGTTGCGAAATGCTTCTAATATCGCAACAACATCAGAAAGGCAATATATTGGGAACCCCTCTCAGCAAACAACCACAACAATAAAAATATCGCCAGCCTAATAGTGTGATTGTCCAAGTCGTTTTTTTGATTTTGTTAAAACTGTGTTTTTTCTTCATATGTGTGCAGATGACAAAGGCTGAATGGAGGCAACTGAACTCTTGTACAATATGCATAATTTGTTGCATTTTTTAAAAATTGTTTTGGGGGGGGCGGGTGACTTAGGCTAATATGCTTTTAGGCTAACAATAGCTTTCGGATAATATCTCTCAAGCTACATTGAAACTGAGCATTTATACAATTTTTAAAGGCAGGTTTTTGTTCAACAAAAGAATTATTCTAGTTCACTGACGAAACCCAACTTCATTTGTTGACCTTATTTAACATGAGAAAGCCCAAAACTATTAGAACATTCGTCAGGTCTGTCAGTCTGCAGGCAGCATCAATCACTTTATCTTGATCTTACAATGCACAGTGACATGTGTGTGAATACCAAGAGACTGTCGGGCAAAGCAGCTCCCAAAATGCAAAAAGCGCATCAATAACATGTAAACGTGCCTGCAGATGTAACCCAAAGCGTCATGCTGCTCGACATTCAGCCAATCAGAATGCAGAAACAACCTCATCACCCGACCCCTCCCTCTTTTCACATGCTGTATCATCTATCCATCCATCCACTTTCCGATACACTCATCCTCACAAGGGTCGCGGGGTGTGCTGGAGCCTCTCCCAACCGTCTTCGGGCAGTAAGCGGGGGACACCCTGAACCGGTTGCCAGCCAATCGCAGGGCAGACAGACACAAACAAACATTTGCGCTCACATGTAGAGAGAATTTTGAGTGTTCAATCAGCCTGTCATTCATGTTTTTGGAATGTGGGAGAAAACCGGAGTACCTGGAGAAAACCCACACAGGCACAGGGAGAATATGCAAAATCCACACAGGAAGGCCGGAGCCGGAATCGAACCACGCACCTCTGCACTGTGAGGCGGATGTGCTAACCAGTTGCTTACCATGTCTGTGATGTTTACTTTTCAAATGCAGAACCAAAGCCAGTCTTTGTTGGGGTCAAGGATAAAACTAACCAAGCTCTCGAATAAATGCACTCGAAAAAAAAAGAGAAAAGGCTTGAAAAACCTTAAACATATAGCCTTAGCCTTTAAATTGCTTGACTCGATGCATCTTTTGCACCGTACTGCAACACTACTGGACACTTTATATTGCTTAACCCTTTCACGCACCTTGTAACCTGATAACATAATAAGCTGTCCACTGTCGTAACCGCTGTCCCTGAAAGGGGTAATGACTCCCTGTACATTTATGTCCCACATGCATATATTTCTATCGTGACTCATTTGATGAAGTACCAGAGTGGCTCGAACTACCGATGACAAATTGCTGGTGTGTTTTGAAGCATATTGAGTAATAAAAATGATTCTGAGACTGATTTGCGGAAATAAAATTGCGCTCGTTGTGCTCATGAAAGATGAAATAAGACTTCGATCAGTCTTTGGGAAAGGTAACAAACATCCAAACACTTGCCGTGCTCCGGTCGATTATTTATAAGTGGCGGTGTTGGTTGCTGGGGACAGATGAAGATTTGTCCATTTCAGGGAACATTTGGGAAGGGGAGAGGAGGGGGCGGGGAGCATATTGGGTAGGAGTTGGTGGGGGGCCGGACTAAATGAAAGACAAATGCGAGTAGTGCCCACTCAGCTATTTTCCCAGTCAAGATCAAAGGCGTGCCGGACTGGCCGCTCCACGGGAAACTTGAGATGGGTCCTGCCTTTGTTTGCTGTTGCTAGGCGACAGGCGCCAGCCTGAAAGTGTTTGCGGTGGGGTACCAACTTCAAAACCATTTCCAAAATAAAATTTGAGGCAGTCCTCGACGCTCAATTTGGCCGGAAAATAGGAAGAAAGTGACAAACGTGGATCGGCCTGTCTTTTAGTCACGGAATCGTCAACGACGTCGCTCCGGAGCGCTTTCGAAACGCGCCACCTCGCGCAAACTAAATACAAGCATCGTGAAACGGGATTAGCACGTTTTCCGTCCTCGTGAGGCGACGACAAGGAGGGGCAAGGAAGAAAAAAAAAACAAAACTTAAATATAGCTTGATGTATTTATAAGCGGCGGTTCTGGCTTCCTGGTGAAGCTAATTAGGATGCTGTTATCTATTAATGGGCCTCGTGATAGTAACGGTGGCTAGACATGTGTCACAGAGAGCTCATTACATATCATTAGTTCAACACTCCAATAATGTCTACACCTGCTGAGCATAAGATAATGACTTGGCCCCCTGATATTTGCAGGACGATTGTCTTGCAAGCCAAGCACCACCAGGAGGGCGGAGAGCTGCGTGAAAACGGATAAAGCTCCACAATGCGAACCAGGCCGCCTTCTATTTGCTGCAACTTACGGCGGGGAAAGCGAGAGGCATTTTGGCCCGCTTTCGTCCACGCAACTCATTAAATAAACTGGCATTTACAAGCTCGTGACAAACCGACGCTCGCTATCTTCCGCCCGTGGCGTCGCACAGGACAGAGAGAAGATACGGACGTTATTGACGGTAGCTTACCTTCCAACAATAGTCCTGCTATTCCTGTCGGCTTGTTCGTCGCTGCTTAAGTCGGCGCCAACACACCTAAGAGCCTGTGGTGCAGTTTAGCTTATGGTACATTTTGCTGAGGGATGAACGATTTGGAAAATAATCTAATGGCATTTTTTTTTCCCCTCGACGTTGTGATTGCAATTTTACATTCCATTATTTTTTCGTTTAACAAACACAAACAATCAATTCATTTGTTGTAAAATAAACTGTCAGATTTATTATCCGTACATATATTGGTCTTTGGCCGTAGACGAAAATAAAGGCAAATGTACCATGGATTAGTATGAAAGACATTTATCGATCGACTTTATTAAGAGTTGCGAACTTAGTAAACGCTTTGACTTGCAGTCTTTTAAGCATTCGCTCAGACAACAAAATTCTACATAACCAGGATGGTGGAAACATAAGTCAGTAATTCAGAAATCAGACTACAGTGACAATGCAAGCCAATTTATGGCTTTACCACAACTTTGCATAAAAAATGAAATGCAAACATTTGGACTGCTCTCTCTCTCTCTCTCTCTCTCTCTCTCTCTCTCTCTCTCTCTCTCTCTCTCTCTCTCTCTCTCTATATATATATATATATATACACATACACACACACACACACACACACACACACACACACACACACACACACACACACACGTACACACACACACATTCTCTACATAGATACACATACACACATATATGTCCAGACAGTATACAGCATCCATCCATCCTTCCATCCATTTTCTAATCCGCTTATCCTCACGAGGGTCGTGAGCGTGCTGAAGCCCATCCCATCTGACCTCGGGCAGTAGGCAGGGTACACCATGAACTGGTTGCCAGCCAATCGCAGGTCACACATAGACAAACGACCATTCACGCTCACATCCACACCGAGGGACAATTTAGAGTGTGTCATGAACCTGTTTTTGGAATGTGGGAGGAAAACGGAGTACCCAGAGAAAACCCACGCAGGCATGGGGGAGAACAAATGAATGTGCATGCTGGGATAGCACCCCAAGTAGCACACATAGCAACCTGGCCCATCAATCAATCGCCAGAATTATCCAAATTACCACTCCAGGCCTGGCTCATGGGGGGGCTGGGGCAAGAGTCTTTTTTGCAGTAGTCAGTACTCAACCTAATACATTCAAACACAAAATTAAGAACTCTACTAAATAATTAGAATGTTCCTGTTGAGTGAGCTGCCTGCTGCTGCATTGTGTATTCTATTCAGTCCAACGATTAACCCATATTAACTGCATTTTTTTTAAACTGCATTTTTTATAACCGCTGGCAAACAAAAGGACCATTTCAAAATGAAACAATGTTTATCTCCTAATATATTTTGAATGAAATCATTAATTTATCATTGACATTGCGGGATATTTAAATGTTGGTGGCGTCCCAGCGCCCCCTCGAGAGTGTGCCTGATTTAAATAACAGTCATTTTTAGACCGAAGCACATGGCGCAGCGGCCGAATGTTGACATGCTGGCAGCCAACAGCATGTGTACACTGTGTACATTTCTATACATTCCGCTGCGAATATGCCCGCCGAGCTGTTGGAACACTCCAAGTGCAATCGCCACAAAGTGACCTTTGTGTCTGCAACGCCGAAGATTAGAATGGTGCTGTGCCTGCCTTGTGTTTTCACTACCGGAGCCAACTGGCACAGCGCGGGCGTCCTCTCCCCACAGCTCCCAGTCTGCCGTGATGACAATGGCGAGCCCATTTCGCATGGCATGTAAAAACCACAAAAAAAAAAAAAAAAAAAGTGCAGGCGGGCCGGCAGAGTTTTCTGCAGGAAACAACACAACTGGTCCGTTGGCTCCTCTAAGGAAAATGGCTTTTTAAGAAGCAACTCTGACAGGACTTGAGACTACATGTCAGCTTTGAGCTCCACGCTGACTTTCTTGTCGAATGAAGAAAAGAGCGTTGGTGAGGATTCCGCATTTCTATCCTCTCAAGTATTGCATTTCCTTCAAAGTTCTAACAACCAAAAATGGCCTACATTTAAGTTTGCCACCAGCCACTCTTGCCGTGTCCTCATTTAAACTGCTGGCTTCATTAATAGTCAGTGCGTGTGACTGCGTGTGTGTGTGTGTGTGTGTGTGTGTGTGTGTGTGTGTGGCAAGCGTGTAACATCAGCAGAGGATGCATGTGCCACAACACTGATGAGTCCAAATAAAAGGGATTCAACATCTTTAGCTTTTTCACTGCTGTCGTCATGGGTGGAGGAAAACGTTTTTGGACACGCCCTTTTGTGTGACGGCATCGGGGCTATGCCACTTGCCCCAAAAGATCATAATTTACACTTCTGTTGGTTGTGTTGCAGTATCTCATGGGTAGAGAATACTGAGTTACACACAAATCCACACAAAAAGATCCTTCAGATAAACAAAGCAGTTTGCACACTTTGGCATGCGTGAAATGAGGAGCCGCACAAAGTGGAATGGCAGCTTGATGTTGTGGAAGGGTCGTTGTCTGTTCCACTTACTCGTGTATTGTTTGTGTTGTTTTGTTATGTGAGCTTAATTTTCAAATTGTTCTTTGCTGTTGCTGTATTCGAATCGATTTACAAGCCGGTCGATTTTATAAATCAATCAATCAATCAATCCCCTTCCAATGAGTGCTTCATTGGTATTTGTGTGCGTTGGAGGGGCAGGGGGGGCGCCAAAGTGGGATCTTGCACAAGGCACTATTCAAGTGAGGACAGCTACGAACAGGGCCAAAATATTAGAAACAGAATGATTGCAAAGTACAACGCTGGGAAGCCATATTGGCAAATAAAAACATGGCTGACCCCAATGTCGGGTCTGCTCTCATCAGGGTGCACCGAGGAATCACGTAAGTATCCCGCAGGTCGATTCTAAAAACAGCTCACCAGTGGTGGGACATCGTGATTTTCTGGGAATTGTAATTTAACCTGTTGATATTTATCTGTTTCCGAGCTCATTAAATCTTTGTTGACACTGATTGTGAGAAAGCAAGAACATGATCAGCGTCTTCATGGAGCTAAATATCAATAATTATCATGACTAACACATAATTCAAGGTAATTTGAGCATATTTCTTACTTCAGACGTGTGTATGAAACTGGAAGCCCTACGCATTAATCAATGCCCAAGAAGTAACTCTCACTTACGAAAAGGTCAGTGACCCTTGATCAAAACGAAACATTATTATCTTGGCGCCAGCGTACCGAATGTTGTGGCCACGGAGTAGAAATAACACTGCAGACTTGCCACCAACTGGCCGATTTCCCCCCCCCCCCCCGCCACCCCCCACCTCAAAGAATTCTGCTTAAAAATGATCAAAAAAGTGAAACCTATTGTTCTTAGATTCCCTTTCCCCGTCGTGTGATATCATATTTAATAAATCATCAAGAATAGAGTTTATGAATAATGCAGCGCCATCGCTAAGTGTACATACTGTATCCTGTATAATATGCGATAACATGACACCGTGTGAGCTTTGAGGAGGGTCACAAAGAAGAGTGTGCCACATTTATTTCGAATAAACGTGACATAAATGCACTTAATAATGCATTATCCATGACAAAACATTAGCGGCTTATTTTCTATCATTTTGCAGGTCAAGAGTTGGATATTTTGAGGGGTGCCGCTAGCGTGGAAGACACAGCAACCTCTCACCTCGGCAGATGACTGCTGCCTGAACCCCTCAATAGCCCCACTGAGACAATAAAATGGCCGAGTGGCTATTGAACGGAACAAGCAGGAAGAAGGCAGACGCTTTATAGCGAGCCCGGTGTGAAAATGAAGATTTAGGAACAGTAAACATTGGAATTCTCTCGGCTCGAGGTCAAGCGGCCCAGTTACCTTTCCGGGGGCCTCTCCGCCCCAACCCTCCAGGGCGCCCGCAGGGGGAGACCCAAAACTGCACGGCACAGTTGTGGCCCTTCAGACTGAAACAAAAGAGCCGTCGTGGTGAATCACAGGCCTCGGACAATAATTACTAACTTGATTTATGCCAGGAATGCCTTTATTTGGGGGGTAGGTGGGGGGGCGGGGAGAAAAAAAAAAACATTGTAGTATGCTCGGTCACTGTGCACTATTGTTTAAAATTAAAAGAGGAATACAGAACTAGTTCAGCTGTTCTAGGAGGCTTTTTGTTTTCATCCATGCTTTATTTTTTGAGAGATTAAAAAAAAAATTTACAGTTATGTATTTACTTGTTAGGTGGTAGATTTTCTTTCTTTCTTTGCTTTACGTGTATGGATTTGCATTTAAGTTGTTCATTGTCATTTATTTCTTATTTTTGTGGATATTTTTATGTATGTGAAGGTGTGTGCTAAGGTCAATTATTTTAATGCATTATTTTTGTATGTATGTTATACTTTTTGGGCTGGTAAATGTATTTCGTTTTAATTCATTGCATTTTTTTTTATGCATATGGATTTTGATGAAAATTGTTCATTGTTGACGCCACCAATGCTAACATTGGAGTATGTAAAATAACTTGGCCATCTGATAAAGAACAAGCGTCATTTGTTTTGATTAATTTGTAATATTGGGCAAAACATTTTATAACCACATTTTTTGCTTGCTTAATTTGTACCCACTCTAGATGTATTTATGTTGTTGCTATTACATGCACATATTAGTGTCCAGGTAGAATTAGTCATGTGGTTTAAAAAAGGGATCAAAAGAATGGGGGGGCGGGTGACGCCAATTATACAAAATTGCATGTTTTGGTTTTTTTTTTCAAATATCATGTGAGCGTTTTCTCACACATAAACTCCCGATTTATCCGACGATCGTCATGGGCGCCATTTTAAGCGTGATCGGTGCATTATGCTACATGACAAGTTTAAAAGTCTTGATCTTTTCACAGTGTTGTAGGAGAGGATTTGCTCGGCCCTTTTCATGTTGACAGTATTAAAAAGCTGAAAGGAGTGTGGGGGTAAGGGGCGGGGGTTACTATGGGAAAGGGCGGGGGAGCTGACGTCACGGACCGGGAGTCACCCACCGTGCGTTCGGCGTCTCCAAGTGAAGACTTATCCGCAAAGGAGTTGGGACGCACAATGCGGGCGGACAGGGCGTGAAAGTACGATCATCATCAGCTCTGAATGCAAAAAAGAAAACATATCTGCCACAAAAAAAAAGAAAAAAAAGGGAGGCTCATTCCAATTCAGCTGCGTTGTTAGGACAACGAGAACCATCCCTCAGATGATTAGTTCCACTTCAAAAGAATTTACTTTCCGCAGTGGAAACGTCCCCCTTTTGTGTCCTTACACAGGGGTTTTATCAGACCTAAAGACGAATCGTATGTCTCGTCAGCCTGTTTATTATTCCTTCTGTTCACACTACAATTGTATTAAATAAATAGAGGAGCACTAACAAAGGCCTATTAGCCCATAAACATGTCCTCGCGCACACAAAAAGAGGCAAAATCACAGTCCGTGCTAAACAATTTAGCTGGCAGTGAATGTGAAGACGAAATAAAACACACCTCTTAGGCTCAGAATGTCCTGACACTGACACCATGACGCAAGCATGTTGTGTTGTGTTTTGTCTTACCGTCATTTGTCGTTGTGTGCCAAGAAGCGGCAGAGCAAGTGCCTTTTTTTTTAAATGCCTTTCGCCCCAAAAAGGATGAATGAAGCGTCCTTGTTTTGTCTCTGTAAGAGAGTGAATGCATGTGTTCGGTTAGAAAGGCTGCAAGACGATGGATAAAAACAGAAGCAAATACAGATTTTCACGTCAGGAAGCACCGCGGTGGATTATTAGCGCACAATTAAACGGGCGATGAAGTCAAAATGATCGTCATCGGGTGATACGAAGCGGATCAGAAGCAGCGGGAGAGGATGCACGGATTGTTTGGAAGAGGCTCCATTTCAATGCAAAACGCAAAAGCGCCGCTGCCTGTTCACAAAACTACATGCGGGGGGGACATGCCAAAGGAATCGGGGGGAGGCAGGGTGGGGGGCACATCTAAACTGAGTGGAATCAAAAGCAACTGCTTAAAAGTGACACCCACTTTGCTTTTAGTGTATGTTTATTTCGCGTGCTGAAGCACCAAAATATCTGGGGAGTATAAATACAGACGCATTTATAAACTACGCGACACGTGTGGTGTCACACCATTTAATATATGACACAATTAAGCAGCTATGGCTACAGTAACACTAAACGACAGTAACGACTTTTACTCTGTTCTTTCTGTCTTCATAAGCTTGCAATGTGATTTCCACACGATTGATTTATCTTTGGGGTACTAAATAAAACCAAAACACACTACAAGTCATCGACAACGTACGTCTCATTCAGTTGATTATTGCTAAGGAAGTGTGCAAGGGCTGCTAGCTTCTTCTGTTGGTCGCTTAAAGAAGTACCGGAGCAAGATATCTCAATGTGCTTCACACAACCAAAAGCGCAAAACCTCGAAGCATTTACAAAACACGACAGCTGAAGACATTCAAAGGCAATGCAAAGAGCTCAAAAATACTTGATTAAAATGACAAATATAACCTGCCATTTGTAAAGCGCGTCACTTGCTCATAAGCGTTATATCGTATTTTCACGATTGGTATGATTTCCGACCAAATTGACCAGCGAGCAAGGTGAGTCAACGAACAAGTGACGACAGAACTCCAGACCGCCACTAAATGCTCCCATTTCGCCCCTGGCAATTTGAAACAGCGTGAGTCAATTTTTCAACCGCTCACATGTGGAAGCCGTTTTTTTGTTGTTGTTGACAAATGTCTTCTCGCACTTCAGGCCAACACTGGCAAAATGAGCAAATGCTGCTTTGCTGACTGACAAGAACCCCAAGAGAAGATCAAACAGTTGAACGATCACTGTGATCGGTCTATGTGCGAAAAGGGGCGGGTCTTGTGATCTTGCCAACCTACAGGTTTTCCCGAACTCCAGCGAACAATGAAAAATACCCGACTATCAGTGCTTACTTTCTCCCCAATTAAGTTAATGTGCCAGAGGAGACAAATCCTGATAATGAGTCCGACTGAAGAAACCATCGATAGCCACAGCGTGTGGGGAACACGGAATTTGCTGATGTACAGTAACTGGCACTGCAGGCCTCAGCGGATTAATTAACGTTTTTATTATTGGTTAAACAATTGACCCTTGATTTCATAGTTATCAGATTTAATGGACTGGAAAATAATGTCCAGTCCAGGAGTTGTCAAAATCTGCTCGTTCCAGAATTATGCAGAGCACACGAAAAAAAAGCATATGTACATTTGACTGTATTGAGGAGGCACTCGTCTGTACTTGCCAAGCAAATTTATACGAGAGAGTAGAAGGGAATGCAGGAAAAAAAAAAAGATCTCGGTATGACAAAATGTCACCAAGTAAACTTTGCATGATGGAAATCGGCCTCCCTTTGCCTCTTTTCCAGTTATGGGTGTGACAAAAACTTTGCTCTTTTGTTTTTTTTTTTTTACTCTGTGACACAACCGCACTGCGACGCTATTCCTTCAGCGTTCAAACTTGCATCAGGCTTGGAAAAGCACACGAAACAATTCAGCACACTCCAGTGCTAAACTTTCATACCGCTGCAGATATATGCTGGATCTTACCAATTGACCACATGGTTGTTTTTTGTTAAAAGTCTTAAATTATGTGGTGGAAAATAAAAAAAAGAAAATTCTAGACTGAGGCGAAAAGGAAAAAAAAGCCTCAATTGTTTCTACTTTTCTGATAACTTTATTCCACTGCAACCAATTGTTTCATTTGTCCGGCAAATTATAAGATGGATTTTTGTAGCTTTTGAGTGCAAAATGATTCAACCGGTTTCCGAAATTGCGAGATTTGTCGACATGTTGCCTCACGTCTCAGTGACTTGAACCTTAATGGCAACATTTAAGCTAATACAGGAAGTGGAATGTGTCCAATTTGATGCTGATCCGGATTTGGATTTTTGGTCTTTGGTGGAGTTCAGCGCGCTAATATTTAGCATCATTGTTGTTTGCCAGATCGTTTTACAGTACATTTGTTAAGTACAGCTGAGATGTGTTTAACTTTGAAGTACGAGTTGCATTTGTTGGCAAACATCTCGGTACTTTTTTCTCACGTCGATTCCTTTTCTATTTCATTTTTATGTGCAATAAACTTTAACTGAACAATGATTTTAGTACGCTTTTGCTTTCCCATGTTCAAGCACGGCGTTAATGTTCAAAACTGTCCATAATGTGGCAGTGACTTACAATATTTAACATAGTGGTGCCACAAGATACAAGTTGAATTCATTTTGTGACCATGTCCACAGCCATTTGTCTGTTCCAGGATGACCCCCCCCCCCAAAAAAAAAAACACAAAAATGTTCACGTACTTTCCAATCAGAAAATTAGCCTTTGATAAAATTGTACATGATAAAAGCATACAGTACTGACATAATACGAAGAATGTAAAGAATGAACTGTTTTTGTCACATTTTGCTTCAATTTTATGGATAATTTGCTGATCCTTCTCGTGTGCGCGCAGCATAATACAGAGAAACTGAACAGATTTACATGGAGACGGTCACTACTCAGTAAGCTGCAGTAATATAGGAGTCATTTTTCCCAGAGAATAAGCTCTATATGCTTTGCGACTATTATCACATTACCTGTCTTCGCGTGTTGCTCCACCTTTTGTGTTCAAATATCCGTTGCTTAACGGGTTGTAATGCCGCAACCCCGTTATGTAATTCTCTTTGTTTCGTGTTAGGTTTGAAAGTAAACTTCAAATGGTAGTTTCAATCAAAAGTTTGATGCCATTTTTGTGAAGAATCGTCACTGTCCGTTTCCTATGATGTGACGCGAATTGAGGTCACTGCCACCATACAGGGTTCGTTCCGACAACTTTTGCTCACGTCAAACTAAAGAATTGGCCACACGACGTCTCATATTTGGAAAAAACTCTTAAGTCAGGTCACTGATGTCTTAGGGCACCACTATATACTTTTTATGGAATAAAACCATGGTTTAGGTGAACACTTGCGTCTGCTACGCTATTGTATTTTTAATGTTGGCCATTAAGGTGATACTTGGAGAGCCAAGTATTTTTTTTTTTTTCGGGTGATAAACCACTACCTTAAATAAAACGCAAGGGTGATAGAAAAAAAAAACAGCCTTTCCAGCTGCTCCTGTTTTTCAATCTGGAGCCACTCAGGCACGTGTGCGAGTGCGGGTGCAATTGGAGCTGTTAAAACGGTGCGAAAGATCAATAGGATGTTGTTGTTAGCGGCGGAAACACGAGTTGAGGTGGCATCGCAGGTTGTCACGTGTGATGCTTGCGCTAAAGAGGCGCCTGTAAACAGTCAGCAGCTGTACGCCGGCTGATGAAACGGCTCGGGCCTGCGTGAGGTAATAATCTCGGCCTTACTCAAAGGAGATGCTATGTACGCTACTACACTGGGAATTCAGCAGCAGCAGCAGCAAAGGGGTGGAGGAGGAGGAGGATATGCACCTCAAATGAGACTATGAATAGAGCCTCCACTCTCTTAACATGGAATCTATATTATTATGCACTTCTTCAAAAATGAGATCAACTATATGGGTCAGTGGGATTTCTCCAAGAGTGGGGGGGTGACTACAAGAAACTTGGCTGGTTGCTGACAACAGATCTGAAGGAATTGAGCAAGTTATATGAAAATAATTTGGGCAGAGCTTTAATTAACAGAGCCGCTTTTAAACTGATTGAAAAGGGAGCCCGTGTCCACGCTGACGACGGTGCGAGGATGGAAGGCCTCATTATTTCGCCCCACTCCTTGATTGTCTAAATAGGCTTCATCGTATAAATAAAAGCACGAGTGACTGGAAATGTTCAAAGGGAAAAATTATTTGGGGACGTCGAAAATGATCAAAAGCGAGTCATCTTTCGTAACCTCGGCGGTCCGCGAGGGCCCGGCACACGGGGACTTCAGTCTTTACGAGCCGGGTTTCATTTAGAACTCACACGCTTGCACTTTCGACAAGCAAACCGCTACTCCACCCTAAACATCTGTCTCTCGGTCGCTCTCGGGGGAGCACGACAGAAACGTATTAACCTCCTTGCTGCTCAGGCTGCCCACAAATGACCGCGGTTATTAGCAGTGGGGCAAAAAAAAACAAAAAAGCAGCGGCGGTTGTCATGAGATATGATCAAATACAGTATAACACAACATTAGATACACACATATATATATATATATATATATAT
>NW_017805016.1:438151-446751 GCF_001891065.2 Hippocampus comes
TATATATATATATATACGCATGCTATAATAATGCACATGCGGCTCATTATTAGCGCTCTGACAGTATCAATGTGGTCATGTTGGATTTCATTCGATTATGCATGTGTACCAAGTAACGCATCGGGCAAGAGTGTATGTATGAGATGATGCAGAAGATAAGTGCTTCACTTTTTTTTTTGATGATGATTAAGAATATCATGGCCTCTGGCATGCTTTCCTTGCATTGTGCGGGGCTTGAAAACGAACTTAAAGCTCATATCTTAATGTACACACCTCATAAAACATGTAACTTGCTGCATCTGCAGTCTTATAAGTTACTGTCCTTGGCATTATTCATGGCACTTGCGGTGCAGTAGATTCGGTAGAGTGCGTATAAAGCTGTCAGAATACGATGAAAAAAAGTTAACTGCTTCCATATTTAGGGAAATGAATAGCAGCTGAGATTTAAGAAAGATGTGCATGATAAACACAGTCACCAATTTTTAGGACCCGGGACTTGTTCGGCTAAAACGGGAATCAAATGGAACTACATGACGTGCCAAGTCTTGTTTACGTGTGAAAATGAGTTACTTTTCTGTACAGCGCTTGCGAAGCTGGCAACCAACCAGTATGCTATGATTCAGAGTGTCGATGGAACGTCACGACACATGCATTGTGGATGGACTACATTTACATTCAAGATTGAAAAGAATAGCAACATGCAAGTGTAGCAACTCATAAATAAGAAAGCCACAACAACTCCCAACATCGAACTTCACCCGTCGTGATTCAACCCACAAAGACAGAAAAGCAACGTTAACATTACAGCACTGAGGCATCTGCTCAACCAATAAGCGACCAGTCGTGATAGCATGATAGTCGAATCAGGATGCTTGGAGGTACCTTGTGGCTTTATTTCTCTTTGCCGGTGGAAAAGTGCCACAACGGAAGTGAACCACTGTTTAGCTAAGTATCCTGTAGGGAAAAGAAATCAGGTGTATACTCCCCATAGCCTTGCAATGCACTCTGATGGCACTAGCATGAAGGCGAGCGGCCATCGAGATGAGTGGCAATGTATGAGCAATAATCTAGTCATTATATACTACGCACAGCTTGTAGGTGTATATTATGTAAATTTATGCCATATTATTCATTAGTGGGGTTTGTTCACCGTGAATTTGCATTTGAGGGACGTTCCAATTGTTTACGGTTAGCATTTACGTACAGCGATTAGCGCATTAGCTTGCGAACGTTAGCAACACTAGCGTAGTCAGGCGTTCGTCATGTGTCAGACAAGTGGGGCACATTGTTTTACCACGTTTTACTTTGCAATAACGTGTAAGTGTTTTTATGTGCGTCTGTTACAGTTTTACACCTTCTTGACTCGCCTCGACGGTGAATAAATTGCGAGAAACATCAACGGGTGTGGTCATTGAAGGAGTTATCTGTCTGTCTAGCCGCAGCGGGGACGTGGCGAGGGCAGAACTACGCAGTCTTTTTTTTTAATCTTAAGAGGTTGTTTATCTGTTACAGACCCTACACATGAATATGAAATATCTGCCATGAAAACATCTGATCGTACTTTGTGTGGTGTGCTCCCGATAATGTAGACCTCCAAGACAGAAATCTTACACGATCAAATGTGATTAATAATAGTGAAGAAGAAGAAGAATTGACAGGAAAAATAAGACGGTTGCAAAAATTCTGGAGACAGCATTGAAATGGATTTAATAGCCTACTGAGCGAGTATGTGAGTTGTCAAATTAAATTTCCGGCTGGTATTATTGTCCTTTATGTTCGGGGTTTTTGCTTCTATTGAGCACGTCTTATATTTTAACATTAGCGCGTATCCTATTAACACACATCAGACCAAAGGATAATCTTATGAAAGATCCTTATTCAACATTTAATCTGTCTTTTGATGTCCTTGGTCAGGAATAGGCAGAATCAGGACAAAAACAAACAGTCTGATTATGTGTATAACAGGCCTATGTCACATACCGTATGTGCAAGTCATAAGTAAGCCTCAAGTCCTAACCGTAAAGTTTCAAGCAAGTCCCAAGTTACTGTGGTCGAAATCCTGCCAGCCTGTTCAAATCCCCTCCAAATGTCAAGCAAGTTGCGTCATTACAGATCTGCAGCTTTTAGATTTTTAGCTAAGCAAGAATTAATCCAACTAATTCATCCATAAAAGGGGGTTGGGAGTGCACCATGTTAGGCAAAATCATTATTGGCTACACCGAACAGGATGGCAAAGTAACAATAGCAAGCGACCTGCTAACAGAGTGTAGCACTGAACAGTGAGCAATGGATTTACTCATTTGTGTATGCCAAGGCCGAGATGGAAAATATGAAAAGGTACGGAAGAGTGAACGAATCACACATCAATTTGTTGATGTGAAAGAGATTGGCAAAAAGGGGCCCAGATCAGCTAACACCTTACCAAGTGCATGCTGACGATGAGGATTATGATCGCGGTTTATTATGTAGTGTTCGTACAATGTAACGGAATTGAACGTGTAACTTGTCATTGCTGAGTACTTACTGCATGCTTTTTGCAGTACAAAGTAAATAAAGTGGGCAGGAATTGGCAAAGAGGAATTTATGAGTGCAAACAAAATGGCAGTGAGCTATTTTTTTCAAACAATAAATACTTCATAGATTTAAGTAAATAAGATATACACGTTTGAATACGACAAAGCGTTGACGTCTTTGATTTAACTTCCCTTCAAGTCTAACTCACTTCAAGTCATACTTGAGTCTTCCACCTCTGCCACTACGCCTCTCTGACACGTCTCCTATTAGCATATCTCCGATACACGGGTAAGGCTGCCCCATTGATTGCCATCCGGTCCACCGCCTTCCTCTTCGCCGCTCCGAAATCCTTCAAAAATCACCTGAGCTCCTCAAAGCAGTGCTACTCGCTAATTACTCTCTCACGCACCCCTTGTGCTCCCTTTAGCCGTCGGCTAGCGCTAAAATAATTTGCATCAATAGTCCTTTAACTTGAGACGAATCCTAAAGACACAGCAGTCTGCCCTGGCTTATACTATCAATGACAATGGGTTAGCGTGAATTTCTCCCCATTAAAGTCCCTTTGTGCCAACGCCATGCTCTTTAGGGACAACGCCACATTTGTCCTCTTCATTAATGTCACTTCCCTAAAGCAACACATCATCACAGTGTAAAGCTTGGTCAAACTGTAATTGAAAAGGCCCAAGGGGAATTCCTGAGGTTTTTGTACCATGGGAAGAGTAGGGGGGGGGGGGGGGAGAAGTATCCCCCTTCACCCTAGCCACTCTACATCCATCAATGTTGAGTTGGACCCTTGGGGGTCTCTAGGAAATAACACATAGAGAATCATGTCAGGTACACCCAAATCTGGCGAGGCTGCGTGGCGTTGCAGCGAGTCTGATGCGAACACGCTGGGCGAATGGAGCCACTTCAAGAGGGGGCCGCGATCAGAAACAGAAATCCTTCCTTCAGATGTGGACTTCACAGGATTGATTACACAGCCGCCTCGCCATGCATACTGCAAAAGATAAAATTAAACACTCGCGATTACGCACCGCTTTGAAACCTCCTGGATCATGATCAGTACCTTCCTTTTTTTCTCTCTCCTCTTTTTTTTTCCAAGCCGAACTTCAAACGGCAGAGATTTGATAAAGTGAGCAAAAAAAAAAAGTACCTTGCAACTAAACTGTCGCTTAATGAAACGTGATAGTTTTGAGAAAGCAAAGACAGCAAGACCTCTTTGCGATGTACTTTTCTTTTTTTGTGTGTGTGTCAAATCTGACGCGTCGTCGTGTTCTTTAGGTGCGACGATCAGAGCACCTGACATCCTTGAACAAATGTTTCCAAAAAAAAGGATTTGGTAAAATGTGAATAATTAAACGGCGGCATTAAATTGTAACAGATAATTTCGTTAAGATGCCTCAGAAGTACAGAGAGGGACGCGTGAGGATTTAAAAAAAAAAGAAGAAAAAAAGTCTTGCGCGAAGCAAACGTACGAACACGACGAGGTGCCCTTGCCGGTAAAAGGAGGACATTGCGATTCAATGCGTGGAATGGCGGAGGGGTGGGGTGGGGGTGGGGGGGTTGACTTTACAGTCATTCACTCTGTTGCATCTCACTACACTTTCCAACAACAGCAGCCTTCATACTATGTGTCAACAAACACCGGCAAGACGGCATCAAGGTCCTTCCGGGTGACTTGTTTATTCGAGGCACGACTTAAACGTGAAGCACATCCTGAGTCGCTGAGCTCATAGGAGACCATTAGAGTAGATTTCCCGGAAAGTGTGCCTCATCACCTACTGTCAAGAAGTGGGTGAAGTCGGGCAAGGCACGAATGATGATGATGATGATGATGAAGGAATGGAAGAAAGGAAAAAGGGCATCTTTTTAAGAACCATCCGCAGGGGCAAACTGCGATGCTTCAAAAAAGACAACCATGTATTAGATATGAGGAGGGGCGGAGCCTTTGCCGGTGAGTCCAACTCATTGGCTGCTCGTTTTTTTTTTTTTTTTTTGGTGAGGATATGGTAACACTAGTTGAGAGAGAAAAGTCTTCTCGAGGCTTCTCCTACACTTCCGTACAGACTCGTGCTGAGATTTTGTCTTTTTCACGCCCAGAATTGTTAACTCGATCCCCGCGCTGGTTGGGTTTCTTTTCTCAAAGTAGAACGGAACCCGAAATATGTCACAACAAAACGCATGAGGTATCTCTCTTCTCTTATTGGTCTCAAGAATTGAAATGCGGACATTTGCTCGTTTGAGTGACACAGCAACATGGAGCAAAATTGACATGTATCGACTGTCAAAGCCGAAGCGCTCTTGATGGGAACGTCTTGAGCCAATTATCCCGAAGAAGACGCGTTGCCATCAGATGGCCTGCTGAACCTAAGACATGCGGTTTTTTTTCCATCTCTTCTGTTTACTACCTCTGGGTGTGTCATTATTATGTCATGTGGGGCAGCAGGGCTGTCGTGACAATTGATCACTCTCATTTGGCTGATAGCTTGTGAATCAGCTCAGGGCAAGAACGAAAAGTGACAAAAGTTGATCAACAGTGACTCGTCCTTACAACTTGGTTCATTTTTGACATATCTCCTTTTGTTTTTGGACAGAAGAGGAAAACTTACTCGTAACACACAGCAAACCAGAAGATAATCACTCAGGATAATCTTTAAGCGACACCCGATTTGGGTCTGTAAGAGGAAAAGAAAAAAAAAAAGGGCTGAAATTAGTCGTAATTATCAGTATGCGTGTATGCTGCTCACGGAATGAAGTAGCTATCATTCTGTCAATTGTCCACCATGCAAAACGATCTACAGTTTCATTAGTTCTAAATAATGCACCCTAAGATCTCTGCATTAGGATACAGCAGAAAAATAAGCATACCGTTGCCTTAAACAAAAAGCACACAAAATAATCTGATCCAGATCCATAAGTATGATCCACAAGGTTTTCAGATACTTTCTCGACCACTACTACAACTCTCCAAATGTTTGCAGAAATGGGACATATCCTTAATACCTTTTTGAAAAGCTGACATCTGAGACATCTTGTGATGGCTCTCATTTGATCAGTGGCAGGACAGTCATTTGGTACCGAGGCCCTCAGTGATGACTTTAATGAATTAATCCACCCCTCAATGCCAGCACACGTTGCAATTACAGAAGCCAACAATACGTATGAAAAAAGTGCAAAAGAACAGTACACATATAATAAGTGCCATAAACCTTATCTGGAGCAGGTTCTGAATCCTCATTTATCTGATTTTGAAAAAAACCCATCATACTCACCATAGATGTTGATTCTTAAATGTACTCATATACAATTGCTCAAGATATGTTTTACCAGTCAAAGTTTATTTTAGTTTGAGTCTGAGCTCCCCCACCGCTGCATTAGATTGTGCAGTTCTACTGTCCCTAATGTAGTGGCTGCATACCGCCATTGTGTACGGTGTGTAAACAAACCCTTACAGTGGCGACCCTCACATTGTCACGCAAGCGCCTTAATTGAGAGAACAGCTCAGACGCGAAGCAGATTACTTTCGCCAAGAGCGGCCGACGTGAGCTCTACGCAGATCGCCCTTTTATTCCATTGTTTCATCCTTTTAGGGATTATTAAGAGCTTCATAATTATTTTACAGCAGAATTTTCATTATGCATTGTTGACAGGGTCTCGAAAACCCGAGCTACCATGTACAAGGACGTGGGGGGGGGGGACGTACAGGAAGCTTCACGCGATGAATGGAAACGGATGAGATCCAAGACAAAAAAGGGGAAAAAAAGAGGTTTAGCACCGAGGGGCGGATGAAAGACGAAGACGGTTGGGGCAGCAGCACCATTGGCTTAATCTGAGGGATGTTCGGGGGAGTCGCCATACATGCAGTCAAAAAGACATTCAGCCTGGCCATTATCGTCACTTAAAGTCAAAGCCGAAGACTGTACCTCCCCCAACCGTCGCCAAGTGAGCCCTCAAAACCCCGCAGACGCCGCCCAGCGTACATTACGCAGGATGTCACGCGCCGTTATGATGATGCAGAAAATCCAAAGAGCTGCTGTGACAAATGGGTCCACCGGCTCCCCGCCCGACGCACAGCTGGGGCTTAAACGCGGCTTGGAAGAAACGCAACACATAGGCGCCCCAAACGGAATGGCTTTATTTACATTAGCTTGACGTAACGCCCAAAATGGCTGCCTGTCGCTAGGCAGAACGCGCCCGTGTAAAGATGGCGGGCCCAAAGTCAAGCGGCGAAGTCGCAGAGCGAGGATCGTCGCGCCTGCTGGGGAGAAGGGCGTGGCCCGTTTTGCTGACTTGACACGCCGCCGACTCATCTTCTGTAACCGAAATGTTTCACACGGTCACGATGGTTTGTAAGAACAATCATGACAACGGAATATCTAAAACACGTAGCAAGGTGGGTTTTTTTTTCATTTTGCATAAAATGACATTTTAGCACTTCGATTGTGTCTTTTCGTTGTGAATATCACAAAAAAGGTCATAATTGAGCATATTTTGATTGGAAGCACCTTAAAGATTGCTTGCAACATCAAAAGAGATGCCAAAATCTCCAACAAGACAATCCCTCACTAACCATCCTATATATGATGATATTAGGAAATATTACCATCCCAGTTACTCAATTTGTTGTAGTTATAGTATTTAGCGGTGTCGAAATGCTTCTAATATTGCAACAACATCAGAAAGGCAATATATTGGGAACCCCTCTCAGCAAACTACCACGACAATAAACATATCGCCAGCCTAATAGTGTGATTGTCCAAGTAAAAATAGTTTTTGGGGGTGGGGGTGGGTGACTTAGGCAAATATGCTTTTAGGCTAACAATAGCTTTCGGATAATATCTCTCAAGCTACATTGAAACTGAGCATTTATACAATTTTTAAAGGCAGGTTTTTGTTCAACAAAAGAATTATTCTAGTTCACTGACAAAACCCAACTTCATTTGTTGACCTTATTTAACATGAGAAAGCCCAAAACTATTAGAACATTCGTCAGGTCTGTCAGTCTGCAGGCAGCATCAATCACTTTATCTTGATCTTACAATGCACAGTGACATGTGTGTGAATACCAAGAGACTGTCGGGCAAAGCAGCTCCCAAAATGCAAAAAGCGCATCAATAACATGTAAACGTGCCTGCAGATGTAACCCAAAGCGTCATGCTGCTCGACATTCAGCCAATCAGAATGCAGAAACAACCTCATCACCCGACCCCTCCCTCTTCTCACATGCTGTATCATCTATCCATCCATCCACTTTCCGATACACTCATCCTCACAAGGGTCGCGGGGGGTGCTGGAACCTATCCCAACTGTCTTCGGACAGTAAGCGGGGGACACCCTGAACCGGTTGCCAGCCAATCGCAGGGCACACAGAGATGAACAACTATCTGCGCTCATACTCGTGCCTAGGGACAATTTAGAGTGTATAAGCCTCCCATGCATGTTTTTGGAATGTGGGAGGAAACTGGAGTACCTGGAGAAAGCTCACGCGGGCCCGGGGAGAACATGCAAACTCCACATAGGGAGGCCGGACCTGGAATTTAACCCGGTACCTCTGCACTGCGAGGTCGACACGTTAACCACTGGACCAGCGGGCCGTCATGCTGTATCATAACTTTCAATTAATCACCATCTAGACACATGAGATTAGATTTCATTACGTTGCAAGGCACTCGGGAAGAAATGTCTGAACCATAAAAAGTTTGCTGTACGGTGGTCAGAAGGTTAAATGAGGAATCCTTGTCATAACTTGGTATGAATGGAAACTGGGAAATTAATTCATAAACAGTCAACACCGCAGGGAAAATCGAACATACTTTTCCGCTTGTCACTCAACTGAATGCTTGAATATTTTCTCGGGCCACTGTAAGCGAACGCTTCAAAGATATGTTAAAATGGGACACTTTTGACCTAGCATCTTTTTGATGGAGGGCCATATAATGACACAGACGTCATCCACGTGTTTCATGGCGTTAAAAATGCTGACATGCGACAGGTACAAAGTTTGGCTGCCGGCAAGTGACCTCATTTGTCAAATGTGCAGCCAGTGCGGTCACTGCAATACCACACACACACACACACACCAACCC
>NW_017805016.1:446871-447212 GCF_001891065.2 Hippocampus comes
CATCAACTCAACAAATTGGTTAGTTGGTTTCTGTTCACTTGATCTTTGTTTCTTGAAGTTTTAGGTTCTCCAGTTTTAAAACTAAGGGTCAAAGATACATGCACAAAATGTATTGATGTTACAATGCTCATACTTATTGACATGACATGACATGACATGACAATACCACAGAGCACCTCAAAAAGGCATCCATTGTCCCACGGATGTAAAAAACAATATTCATTGAAAATATTCTACTGTTCAGGTGAATGTAGAAATGTAATCATAATAAATAACAGCTTTTGCACTGTATAAAAAGGTTGGAGTCTCCAAATCCAAAAACTCCATATATATATATATAT
>NW_017805016.1:447264-458977 GCF_001891065.2 Hippocampus comes
GTTATCCCTATATTCATCCATCCATCCATTTTCCGATCCGCTCTATCCTCACAAGGGTCGCAGGGGGTGCTGGAGCCTTTCCCAGCTGTCTTCGGGCAGTAGGCGGGGGACATCCTGAACCGGTTGCCAGCCAATCGTAGGGCACACAGAGACAAACAACCATCTGCGCTCACACTCACACTTAGGGACAATTTAGAGCGTTCCATTAACCTGCCACGCATGTTTTTAGAAAGTGGGAGGAAACCGGAGTACCCAGAGAAAACCCACGCAGGCATGTTAAGAACATGCAAACTCCACACAGGAAGGCCAGAGCCGGAATCGAACCCTGCACCTCTACACTATGAGGCCGGCGTGCTAACCAATCTTCCACCGTGCTGCCCCAAAATGATAGATAGATAGATAGATAGATAGATAGATAGATAGATAGATAGATAGATAGATAGATAGAAACATGGACATATAGAAACATGGACATAGTAGGATTAGTTGACCCTATGTTATGATTAGTAGTATGTGGTAGTACCTGAGACAATACAACTGTGTATTTCAGTATACCGTGTCATCTCATCTTGTGTTGGATTTCCGCACTGTGGAAGTGACAAAGCATTTTACGACTTGTCAGTGCAGCAGAAGTTGAAATATTTCTTATTTTAGTTTTTATAAAGACATAAGAGTCAAAGTGAGGAGCTCCAAGTGTGTTTGTGTGTGGGTGAAGTTACCGCATGATCAAGTGGAACCACAATCTGTCAACGACACGAGACAAACGAAGAAATAATTAAAGGGAGCTGCGTTTATTTAACAACTGAAAATATTCGACAAACAATTGCCGCGTGGTGGTGATGACATCACTGCACAAGGCTTGACACCCACGCCAGTGGTTCAAACCATTTGTGGCAAACCAACAACGGAAACCCACGCTATAAATTCATCAGAAATCCTGCTTTTTTTTTCCCCCGCCCCCTTAAATTGTGAGCTTCCTATGGGGATAAATAACGAAATAAATCAATGAAGTTGACCACAAGTGTTCATCTGATCAAAGAGAATATAGAGACACTTTAATAAAATATAGAATACATAGTTAATTATACAACAGGCTTATGTACAGCAGAGTACAGTAAAAGTGAATGCTAATCAAGACGCCTTTTCATCTATAACACCCAAGTGGATGCTCACGTTGCACACAAATGCGGAAATGTACATTTAACACATACGAGAACACGCGTGTGCAATGCACGATATCGAAAACTACGGAGCCTCGCGCCATTACAATGCTTAAGCCTATGTGACGAATAGGAGCTGTTATGAGAAGAGATTTCAGATATAGCAACACACAATGTGTCTGACGGAGAATTTACATTCAAAGATCCCCACATTGGAAGGGTTTACATTCATACATGTAAAGGCAGAAGTAGGTTTCATGATGATTAAAAAACACACACGCACAGCAGCCCACAAATAGACAGGTGCAGGATGTAAAAAAAATGAAAATAAAAATGCCATCACCCACTGTGGGAGTGGGCGTGTCAAAGCAAACACAAAAAAAAAAGGTGGGGGGGGGGGTATTAGAACACGGTTCACAACTTATCACTCAATATGTAACACGACAAGCACAAAAAGGTACACGGAGTACTCCAGCTATGAAACACACCCACCGGACGCATCATTAGGTACACCTGCACAATGACAGGTCCAATATAAGCAGCGTTTTAATAGTACGAAATGGGGGGAAAAAAATTACATTCATCATGATGGTAGGCTACACTGTAAAATAAAAGAATAATAATAACAACAATCGTAATGCTGCTTCGGAGATTCTGATGTGCACTGTTGGTTCTATATAGCACCACTGTAGGCTACACATCATAATGATGCATTTTTCCAACCTTGTCTGGGATGGATTAACCACAGCTTTTGGGGGGGGGGGGGGAGGGAACCCACATATGAAAAGAAATGGATGTGTTTATCATTTTCTACGTTTGTCTGAATCTCATTTTTTTTTGTCCACTTTGCAGTTATGTTTCCCTCAGAGGGCTGTTATGACGATAGAAAGCCAAGGAAACGTATAATCGCCTCATCGTATTAAAAATACATGACAAACTGATGGAATACTAGTTTCAAACTAGTTGTGCAATACTCTTCTTTTGTCATTCTGTTCACTTGAACATTTACACTGTGTAATAACTTTGCAAGACTTCAACGGTGGAATATCTGAATCTTTGCACATTGTATTCATACTTTTGTCTTTTTTGTACCAACTAGGCTAGTACAACTGCCGACCTCCGATACAGTCCTTTTTGTTTATAAAATGATCAGCATTCATCAAGTTTTCTGAATCTGAATCTGAATCTGAATCTTTTGTTCTTTAAATTGCTCTCTATTATTTTTTAATCAAAGTCTTTTTATGAGTGGAGGGAGACTTTGTGTTTTTTTTATCATGCGTATGACAAATAAACATCTTCAATCTTAAAAGTCAGAAGTAGAGGAAAATAGTCGAAGCTCTTTCAACTATTTTTCCACATTATTTTCAAAAGGTTGGGATTTAGTTCACAAAAATGCTATCGCTTCACGATTAAGTGAAGCCAATTTGCAATCTTGGGACAGATTTGAGGAGGTCGGGGGGCACAGGATTTGCTATAGTGGGCCACATAAAATTATGTGAAGGGGCCAGAGCTGGCCCATGGACTTCAGGTTTGACAACTTTATATTTTAAACTATATATATATATATATATATATATATATATGCTCGAGACAGCTTACCAATGTATGGAATTGAATTCTGCAGGTGTACCTAATGAAATGTCCACTGCTCGTCAGACGTACGGTTAGGAGTCCACGCCACTGTGACACGTATACCACCCGTTGATGAAGCCTTTCTGGAAGTGCGGGGCTGATGGGAAAGTCCTGCACGGGGCGCTCTGGTGCTGGAAAGTGTGTCCGGTCTGGCTGCAATGGTACTGGGCGGACTGGGCCCTCGGGCCGCCGCCGCCGCTTCCGGTGCTGTAAGAGCCTCTCTGGAGCAGCAGCGCGTCCAACAAGGGCTGCGACCTGTTGTCGAAGCCGAGGGAGAGACGTGACCTCGAGTCGTCCGGACTCCCCGGGGACAAGGAGGTCACGTCTTGGGTGGGGCTGAGCAGCGGGGACTCGGAGCCGGGATCGCCCGGATGCGAGTCAGCGGAACCAGCCGAACCAGAAGCGGCGTTGGCACCGCTTCGAGCCTCACCGCTGCAGTGCAGCTTCATGTGCTTGCGCAGGGAGCTCGGGTGCGTGTAGCACTTGTCGCAGCCCCTCACTTTGCACGTGTACGGCTTGTCGCTGGAGTGGACGTGCGAGTGCTTCTTGCGGTCACTGCTGTTGGCGAACCTCCGGTTGCAGCCGTCGAATTCGCATTTGAAAGGCTTTTCACCTGGACGTGCACATGGGGGAGAAAGGGAGGGGGCGAGGTTAGGCCCACTGCACATGCCAGCATGACTGGCACCAGAAAAGTAATTATATAATGATAATTATCATGGTGTGGAAACCTACCGCTGGATTTCCTCCCTCGTGTTAAATAAGGCAGAAATAAATCTCCGTCCTCATTGTAAGTGAATATCTCAGATAATCAAACGTGAGCATTGTTATTTTTGAAAAGACAGCTCCTCAGGTGTTGCCAATATTTTGGCGGATTCGTGCGGCGTATCCTCAAGTCACCTTTCTTACTCGCCGCACTTGTATTTACAAGACAATACAATACAATACAATACATCCTGATTTATAGAGCGCTTTCACAACAGCTGCAGCTGCAACAAAGCGCTTAACAAAACAGTGAACATGAAGTAAAATAATAAACACAATACAAAACATATTATTATTATTATTATTATTATTATTATTATCATCATTATATTTCAGCCTCGTCACATCGAAGCATCCTCAAAGGATGCTCGCAACAAGTGACAGAGTGACTTTCATTCGGAAATGTAGGTCAAGTTGCATTGGTGCTTTTGCCTCGCGGTTGCCAGGGAGAATTATTGCAATGTGTGTGGGGTTTTTTTCCTTCCTTCTTTTCTTGCACTGCACTGCACACATGGGCCAGATAATCATAAATACATATTCGGTTTCACAGATCCTTGCAAGTGAATGACTTTTATTGAAATAATAAAAACTAAAAACGAGACAGTGAATGTACTTTCCGGATATAAGACTCACAGCATGGGGGCAGGTCGTTAATTCCTGCTTTCATTAGGCAAACAATTTACAGTGGAAGTAATAGCATATTTGTTTTACTCACCTCCTTGTTGTTATTGTTATTATTACTATTATTGCTTAATTATTATTATTATTATTATTATTATTATTATGCTTATTATTATTATTCACTACATTGTGTGATTTTTACGCCCACAGTAGCAGCTTCATTGATTTCAAATGGAGTTTTAAACCAAATATTGAAAAAGAAATAATGAAAATTAAGGGAATCGTCATCCGTCATTCTTGTAAGTGCTCGTATTAATGGTGGTAGTTAACAGTGGTCACTATTATATTCTTAATCTAGTGTATATTTTCTGAATTATGACCCCCGCAACAGCGGCTTTATTGATGTCTTAAACAACAAAAATCCAATGTTACACAAAAATATGGAGGCCAATACAATATACTGACATCGAATTAGGGTTGTGAATAAGGACAGTAAAATGATATTAAAATAGATCATCGTGATGACCAAAAAGGGGACTTATAAGTGTCAACGTATAAATGCGTCATTTTACATCACGTCTTCCGACGCGATAGGCCTTCTCTGTGCTGCCTCCTTGCCCACGCTGTCATGATGTCTCCCCTCTGATGTGCACAGGAGGGTGGGGATCGTTCCTGGGAGGCACACGCATCGCGCGCGTAACGGCCACGTCACGAGCTCTCCGGTGTCCCGGGATTTATTTAATAATTTCACTTGAATGAAGTGGGAGCGGCCCCCCTGCCCTGCACAGACTATATATACGCAATAGTGACGCTCCGCTGCCCGACTCGTTCTTGCAGCAGTTCTTGCATGGCCGCGAGAAATAATAATAATCATCATCATAATAATCATAATGATAAAATGAATCATTAAAGAAGAATCGTGGCCTCTAAGTGTGGGCCGTGGGGTCACTATTTGGCACGTCCACGATAATAAACATTTATGCTGCACGAGGGGCCATAAAAAGTGCAGCGAAATGCTGTTTGCCTCACAGCATCTAATGACTTAATAGCTTCCTAAACGAATAAATAAGCAGTTTAGAACCTACGGAGAGCCATATGCAAAGTTTGTTCTGAAAATTTCACATTGCGTCAAAGTGCTCGAACGAACCTGTGTGCGTCCTCTTGTGGATTTTGAGGTTTTCCGATCTGGCGAAGACCTTCTCGCAGCCGTGGAAGGGGCACGGGAAGGGTTTCTCCCCGGTGTGGACCCTGACGTGGTTGACCAGCTTGTATTTGGCTTTGAAGGGCTTCCTGTCGCGGGCGCACCTCTCCCACTGGCACACGTACTCGGCCTGCTCCGCTCCACCGACGTGCTCCACGGTCACATGGCTGACCAGCTCGTACATGGTCCCGAAGGCTCGAGAGCACGGCGCCGCCTTGCCGCCGGGCCCGTCCGACGAGCACCACTTGCACACCAGCTCGCTCTTGACTTTGGCGCACCTGAGGAGCGCGTCGCCTCCGCCTCCGGCTCCGCCGCGGTGCGCGAAGGGCTTGTAGAGCCCCAGGAGCTGCGTGACGAGTTGCTGGCCGCCCCCTTTGGGACTCACGGCGCCCCCGTACGGGTGGCCACGGGTGAGAAGGTCCCCAGGTAGACTCAGCATCATCTGGCCGGGCTCGCTGCCGGAGGCCTGCTCCTGGAAGCCGCATGCGAAAAAGGCGCCGGTTCTGGCGTCCCTGCAGCCGGCCAAGTCGCGGTAGCGCGCCATCCCGCCATGCTGGTTCCCCCGTGACGATGCCAGCTGGTCGGTGCCCGGTGGCATGCCGCCTCCGAGGAGGAAGCCCCTGGGGCCGCTGTGCTCTAAGTAGCCCGGCTCGGCAAAGTGGGGGAGCGAGTGGTCAGCGTATGCACTGGATCTCGTCTCGGGGTAGTCTCGCAAAGAGTGCGAGGGGCAGAGTTTTAAGGAAGTGCCAGTGGGGAGTCCCGTGTGCTCCCCTGCCAAAGGTGGCAGCGCCACGCTGGGTTCGCCGCTCCTCTCCCCGGGGTTGAGAGGGCAGCCACTGAAGCGAGCCAGGCTTGTCATGTTTGGGTGCAAAGTTTGCATGCGGCGAATTGGGGAGATTTTTTTTTTCTTTTGGAGGAAAAAAAAAAACTCCCAAACAAACAAACACACAACGCGGGACAGCAGGTTTCAAAATGTCTGCTCCCAAATTGCCCTTTGATCATCTGCATGTGAAATTGTTGGCCGTGAACTTCGCTGCGGAAAGACGCACCGGAGTGCTCATAGTTGCCGCGAGTCCCATCCCGCCTCACTTTTCTTTTGCCCTCTTGATTTGTGCCAATAACCGTGGTAGTAAAAGTGCCCCCGCAAACAGGCCACGGCGCAAAATATAAAAGCACAGCAGGCAGAGCGGCTTTTTTAAATGGGAGCTTTGGGATTGGCTGGAATGCGCCGTGATTGACAGCCACTGGGGTCTGTTTTAAAAAAAAAGGGGTTGGGGCGGTCTGCACAACGCGGGCGCTCGCTGCACGACACCCTTTTCAAATCGAGCAGAGAAAATGCTTTGAAAAGTGCCAGCAATACTCCCAAATATTGCTCGGGGCGCTTTTCTTGGCCCACCAAGACAAACCGGCAGTGCACAAGAAGAAAAACGTTCATCACCTGCAAAGTCCGCTGATTGATTATGACTGCAGCAAAACACAAGACAATTGCAGTCCCACGTCTGAGTTGGTTTTTAATTCCTCTGGAAATATTACCCACGACCCCCCCTGCCCCCCCTCAAAAAAAAAAGAAAAAGAAAGAAAGAAAGAAAAAGGCACCGTGTGTCCAGGGTGATTACCGTCAACTTCTGATTGGAATTCCAGATTTTCAAAACGTGGAAAGTTGTGCAAACCGCGAGCTAAGTGATTTCTACATTCGTGTTTGTTTTTTTACGGAACAAAATACGGAAAGTATTTAATGCAACACGTTTGAGCTCTGTGCTGCACAATCATTCAACTCATGAATAACCATGAAAGGTGCGACTTGCTTCTTGCTGCAGCTCGGTTATGTAAAAATGCAAATGAGCTCATGTGATAAACTCGCTTTCCAACTATTTCAGTTGCACAAACATTGCATTTATACACGCACAGATTTTTTTTTTAAATATTGATTTGTTCTACGACGACTATAAAATCAAAACATGAATCCCTCTGTCCTGTTGCAGGCAGCACTGACATTTTTATGGTAAATGATAAACGCGAGCCTTTATGCTGACGTCATCTACGGAGGTTCCTCGACAGTGACAAAGCCAAAATCACAAGCGGGGCCACAAAATATGACAGAAGTTACAAGAATGGACTGCCGGTGCAGGTCAACCTTTGACCCCGTCCTGTATTTCCGAAAATGAGTCGAGGTTGAAGGTCATTGAAGGGCAATAAAGGCAAAGGTTTCAATCTGCCTTTCTTTGGGTTTCAAAGAAACGCAAATGACACAAAATAAATAAACATGGTTCACCTTTTGGCATTGAATTGAGTAAAAAAAAAAAAATACAGTGACATTTATATTGACTATTGAGTTATTATATATTGACAAACACATATATGTATCTCAAATCTGCCATAGCATGCTCACTCCATTAATTCATCTCTTAGCAAGTTTAATAATTGATGAATGGACAAAACTGCACGACTACGTAATAATTTGTGCCGTGCTTTTAATAGACACACGGGTGTACATTAAAATTACAAAAATATAACCCAACATGGTTCCCAACTTCATTTATTCGTGTGCATCACATAAAGCAACATTGAGTATCGTTTCAGATTTTTAGATAAGCCCGTGCGATTTTTATCACCTGTTTGTATTTGAACAAATGGCACGCTTTCCACGGCGATTCGTTGTGAGACAGGCCACATCGAGTCTTTTGTGATTTTAAATATGTGCCTCACCTCAATGATTAATGGTGTCACATCCAAAGGGAGCAAAAATCAGTGGTGGGGCATTGACAATGCGTCAAACGGATAACTAAGAACACACGCCGGTGTTTTTTGCAATCTATGAACACCGTCTCATTCATGGGAGGTTCTTTTTTTCTTTTCTTTTCTTTTTTTTTGGGAGAAAGAGAGAGAGACTCCCATGGGGGCCATATTAAATTTATGAAAAAAAAGACCATCACACTAGCTCACAAAATATTGAATTTTATGGGCAATTGTGGTCACTACATTTCCAGGCTTTTTATAACACTTCCTCTGCTTTTATTTGTATTTACATTTGGATGACCGACCAAGGCCAAATGCTCTCATGGGCCGTGTATGGCCCACAGGTTGCAGGTTCGCCACCCCCCTGCTCTAATGAACCAAAGCCTGTATCCATTTTTCGACTATAAATCATTTTAGACAATTTGACCTTGACTTGCTTGCGTTTGTGTCTGACATTTTATTATTGAGTGGTCATGCATGTAGTATTACTCTGTGTGTGTGTGTGTGTGTGTGTGTGTGTGTGTGTGTGTGTGTGTGTGCGTGTGTGTGTGTGTGTGTGTGTGTGTGTGTGTGTGTGTGTGTGTGTGTACATTTATAGGTAGCTGTGTCCACCACTTGGAGACAGATGCTTCTATAAATCAAGTGAGAGCTGCCTAATTCCACTACATCAGTGAGTGTTAAACTTCCAAATAATACCAGGAGAAAAAAAAAAAAAACTTTCTGCAGTTCCCCAAGTAAACACGACCGTCATCAAAATTGAGTACAGTAGTGTAGTAGGCCCAAGTGTTCATCCAAAATCAGGCACATTTTATTCCTAAAAAGTAGATTTAATACTTCGGGTACCCTATGCACAGTTTGAAGATGAATGTTTTTAGACTAGTAGCATACTTAGCAATGTCATTTTCAACTTAGTCACAATAGCAACAAAAATAGAAAAGCAAACGTGTCTGCTCGGAATTTTGTTTTTTTCTTTATGTCTGTGTAAATTCTCAGTCATCCGGCTCACTAAACCCATAAATGTGGAATCGAGGCAATTGGATTATGATTATTGCCAATATCAATGAATCAGTAGATTATGATTTTTGATCAATCTGATAAAAGCATTCAAACATCTCTCAGAAAAAAGTTTTGTTTTTTTTTAATTGACAGTGCAGAAGCAAAGTCATAATGTTTCAGCTGCTGGTTTGGTTTTCTAACAGCTGTCAGAAATATGTCGAAAATGTTGAGCATTGTTTTTCAAAGTAAGAGAAGATGATTGCAAATGTCTCATTTTGAAAAAAAAAAAAGGACAACAGAAATGAGACAATATTTTCAATTCCGAGAATTTGAATGATATGCAGTTGGTCTCGACTTGATTCGTCCAATAACAAGAGTTGTTGATGATGCGATTAATTGTCACACCTCGAAATAAATACTAAAAAACAAACAGTTGTGAAAGCTCAAACGCAACTGTTATGAACTTCAAAGTACAACACAGCTGCCCTGCGCTTGCTGTGCAAGCCCGCATGCCACACTTTGAGAATCCCTGCACTTCACCAAATGTACACATGGTAAAGAAGTCACTCAAGAAGACCACATAACATGTATGACGACAGCTGCGCGCACATGATAGCATGACTCCTGGACAAGTGTGATAGCCTGTTTGCATACGAATCCACTTAGAACAAGCAGTGACAAAGCACATCATGATGCATGCATGGTGTACTCCAAGAGAAAAAGTCAACTCATGACAAGTTAGTCCAAGCACCATTGTTTATGCACAGGACACCCGACTCATCATCTTAAAAAATGTGATGAAGTGATAAACCACGTATCCTAAATGACAGCCCCTAGTGTTTAAAAAAAATAACTAAATAAAAAAATGGTGAATTTGGCCAAAGCACAACTAGCCTTGGAGGTTGGGGTGGAGACAATAAGACAGGATGCAAATGTGGCATGCTAATGACTGTACAAAAAAATTCAAGTGAGCCATTATGGCATCATAATTTTGCTGGGATATTGTCGGAAATCCATCGAGTTTTGAAGGAGAGCGCGAACAAGACGACAATTCCGGGAGTGGGATTAGGCAGCCCAACAACAAAAACATGCATATAGTCAACCCAACAATACAACTAACGGAACATTGCATTCGTTCGGCACTACAGTTCTGCATATGCAGTGTCTGCATTGAGAGAAAGATGAACAGCATCATGCACATGAAGTCACTCGACTCTTTATGATGGGAACCCAATGAGAGGCAAGAATATACTCCACAAAGACAATTAGACTCCATTTTGATTCACACACATTCAGATATTGGCAAATATTTAACAATGTGTTTATTATGGTGGCAATTGTACTGCATATATATATATATATATTTTTTTTTTTTTCAATTCTTGGGTATCCAGTCCACCGCCATAGTATGGTTCAATTCATGTAATTCAAGTCTATCTAAATGCAATGCTTTTTATTTTTTTAGATATGCGAGTTCTTTTGAATCATCCAAGCACAGCTTTTGCTACAACAAAACATTAAAAAAAAACACACACACATAATTTTTTTTAAGCAAAAAAAAAATACTAACAATTCCAAAGCATCTATTTCTTCTACTGAATGTACTACACTACAGTCTACTGTAAACGCAATACAAAATGCGGCTTTACCATTGAATTGCAGCAGCATGCATGGATGGATGGATGGATGGATAGATGGATGGGCCTGCTTGCCCTCTCACGTGAGATGTGCTCTCGATTATTGCACCACTGCAATATTGTCATGTATGGCACGGCGCGCATGCTCAGTGGCAAGCAGATTATGTTATAACCAATGAGGCATCCCCACAAACGGCCGGGCGATGAGGTAATCCCGAGCCGAGATAACAAAATAATCAAATTATACACAGCACACCCATGGTAAGAACATTATATAATATTACACATGATATAATTAGTACAGTTGCTGCCTGCTGAAATAATGGGAAAGTCCTTTAATCTGTGGAAAGGAATTAAAATATTCGGGGGAAATATTACATTTTAAAAATGGACAGAATATTAATTAATTGAAAAGGAGAGGCAAAATGTCAGAGCATCTTTATATATATATATATATATATATATATATATATATATATATAAACTTTGAGTTAAATCTTTGTTTTTAAATCTTTGTTTTTAACGTTCTGAAACTGTTCTTAAGACCTGAGTGCTCACATTTGAATTTTCATTGTCAGAAAGAGCAAAATCTATCACATTTAATAAGTCCACATGAACTGTGCTCGTCAGGCACGTCTTGTTTCCGTTTGTCACTCCTTCCAAAAGCCATATATTTTTTCCCCTCCGAACATTTATTCTCCCTAGGAGCGAGAGCGAGCGTGGCCTCGTGAACGCGCACAGCCAACAAGGCAATAAAATATGGAGGAGAAACGAGGAGAACTTAAACAGCTTGCTCGTCACTCGTCGAGGGTTCAAAAAAGGTCGCCGTAAATCTCGCTCGGCGAACTCAACGATTGTGCGCGTGCACGACCACGTGCGTGAGCGTGTGTGCGCGTGTGTGTGTGTGCGTGTGCGTGTGTGTGTGTGTGTGTGTGTGTGTGTGTGTGTGTGTGTGTGCTAGGTTCTCA
>NW_017805016.1:467753-472081 GCF_001891065.2 Hippocampus comes
TATATATATATATAAACTTTGAGTTAAATCTTTGTTTTTAAATCTTTGTTTTTAACGTTCTGAAACTGTTCTTAAGACCTGAGTGCTCACATTTGAATTTTCATTGTCAGAAAGAGCAAAATCTATCACATTTAATAAGTCCACATGAACTGTGCTCGTCAGGCACGTCTTGTTTCCGTTTGTCACTCCTTCCAAAAGCCATATATTTTTTCCCCTCCGAACATTTATTCTCCCTAGGAGCGAGAGCGAGCGTGGCTTCGTGAACGCGCACAGCCAACAAGGCAATAAAATATGGAGGAGAAACGAGGAGAACTTAAACAGCTTGCTCGTCACTCGTCGAGGGTTCAAAAAAGGTCGCCGTAAATCTCGCTCGGCGAACTCAACGATTGTGCGCGTGCACGACCACGTGCGTGAGCGTGTGTGCGCGTGTGTGTGTGCGTGTGTGTGTGTGTGTGTGTGTGTGTGTGTGTGTGTGTGTGTGTGTGTGTGTGCGTGTGTGTGTGTGTGTGTGTGCTACGTTCTCAGTTTTTTGCTTCAAGTTTTGCAGTTTTTGCGCGAAAATGCTGCCAAGTGCCAACTTCGAGCATACAAACAGGCCCAAACTATGTTCACACACACACACGCGTGGCAAAAAATAATGATCCCGCATGCAGCCCCGCCCCTCGAGGCGAAACAACTACTGTACATATATCACGCATGCTGCCTTCGCCGTCATGCAGAAAAGTCAGACAACTCACCTCTTCTGTGTGATATGAATGTGAGGGGTGCAGGAAAAAGTTGAGGAGAGTGGATGGATGGATGATGATGGGATGAAGGCGCGACGAGAAATGAAGGGGCTGATTTTAGAAGACTTTTTGGGGGGGAGAGGGTTGTACAGAGAAAGTCTCTTTATAAAATAAAGAATGTGAGGAGCTCCTTCCTGGGACAGATTGCGAGTGTATGTGTGTATGGGGCATAAGGGGAGGGTGCTGTTTGGAGGAAGGGGGGGGGGTGGCTTGTGAAAGGCTCGCCGGTTAAAAAGCGCCGCTTGAAGCACTCAACGCGTCTCTGAACTTGATCAGATTGTATGCGTCCTGCAGAGAGTCAGCAGTATTCCTCTGAAACATGCTCAATGCTTTTTTTACCCACCCCCCTCCAAAAACTCAGGATATTACGATTACTGCCATACTGCCATCTTTCTGTCTGTCTTTTATCCCCCCCCAACACACACACACACACACACACACACACACACACACGCACACACACACACACACACGCTCACAAAAACCCTCCCTTCAGCACCCCCTCCCTCAGTCTTACACCCTTTTGAGATTGTCTTTAAAAAAACACCAACTCCCACTCCCAAAACCTCTTAAACTGCTTCATGAAAACCACAATCTGGAATTATGCCAGAAATAGTTTGATCGATAGATAGATAGATAGATAGATAGATAGATAGATAGATAGATAGATAGATAGATAGATAGATAGATAGATAGATAGATAGAAAGTTATGTGAGAAAATCTCATTTCAGACCGTCCCTGAAGGCAACACCTGATTCCATTAGCTGGTTTTAAAACATGAGATAGCTAGCTTTTCATTCTTCATTTCAATTCACGCGCTTTGTCTCGCGTGCTCTCCATCCTGTTACGCAACAGGGTTAGCGTCCACAAGTTGAAGTAATTCGGGGGTTGGTGGCGTCCAAGTTGGGTTCGGGCTGCGCGTTCCCCCCACTGGCGCTCGTAGCAGCAAAGGCTCGTATTTACCTGCAAAATAACGCCGGCGAGAGCCAATCAAAAGGAGGCAGCTGAGTCGAGCTGCCATCCTCAATAGGCAACGCTGCCAATCAAAGGAAATCCGGCCAATTAGCGGCCTGGCTGAGAATCACGTGTGAGGTGGGAAGTCGGTCCGCGATTGGCTGTCGTAGCACTGCCTCCCGAGTTCATTTATGTTCTGGGAGTGAGTGATTGACTTTATCAGTCCAAGGACATCATCCGCCTGGAAAAGGGGGGAAGTTTGATCCTCGTTCTCACGGAGCGCGCTCTACGGGAGTTTTACAAATTCCTCCCAACTCTCGAGAAGGATTCTTCCCCGTTTTCGGGGTGCTCATTTTTGGGGGGGGTTCGATTTTTTTTTTCTTTACGGTGCGGCAAATCTCGGCGCGGCGCTTGCAGCTTGCGCAATCCGCTAAACTGGATTTTAAATTTATTTCCTCTTAAGTTTTTTTTTTTTTTTGCCCCCTCACCCCTCCCACGTTCATGACTATGCTTCTCGATAGCGGTCCGCAGTTTGCGTCGCTAGGAGTGGGCGGCTTCGGAGCACCAAGGCACCACGACATCGGCAACAGGGACGCGAGCCTGGGACTCAATCCGTTCAGCGAGTCCTCGCATACGGCGGCGTTCAAAATCAGCCCCGTGGGCCACGACATCGCCTCCGGTCAGACTTCAGCCTTCACTCCACAAGCCGGCGGCTATGCGGCGGCCCTGGGACACGCGCACGGCGGCCAGGTGGGCTCGTACGGCGGGGGGCCGTTCAACTCCACGCGGGACTTTCTCTTTCGGAACCGCAGTGTCGGGGAGTCGGCCGCGCCGAGCGCGCAGCACGGGCTGTTCGCAGCCTCGGCCGGCAGCCTCCATGGGCCGCCGGGGATCGCGGATAACCCGGGACATCTGCTCTTCCCCGGACTCCACGAGCAGGGGGTGAGCCACTCGTCGCCGAGCGGTCACGTCGTCAACAGCCAGATGCATCTCGGCCTGCGCGGAGACATCTTCGGGCGAGCCGACCCGTACCGGCCGGTGGCCAGTCCGCGCGCAGACCCGTACGGCGCGGCGGCGGCGGCGCAGCTGCACAACTACAACCACCCCATCAACATGAACATGGGCATGAATGTACCCAGCCACCACGGGCCGGGGGCCTTCTTTCGCTACATGCGGCAGCCCATCAAGCAAGAACTGTCGTGCAAGTGGATAGACGAGCACCAGATGAACAGACCCAAAAAGACGTGCGACAGGACGTTTAGCACCATGCACGAAATGGTCACGCACGTTTCCATGGAGCACGTCGGCGGGCCCGAGCAGAGCAACCACATCTGCTTCTGGGAGGACTGCCCCCGGGAAGGAAAGTCTTTTAAGGCCAAGTACAAACTCGTCAACCACATCCGAGTGCACACGGGCGAGAAGCCCTTCCCGTGCCCTTTCCCGGGCTGTGGGAAAATATTCGCCCGCTCGGAGAACTTGAAAATCCACAAAAGAACGCACACGGGTAAGGCCAATACACCGCGCAAAGTGCGCGTTTGTGCTAAGTTGTGTGTTGTTGGAACGTGAGCGTGCGTCAAGTGCGCGTGTGTGCGGTCCGCTCGTGTGCGTGCACAGTTGGAGTGGAGTTGTAAACTGTTGCTTCACTGTTGACTAAAGTGAGAGTAGACGCGATGAATAAATAAAAGCTGACAGAAGCAGCGTTTAGCCCAGTTGTGCAGCCAAAAATGTAGGTTACGCTGTTATATAATAACGCAGTGCGCACACACAACCGGCACACGCGCCGGTTCGCGCGTGCGCGCGGGTGTGTGCGCGTGCCTGTGTCTGTGTGAGTGTGTGTCTGCACGCGTGGCCATCTACTGTACATGACTTGCGTGCGCCTGTCCCCCCCCCCCACCCCACCCCCTGGTCGTCAGGTGAGAAGCCGTTCAAGTGCGAATTCGACGGCTGTGACCGCCGTTTCGCCAACAGCAGCGACCGGAAGAAGCACATGCACGTGCACACGTCGGACAAGCCGTACATCTGCAAAGTGTGCGACAAGTCCTACACGCACCCCAGCTCTCTCAGGAAACACATGAAGGTAATTAACGTCTTCATTAGATACATTAGCGCGCAGACGCAGCTCGCACGCAAGTAACGCTTCTTAAATAGCCCGTCCCCCTTTTTTTGGGGTGGGGGGGGGGGTCACCTTTAGTTTACCGCTTACTTAATGCAATTCAGTTTAAAACTTTGGTTTGATTTCTCCCCTCATGACCGAAGGTTCACGAGTCCCAAGGGTCCGAGTCGTCCCCGGCAGCAAGTTCCGGATACGAGTCGTCCACACCCCCGGTTCTGGGCTCGGCCTCCAGCGAAGACCCGACAAAAACGCCCCCGTCAACCGTGCAAAACACAAACGGACACAGCGAAGGGCTGGCGCCGAACTTTAACGAATGGTACGTTTGAAGGGGGAGAAACAAGGAACCGGCTGAACTTCGACGTGCACGGATGTGGAATTTAAAACAACTAAGACTTTTCCTGACCACACACACACGCACACACACACACACGCACACACACGCACACACACACACACACACACACACACACACACA
>NW_017805016.1:472277-472937 GCF_001891065.2 Hippocampus comes
ATTTTGTTGTTGTTTGTTTGTTTGTTTCCCTTTTTAGTTCAAAAAAAGGTTTGAGGAAATGATTTATTTTTCATTTTATGTATTTTCTCAAAATTTTATTTAAAAATGAAAAGAATAAAAAAGGGAGAATTATTTCACTCTGTTTTATATTATTAAAAAAAAGGGTGGCAGGCAGCAACTGTTGTGTCGCCCCTTCAAATGATTGTTGGAACTTCAGTCTTAAGAAAACGTGCCAAAGTCCTTTTTTGTCATGAACTTGAACACAGTTTAAAAGGTAACAAAAGACAAAAAAAAAATCATAAATAAATATTATACTCGTGAATGTATTTCCTTGTTTGATGGGGTCGAATCTGTTGTCATCGTCCGTTTTTTGGGTGGAGAAAAACAATGTGGTATTAGGTTACGATTGTTGCCGTTGAATATAATAACGTTGCCTTTTGTTAATATGCCGTTGTAAATACATATCCATGATGCCATATTTATCAATTTGTAATTTAATTATGGGTATACGTTCCGGGGTAGAAAAATGATATTTATGGAAATGTTTTTTTTTCCTAACAACTGTACAGTTTGGGCTCAGCTTCACTACAATAACAACGAAAAGCTCCAACATGGCGATTGTATCCTTTTGTCTTTTCCTTTCTTTTATTTTGATTTTTT
>NW_017805016.1:475255-478548 GCF_001891065.2 Hippocampus comes
GCACACACACACACACACACACACACACACACACACACACACACACACACACACACACAAGCATCCACGAGGAAAACGGGACAAGCAGAAGCAAGCAAATGGGCCAAGTCCGAGCTCAGGATTACTCAAGTTGGACTTTTTATTCAGCAGTTTGGAGAGATTCAAATGAAAATAAATGGGAAAAGACAAGGCGTTCTCAGATTACGTCATTTTGTTGTTGTTTTTTTGTTTGTTTCCCTTTTTAGTTCAAAAAAAGGTTTGAGGAAATGATTTATTTTTCATTTTATGTATTTTCTCAAAATTTTATTTAAAAATGAAAAGAATAAAAAAGGGAGAATTATTTCACTCTGTTTTATATTATTAAAAAAAAGGGTGGCAGGCAGCAACTGTTGTGTCGCCCCTTCAAATGATTGTTGGAACTTCAGTCTTAAGAAAACGTGCCAAAGTCCTTTTTTGTCATGAACTTGAACACAGTTTAAAAGGTAACAAAAGACAAAAAAAAATCATAAATAAATATTATACTCGTGAATGTATTTCCTTGTTTGATGGGGTCGAATCTGTTGTCATCGTCCGTTTTTTGGGTGGAGAAAAACAATGTGGTATTAGGTTACGATTGTTGCCGTTGAATATAATAACGTTGCCTTTTGTTAATATGCCGTTGTAAATACATATCCATGATGCCATATTTATCAATTTGTAATTTAATTATGGGTATACGTTCCGGGGTAGAAAAATGATATTTATGGAAATGTTTTTTTTTCCTAACAACTGTACAGTTTGGGCTCAGCTTCACTACAATAACAACGAAAAGCTCCAACATGGCGATTGTATCCTTTTGTCTTTTCCTTTCTTTTATTTTGATTTTTTAAAACCAGTAGGCCTACACGTGTCTTATTTGCATCGAATAATAAATAGTCTATATGGATGGATATTATGGATTTGTCTATATATGATGCAAGATATTCCCCATCACTTCTATATTTTCTTTATGAGACCATTGACATGTACATGTGACCTTGGAGGAGGGAGTTAAGCTGGGAAGCTATGAAACGCGTGTGTGGATATCTTTATTTGGGAGGGGGTGGCGGGAGAGGGGGGTTGCCAATTTTGAACTTTGCTTTTGTATATTTTACTTTTATAGAATCAGACATAGATGTCAAATCTGTAGCATTAAAAAAACGCCTATTGCACTCTTTGTATTACAGACGAGCGTGTGCCGATTTCCAAATCAAGGTGACAGAATTTCAAAATCGGGATTCCCGACCCAAATAAACTCGTCCAATCATGGTTTATTCCCCCCCTCACGAATAGTTCCAGCAGTGTCTTTGTGCAAGTACGTTGATAAATGTGTGCATCGGCAACATTGGAACTGTCACAAGAAAAAAATAAAATAAAACAAAAAAAGTTTTTTTATTTGTCTGTCAGCCTGAGTTGTTTTAAACGTAAATTTTCCGTGGATAACTAAGCGTATTGTCTGTTGTGGTGTTTGCATATAGAGCAGTTTGATGATGCCTGTTTTTTTAAAAATGTGTGAGTAACTTGTCAAAATGGCATTTTTTTGTGTTGAAAAAAAATCTAGTGAAAGGAATTTTAGATCTATGTGGGACTTTTTTTTTGAGGGGTTTCAAAAAGAGTTACAGCATTGCATTGTAACCTATTCTCAAGAATTAAATATTATGCAGACACAAAGTATATTGTGAGAACAATTTCAGACCACCAGCACTAACTTTGAAAATAAAATGTACAAAAAAACGGTACCTCGTGACAGTGATATATGAAATACGTTTATTTAATTAAATAATTTAAGGAGAATATGTTTTATATGCTATTTTCTATACCTTAATTTCAAACGCTAACTACTTTTTCTTACGCTCGCCCCTCATCCACATAGCAAAAAAAAAAATGTGCAAATAGCGTCTGTATAAAACAAACAAAAAAAAAAATACCCAGCGAGAATGTGATGTTGTAACACTTTCTTGAAGATATGGGTCACATTCCGACGAGGAGGAGAAAAAAATGTTTTCGTCATGAAATGTGTCACTGTGCCACACTGAGGCAAAGCAAATGTTTTAAGAGCAGGCCCACGCCAATGCCTTAGCCTGTATTAATACAAAAATCGCTCCCTTGTTTTTAAAGGCCACTGTGTATTGTTTTCTTGTAAGACATCAAATGTGATTTTTTTTTTTTTGGACTGGAATTAAAAGCAAAACCTTCTGCAAACGAGCCTTCCCGATGACTATTTTCCTGTTTGTTGTTATGAAGCCGCATGAAGTCAAGACTGAAAGGAGTCACTTGAACTTGACACCAAGGGAGGCGCCATCTTGGTGTCTTCTCTCGCATTCAATCATCGTGGCGTGACAGACGGTTCATTTCACGTGAAAGTTGGACACGCGTGAAAAGTTGGTTGTTATTTTTTTGGTCTCTATGGAATTTGTTTTCAATATTAAAAGGGAGAGAGGGTTGGCCGTGGTTGTAACGTGCTCGGAAGGCGGGCAAGTGAGGACACCGTGTGACCGTCAAGGGAGGTGTGTGTTGCCTAAAGTCTCTCACCAACCCCCATGCCCCGAATGGGTTTTCCTCATTTACTCGCTGCAAAACTAAAGAAAAAAAAACCCAAACAAATAAACACGTGGTGATAGTTTTGACTTAAACAGAGCTTTGTTTTTCTTGAAAAAAAATCGAAGTGCATCAACACCAGCATCCTCCCCAGCCATCTTTGGAGACTGATTCACATTTTCCTCCCCACGTTTGCGCAAGCGCGATCATTCCTTTGATTTCTTTTCTTTCAGCCCCCCCTTACACCCCACCTCCACCCCCTCCACCCCAGCTCGTCTAGTCGCGCATTTCAAGTTCCCCCTCTCAGATGCTGTGACGTCAAATAAAAGAGACCCGGCTTGCTGAAGAGAGAGAGAGAGAGAGAGAGAGAGAGAGAGAGAGAGAGAGAGAGAAAGCGACAATGGATGGATGCGTTTTCACGCACGCGTCAACGGTGCGTTTGTTTACGCTTTTTACACGCCGCTTGTCATTCGGCTGGATTGGTGACTGCACTCTGACCCGCATTATCATCGAGACAAATCCGGGCGTAAAGATGCCATTAGCACGTGTTAATTTCAGAGTAATTCGGCTGAGGAAAACAAACATTTGAGCGTGCCTCCGTCAACACGCATACAAGTAGACAATGATATAAATACACGAGAAAGTGGAGCAGCAGACGAAATCCAAGAAAGCCGAGAGTGAGAGAGGGAAACAGAGAGAGAGAGAGAGAGAGAGAGAGAGAGAGAGAGAGAGAGAGA
>NW_017805016.1:478635-478998 GCF_001891065.2 Hippocampus comes
CACACACACACACACACACACACACACACACACACACACACACACACAAGAAAGCCAGGAGCTTGCGGTTGATTCTCAATAATGGATTAGAAAGCAGAGCGTAAAGACTAGCCCAACAATGCTGGAACATGCATGTGCTGTCTGTCTGTATTGTCTGTCTCAGATATACAGTCTTCCCTCCCAAGTTATTTTTGGGTCTTTTTTTGTGGGTTACAACAGTGGGTACCCGGATGATGGCAGCTGGCTGTTGACACCTCTCGTGAATGAGGGTCTGTGGCTGACTGTTTTACAGGTTGAAGTTTGAGGTCTGATTGATTGGTCACCCCCCCCGACCCCCCCTCCCCTAAACTACTACGCGACCTC
>NW_017805016.1:479034-481418 GCF_001891065.2 Hippocampus comes
CCCCCCCCGCCCCCCCCTCCCCTAAACTACTACGCGCCCTCCCCCTCCCCTCAAGACTGTCCCCCAAACCCTCCCCTCCCACCTTCCTCGCAGTGAAGAGTATTTGCTGGCTAAGCGGAAGAGGAGCGAGCTCTATAAGAGGATCACCCGACACAAGCAGGTCCCCAACGCCCTTTGTCACGCAAGCGAGGCTGCGAGCACACACACACACACACACACACACACACACACACACACACACACACACACACACACACACACACACCTTACACACACACCCACACACACACACACACACACCTTTATGGAGCTGGGCAATCAATGAATACGACCACAACACGCATTAATACACTTTATATGTGCACCTTTGTTTTTAAAAGTGAATGCAAGGGAAGTTTTTTTTTTTTTTTTGGGAGGGGGGGAATCTTTTGAGAGGCTATAAAGCTGACAAGATGCATTATAACGCTCAAGGGCGTTTAAACAGCTGATCTCTGAGCGGGTGACATGTGGCCAAACAATCCAGAGAGCCAAATATCACCACGAGGAAAAATGTCCTGCTGTATATTGTCATTTTATATATATATATTATATATATATATATACACATACACACACACATGCTTCACAGTGCAGAGGTGCAGGGTTCGAGTCCAGCTCCACGCTTCCTGTGTGGAGTTTGCATGCTCTCTCCATGCTTGCGTGGGTTTTTTCCGGGTACTCCAGTTTCCTCCCACATTCCAAAAACATGCATGGCAGGTTAATGGAGCACTCTAAGTTGTCCCTTGAGTGTGAGTGCAAATGGTTGTTTGTCTCTGTGTGCCCTGCGATTGATTGGCAACTACTCCAGGGTGCACCTTTCCAATGGCCCGAAGATAGCTGGGATAGGCTCCAGCACGCCCATGACCTGTACGGTATGATAATGTATGCATGGATATTTAAATTATTATGGAGTCAACCCATACGATCCAGAAACTTCAGCAACTTCTGGGCTCCTAAGTGAGACTCGAACCTGTGACCCTTAAACAGCAAAGAAGCCAAGCCTTCAGACTGTACCGTATTGCGCAACAGTTGTATGATGAGCATCTATTGACATTAACTGCGTGTCACGAAATTACAAAGTACAAAATAAACACAAGAGATGACTTCATAAGACAACAGAAGCATCGGAAAACACACGCGGTGTGATTGCTTGACAGCGCGCAAGTTGATGATGCGCCCTGCCGATTCTCGACGCCTATTTCCCCTCCAGCGGCCTGTTGACTATACAGCGAGCAAAACACCTTCAATCCACGTGGTGCGTCTTTCTGTGCCGAACGTGGCGTTCTTTATGTGTGCTCTTTTTGTCATGCAAAGCCATTCGCACATTAGCACAATGGCTTTGTCTTGCCAGTTCATTTATTCTGCTATTGCCCCCATTTAAGAGGCATTACTATTGAGGCCGTCACCAGACAAGCGCATCGCCTGCAGGTATGACCAGCAAGTAAATGAAAGTGGCTTGTATGCCGCCACTTTTCATACATGACGTTACATCATTTGAAGCTACTTAAACTGCAGAATTTCAAATGACTTCTCATAAGGGGGAAAGTAAGGCAATACTTCGGTGTTGCACTTAAGTAGATTTTCACGGAATCTACTTGATCATTTTTGACTTTTACTCACAAAACATCTGCACTTTGTACTTTGGCAAAATAGACTTGTTACTTTTTGAAGTAGAGGAGGTCACTCTGTAAAAAAGACTTAAATGGAGAAAGGTACAGTCAACCACGTTTGAAATCTGGATTGACTGAAATATTGGAGACATGTTTTTTTTTTTTTCCCACACAATTACTCCTACTTCAATGCAGCGTATGAGTGCTTTGGCCACCTCTGGCTGTCACAAAGCGCACCTACAGCAACGACGCCACCACCTGATAGATGAACTCATACACAGTGGCATAGCGTTAATTCCCTAACATCTGGCATGGGAGGGAGTGCTTGAACAAACTTGATGAATATCTAAACCCACGCTCCCGCGCTAATGGGCCCCCAGAGTGTGTGTGTGTGTGTGTGCGCGTGTGTGTGTTCATGTACACTCAGCCAAGCAGATGCTCTCCGATTGTCGTTCGTCTTGTCTTGTGCAGACATATTCTCAGAGAGAGAGAGAGAGAGAGAGAGAGAGAGAGAGAGAGAGAGAGAGAGAGAGTGGTACTAAATGAGCAATTGACGTGCCAATGGGTGCTTTTCAAGCAAAGTAGTCTTTTCTGACATACTGAACGGCACATATATGGAGCGCAAATATTTGCATTTATCGTACTTAATGTCCGCTTCATCACAGTAGGAATGGGGCTGATTCAGCAAAAAGCCATTCACCTGAGATCACGCCCCCAGCCACCCCCCCCCCACCC
>NW_017805016.1:481613-489935 GCF_001891065.2 Hippocampus comes
TTATTCATCAAACTCTCATAACAAGAAGATAGATAGTAAAATACTCACAGGCATATATTCTTCATCCTCTACAAAGAATGATGAGTATTGCAGCATCTTACTGAGTGAGTTACAACAGTACGAGAAGAAAAAGTGCTATTCTTCATTTGTGTCCGCATGAATGTATTATACTGTGTCCTGGTGGCCAAGGCAAGCACACTGGAAGGAGCAGCGCAATGAATTGAAATGCAGCATTAAAGTCATGATGTACCAAGTGTTTTGTTCTTTACATGGTTCACTGCCATTCCAATATGTTTGTATAAATTATAATATGAATGTTTATCCTTTTTTTTTTAAATGCAATTTTTGGGGGTGGAGGAGTTGTAACGGATTGATGGCATTTGCATTCATTACAATGGGGAAAGATGACAACGAGGCGCTCTAATGCGGCCACATCAGCAGACTATCTTAAAAAAAAAATGCTTTTCTTGGGGTTGAAATGGATCGATGCAAGTTCAATTCATTTCAAAACAGAAAAATGGACTTACAAGCTTGGTCACAGTAGGAATTTAAATCGTATATTAAGGTAGAACTTCATCAGTACAGTGGCCCCTCGCACATTTGTGTCTTAAGACAGAAAAAAAAAATTCACAGTGGACTAAATAATGCTGAAATGAAAGAACAGAAATATGATTTTGTGTGTGTGTGGGGGGGGGAGATAAAAGAGTGAAGCATGAGGTATAATCAAAAGCCACGCAACAACCTCACCAATAGCGGAATGTTTTTGTTTTCTTCCATACATTGTGTCTCCAAAGCTGCAGGTGATTTTTTTTTTTTTTTTTTAACTGTAATGATTTGCTGGAAAAGAAACAACAACTGCAGCAGCAGGTTGGTTGCTGGGTGACAGGGCTTCAAATAAATAGCTGCTCCAATACTAGTTTACTCACTAAATGTTTATATATAGATTTATAATGCTGTTTATTTGCACCAGATGGGATCATATTTCAGCAATTCTGCAGTGTAGGAAAAATATCACAAATTGTTTTGCATGATATAGTCCATGGGTCTACAACCTGCAGCTCCAAAGCCCAAGCCTGCTGTTGCTCTCTGTGACTTTGGAATACAAATATTTGATTCAGATTTAACAGCGTTCTTTGATTTTTCAAATGTAATTCTGAATTTGAAGATGACAGTGCTTTTGTAACATTAAAACGACACTTTTTTTTTTAATTGTTGTCTGAAATATGCATTGCAAGTGCCCAAAAAATAAAAACAATGAAAAAAAAAACATTTTAATGGGCTATTATTTAGCAAGTATACATTTTACATTGTTAAGTAAAATAGTCCTTTTTTTTTTTAATCCAATGACAGCTCGTGTGATATGATGAAGCTGCAACACAAACATTTGGCTAGCTGGAGGTAAATAATTTTACGTTGGGTTTTAATTTCATATCGTCAAATAGACTTCCGCTACTTATTTTGGAACCATAAGCTTCAACCCAGTGTCTGTTTTTAGAGTTTAAAAAAAAAAAAAATTATATATATATATATACATATATATATATAGGATGATTTTGATCAAAATTCATATCCCGTATCTGAGCCTTTGTTTTTTGGGGGGGGGGCTATAACTAAAGGGGAAGAGGTGGTGTTGGAGCAAGGAGACAGGTAGGAGGGTCAGTTGAGAAGGAGGGCGGGGGCGGGGACGGCTGGAGAAGCCAGGTGCAGAGCGACCTCATGCCAGGATAATGTATGGGGGCCCATGGGTGTGCATCCACCAAACCAATCCCAACCCTCTCATGCTGACAGCTATTGAATGCCACTATAGGACAATTGCCTCCACAATAATTGCCTTTTCCTCCTTGGCTTCTATACCGTCACGGGGCCGAGAACAGCACAACGGACATTTGTCGCTCACGACTGCTAATTTGCTATTTAACGAACCCAGATCAGCGTGATTGTTGTTTTGTATTTAAAAAAAATAAAATAAAGTACAGAGGGCGGCGTTAAAGTGTGCACTGGTGTGATTGGCAGGGGCTCCCTAATAAATCACACATTTTCCAGCAGGCGAAGAACAGTGGAGGTCGTAACTAAGCTGCTTCGCTCCAACCTATCATCGGCAAATATTTTCATCTGCATCTGCACGGACACTCGATCTGTCCCCCTGCTATGATGACCCGTGACACCTTTTTCCTCTTGATGGGTCACGAGAGCCTCATGGCAAGGGGGGGCAAGGGGGGGGGTGCACACAGAAACCCAAAACCTCCCTTTGGTGTAAAGTCTCACTTGTTGCTCCAATAAACAATAATAGTCACATCTTCTCACAATGTAATACCCCATCGAGTCAAATTATGTTTTTCAAACATATTTGTGGACATTATGGCATTGTTGTTTCAATATAGCCACCTGGAGTGCATGAAGATGCATTAAAAATTCGGGCGGACTTAATTGGTTCTGAAGTGGCCATGCTAGTGCTGTCCAGAATGATAGAGTGCGGGAAAAAAAAAAACCACCACTGGAAAGTACACTGAAATTCCTCAGAACTATTGGGTGAAAACTAATAATGAGTATTTGGGCAAAAAGAGTCAAGGGGAAAAAAAGGGTAGAAGGAAAATTGGCAGTTAAAGTTGCAAAGACGCAAGCAAAGTCGAAAAACACAGACAATGGCATAAATGAAGAGAGGGGGCGGGGGGAAGTCAGATTCAAAATTTGCGTTTTGGGGAGAAAAACATTGTTCTGAAGCTGTCAATTTTTAACAAGGGTGAAAATGTCCATCAAAAAAAACAAAAACAAAAAAGAATATGTTATTCTGAGATTTGATTGTGACCGAATGAAAAGATCTGCATGTCAAAGTTAGGAAAAAGGTGCACAGGAGATGCTGGAATGCTATAAGAAAGCCTGCAACCTGAAATTATTTTAATAATTAGTCAATCCATACTTTTAAACAAAACCGAGCATCATTTCAAATCGAGAATGGGGGGAAAAAAAACTGCACAGACAAAAATGGATCATATTTCAGTTCCTGGTTTGGTCCATAACATGTCGGAAAAATCGACAAAACTGTTGATCATTCTTTTCTAAAGTAAAAGCAGATGTCTGACAAAATGTCAACACAAAGATAATCAGTCTGCTTTGCGGAGGACGGTATCAGAGAAGAAGGACTCAAAGAGGCCCAAATCCCACAGATTTGCACTATTTGAAATTAATGACTCGAAAGGATGATCAAAATACACGTGTCAATTTGATAATCAGTTTGTTGTCGACTTATCAATAACGTGTCTAATTTCAAGAATAAATTGTTGACACGAACCCTTTCAAGGACAGCGGTCACTACAGCGGACAGCTATTCATGTTTTCATGTTACAGGTTCTCATTATTGGTGCATGAAAGGGTTAAAAATTCAGGTCATTGAAATGAGAAAATAATATGAGAGTAAAATTCGGATTTTAAATGAGGTCCCCGTTCAGTCTTAAGATATCAAAGTAAACATGCTTTAAAAGCCTGGAACGTCTTCTTTTCAATCCACAATATTTCTTGACATTCAGAAATGTACTTCACACAACAGCAGCGGCTCGTCTATAGAATCCGCGACATTACATAAGAGCAAGAAGTAGTGGAGGCGAATAACAGTTTAACAGAGTGAAACGCCAGCGCGCCGCCACTTTGCTTTTCATTCTTGCGGGACTTCAATTATGCATGGAAGCTGCCTTGTCTGTCAGCTGCATTAAACATGGCGCGCTTCATACATTAGCCATGAAGGAAGCTGATGTAAAATGTGATATAAGACGTGACACCCTCAATTGACACAAACGTGCAATAACGTCAACGTTCAAACCTCGCCCGAGACAAAAGGAAAAGTTGACCTTTCCGGTGTGATAAAGGAGGCCATTTTGGCGAGACGTCAAGCAATAATTCCAGCGGTAAAATAACGCGGGATAACGTTTATGATGTCCACACGGAGCTCTGTTCCATTTTCCGCAGTTATAAAGTGGGACTTGACGCGCGCTACTTGGTACAGTTCTCCTTTCACTGTTTGCTTTTGACATCAGGGGAACGGGCGCCGGACAATTGCGGCTTCGGAATTAGCTTGTCTTGGCGAATGATTTCTCTGTTTTACCTCAATAAGGTGAAATCTGGGGCAACGCAGACTCTCTTGTGGTTGTCGAAATCAGTGGAGTGTAAAATTGCAACACCAGACGGCCGGGATAATAGCGCAGAAGGGGGCTGATGTCCCCCCGCTACATTCACAGGACATTTTTATAATGACTGTATTAAAAAGGAGAAAATTATGAATTTCTCTTATTGTCTGTTCTGTCAATGCGCCCGCCGTTTATTTTGCGGCGCAGGTGTATTTTCAAGAGGGAATTTAAAGACAGAAAACAAGGGGCCCTTGGCTTGCTTGTGTGTGTGCGTGTGTGTGTGTGTGTGTGTGTGTGTGTGTGTGTGTTCCTCACTGCTTGAACAAAACTCACCACAAAGCTGATAACTCAAGCACATACGTACACAAACACGCACTTGTACATTTATATTACATGGAGATTACTGAAGTCTGGTTCTGTGTCCAAATTCAAATGATAATACGTCTGCTTTTAGATCATCCCCCAACCCTCCCCTTCCTCACCCGCCCCTTGAAAATCCCAGAAACTCACCAGTTAACACTCCGACTGGCACCAAAATTTAATCTTTACTCTGGCCGGGTCAAAGTTGTGCTGGTTTTAGCCGTCTGAGTGACCGGACAGTCCAAGTGCGACATCCTGGACCTCATCTGATGATTTATTTCAATTGCAGCACACTGACAGAGTGAGTTGTCGAGCTCCTGGAAACAAAACAGTTGAGAAAATGATGTAGAATGTAAAAAAGAGAAGCCAAACTGAACCGAATATTTTATATCATTTTTGGAAAAAAAACAAAAAACATGTCAACCGTGTGGTTCATAGAGCACTCAATGGAAAGTTGATCATTTTTGTTATCGCAGAGCAGTTAAAAAAAAAAAAAAAAAAAAAGCATATCAATAATCCCAGCTTGTTCTCAGTCATTGAACCTCATGAAATCTGTTGAAAGAAGTATGTTTTCATGCCATGGCAAGCTTATAAACTAAAGCCCAACCTCTTCATTAGGAACATTTAGTGTTTTTAGATTGTTTTGATGTGTTCTCGCAGCAGACGGACTATTGGCTAAGCATCGGAAAAGCGCAGACAGACAGACAGTTCAAGCCGGTTTAGCCTTGTTTAAAATTATTAATCCACTTCTAATTCCAGCTGGCCCCCCCGACGGCATCGGCCCCTATCAAAAAAATCAGCGCCTCCATTGTGAAGCCTGGCAGAAGGGGGACTGGGCGTATTTTTTCTGCTCCAATCAGTTTCTAGAGGTTGGGCGATTAAAAAAAAAGAATCCCAAAAGCCCCCCTTCCTCGCACAGCAGGGGGATAACGGAATCATTAATTCCCCATTAATTTCGGAGGTGGGGGGTTGGGGGGGGACAACCCTCAATGTCGACACGATGTAGTGCTTTAGACTTAACAGAAAGAGAGGAGCGACAAGTGCTTTTTGACGGCGAGAAGAGTGTGAAAGCGCAAAATTGACAAACCGAAACAAGTACTAAAATGTGAAATAATGGTTCAGTCTTGACATTGGGCCAAATAAATGAAAGATAGGGAAGCTGTGGTCGGAAGGGGGGAGGGCAGACTTGAAGATACAAGAGGGATCATATGGCGGCAGCATCTGTAGGATGTCCAGACTGGATGTTATTTGGCGTGAAATAAAGAGCATCCTTCAAGACAGAGTCATTCACATGTCCTTCAGCCATATAAATCTTTCAGATTTTCAAACCCAAATCATGTCTCAACCCGCACTAAAGTTTGGATCCAAATCCTCCATTCTCAATTTACACCAAATTAAACGCCACGCCCACAATTGTTGCCTTTCAAGAAGCGAAGAACCTTTTCAAATTCTCTCTTGATTGGATTGGATTGGATACAACTTTATTGTCAAATGTGCTGGATGTGTAACATACAGCACAGATGAAATTTCTTCCCTCTCAACATAAAACATCCGAGCGATATGTCCTGACCAACCATGATACACATCAACAGGTCACCAGCAATGTTTAGTGAAACATATAAGAACGATTTCTGGGGGCAGTGAACATCTTCAGCCACATAAATTTTCCTCTGATGTCAATTGCGCAGTTGGCGTTGACCCAAATGAATTGTATATGACAAGCACACCTAAATTTTAAGGCAAGCACATATTTGGAAAATAGTAGTTTCACGCTAAAGGCTCACGTCTGAAATATTCACCATTGTGTCATGACGCCATTTTGAAAAAGTTTCAAGAAAGTGAATTTTCATCTCTCCTTGACTCGATGACCTTTTCCACACGGGCTAAGTAAAGACACCAGAAAGCTAGGGAGGTTTGATTTTCCAAAGAGGCCCAAGGAAAACTTCTTATTTAAGTCACTCACACAGAGCGTCGATGGGAATCAGAGCTAAACTATCACAGGGCTTTCTGGAAAGCCTTTTAGTCATATACATTGTGTAAATGGTGCACAGTGACCATGTGGGGTCTGGAATGTGCTAGCCATCCCCTCTGTAAGAACTTAACTGCCTTTGCTTGCATCACTGGCTATCCGGTGCAATAGCGAATTACTATTATTGCCAGGTCAATTTCTACCACTATAAGGTGCTGTTAGCTAGCTAGCTCTGTCAACAGCTCTGCGTCGGTATTGAAAGCCCATTGGCTGACAGCTGCCCAAAATGAGTGCAAGCTAGCCAGCCGCTAACTGTGCCAAGCAGCATGGTATAACATATATTTTCGTGACTCAAACATGTATGAATGTGGAAGCTAATGAATGATACAAGACAAATGAGCATTAATTTTTCAGGTTGTAGCGGTAGTACTTGATTGACAGCTCGTAGCTGAGCAGGGCGTGGTTTCTGCACATTCAGCAGACACGGCCATAGATTTTGAAAGTGGGGACAACGGTGAGCTTTTTCATGATTTCGAAGCCTCATTTTGAATACTTGCTGAATTCTTTCTGCCTTTAAATTTTCCAGGGTGGTTTACAACACTCGTTTTGATTGAGTGTCAAATTGACCCTTTTTTTTTTTTTTTTTTACTTCACCTCTCTTCGCGGGGATAAAGTGAGTGATGAAGCAACCTGAAATTAAATCTAAATATGGGTACAGTTTAATAGTCAGGTCATAAGGCCCTGACCTCCGGTTTGGAGAAAATTAACCAGCTCCAAGCTCACCTTCTGTTCCTGACAGAGTTCTTCCTCCATGAGGGATTCAGTGTACACAAATGCTCATGAACACAAGCATGTTCCAGGCTGCTAAACTCGCATGTAGCCAGGCAGGACCATTTCGGGGGGAGTTTGTGGGGGTCGATGTCAACCCTCCAAAGGGGACAAAGAGGAGGTTCTGCTCCAGCTCTTCCAATGTAAACACCATACCAGCAGCAACATGGGATGCATGAGCACCCATCGAGGATATGGCTTGGAATTAGGAGAACATAAACGCCACCCACTCCCCCAGCACTACCTCAAAAGTGTGGACCCCTATCATCATCCCTTTTATGAATTACACACACACACACACACATACACACACACACACAATCACGAGGCCATTAAAGCTGTCGGCGCTCTGAGTGAAGGCCTTTCATGGCGTTGTGTCTTCAAGCCAAGTGGTTATCATGTATGCACCTGACCATTAGGAAATGTCACATATATTCACACAGGCTTGATATTCAGAAAAGAACTGATCAATGGCGGAGAAGTAAAAAGCATTTCAGGGAGAGAGAAAAAAAAAAATTCAATGCGTTTTAATTTTTTTCCCCCCAATTGATTTTCTCACTACTATTTCCGCTCCCTCGTCGTCTCTCGAAGCGCTCAGATTGATGGGACCACAACAAAGAAAGATTATTGTGGTGGTGGTGGTGGTGGGGGCTGCTAATTAATTAATTCTTTATTTATTTAAAAAGTTTCATCCCCCCCGGCTGGCGATGTGCCCCGCGAATGTTACAGCAGCCGGAAAATTACAGAGTGGGAGACAGTGAGTGACACGTGATCGGAGGCAGAGTGAGATGGGCTGGGGGGGGTTCAAAGTCAGCGGGCACGGGAGTGTTGGGCGTGCCATCTCAACATGCCCATGCCCCCTCTTAATGCCATGGCAACATCGCCCACCCCCGCCGCATTCCATTTGAACAAAACCGGCATATTAATAATGCACTCATATGTGTGTGTGTGTGTGTGTGTGTGTGTGTCTTTGGATGGACCTGCCGCCCGCTGACGTATTGGCTGAACCTTTCCAAATGGCTCGACTTTTAGAAAAGCTAATTTTTC
>NW_017805016.1:493246-499304 GCF_001891065.2 Hippocampus comes
GGGGGGGGTATTGGTCCATTCAAAGTTCCAATTTTCCCAGAAACAATCCTCAAAATGGCAACAAATGACAGCCAATTCATCCCAGCGAGGGGGCCGAGTGTCCACCTCAATGGATGTAAACTGCTAAAATATCTTTCCTACACATAACAAGCTTTTGTCAAAAATGATGCCCCCCCGACACACACTCACACACGCACAGTCCCCCCTCTGCACCCACTACCCTACTCCCCACCCCACCCCTCCCCTGCCTCCCTTCTCCCAAAACCAATAAGTAGGGCATGCAGAGAGTAGGCCACTAAAGACCGGGTCATTATTGATTTGACAAGTGAGTGAATAATTCATCTCTCGCAGAAGGCATCAGCTGGGGCCGAGCGGTCAAGCCCAACTATGCTTGCAACCAAAAAGCCCCGAAAGCCCAAATTTGATGTCCGCCTGCAGTCTGTTATGTCGTCTAGCGCCCCGATAGTGAACATCCCGATGCTCCAGCTCTGCGAGCCCAATGTCGTATTATGGGAACCCCTCTCACCGCTCCCAAATGCTTCCCCCCCTTTTTTTTAACCCCCAAACCCCCTACCACCCTTCCAGATTTTGTATGATTTGCTCAGCCAAGTGCTGCTTAATTTACGATCATTTCCAGCTTCCCTGAAGCACTTGGCCAGCGGGACACAAGGACAGCTTTATGCACGGGTGTAATTCACACACTCATTGGCGCTGGCCCCAGCAACTGCCTCCCTGCACGGGAATACTGATTTACACGCCGCCGCCGTGCCCATCAGAAGAAGAAAGATGTCAGAAAAGAGACACTTTGCAGAAGACAAGTCGTAATGTACAATTACCATGTCTGTTTACCCAGTTATGTTCAGGGCACATTGATAAGGGAGCGATCGAATACTTTCAAAGTTTTGGAGTCGTCAGATGAAAATGCTGTAGTGTGCATGCCATGCCAGTAGTTGGCGATGAAATTAATGAAACACTATAACAGCTGTGTTTTCTGATAAAGTACGAAATATGGACCCCCAAAAACAAACTGGTGTACATATCATATACACAAATCGACCAATCACAATAACGCTTGTTGATGATGTCGTGGCTTTAAGCACGTCTGACCTTGAAGATGGAAGTCTTTTTTTCGCTTGCTTTGAGGCGGTTGGAAAAAAAATTTAATCCATACATAAAAACTGTAAATCTGAGTCAAACAGTCACATTGTCTTGCTGTTTTCCCCCCTCTTCTCGAGCTACAGGGGATTGCTAGATGCTAAGCTAACTTGCACCAAGTGCAAACATCCACAATCCATGTTGGCAAATAAACTAAACGTCTACTCTAGCTAGCGAGCTAGCTAGGTAGGTAGCTAGCAAGAAAGCTAGCTAGCTACTAGAGTAGCTACTAGAGTAGCTAGCTAGAAAAAATTGTTTTTTTTTTAATATAGAAACTGTGAATATATATCAATCTCCATTCACCAGTAGATGGGAGACATGCTTTATTAGCGCTTACACCGGGCCAGTAGCTAGCTAGCTAGCTAGCAAGAAAGCTAGCTAGATAGAATTGTTTTTTTTTTTTTAATATTGAAACTGTGAATATATATCAATCTCCATTCACCAGATGGGAGACATGCTTTATTAGCGCTTACACCGGGTCTTATGCTACCAAAACTGTAACATGAGGACAACATAGATTCATAAAATAATATTAACATTTTGAGTGCGTTGCTTGTGTGTGTGTGTGTGTGTGGGGGGGGGGGGCTAAAAATGAATTATTGTATTTAATGATGGTTTGCAATTGAGCAGTTCTGTGCCACCCTTGAATGGTAACTTTTACACCAAAGAGCCCTTTGTATGGGGGGAAAAAATTTATAGGACATGGTTATTCTGTTGTTTCCTTTAACCCTTTTGTCATTGGTTAGGATTGTGGATATTTTACACTTGCATCAAGAAATGAATGATTGAAAAATGAAATATATTAAGAGCACCTCTCTTGCACATATGCACACATTTTGTCCATATCTACAACAGCACAGGACAAAGATAATGACATCCAACAAATATTTTTGGCTGACATTTTTTCTCTCGCTTGTAAAGCTAAACAAACACTAAAGGGCAAAACTGTAAAATTTTCAATTTGTTGTTGTAAGTGCATTAACTTTCATTTCAATGAGGAAAAATTGATCGATTTGTGGAAAGTTCGTTGAACTCACTGTAAGTGCCTTTGTCTCATTAAAGGTTTGAAATACTGAAATAGACAAATGGAAAGCATTCTAGACGCACCTAATATGTTTCGTGACCTAAGCAAAGCTGCACTCGGAGACGATTTTAAACGAAAGCCACAATACAGCTCATGCGATAACAAATAGGCAGCCTCAAACCTCCTTCCAGCTGCACACAATAAACGAGAACTCCCGCAATTTATTTTACAATAAAGGGAAGCGAGTGCCTTTCTTGAATGAATCTCTCATGGTGGCGTTGTTTCGCAAAGGCCGAGTTACTTTCAATCTGCCCTCAGACTACCTGCTGTGTCGCCAGCAGTCGGCTTCTGACTCAGTCTTACCCACTGGCCCGCCCGCCACCTCCTCACCACGTCGTCATTTATATTCCGCCAGGATGAAGATGTGCTACAATATTTTCTGACGCCGCTCACCATGTTGCCGGGTGTAAACAACACACTCACTTACGAGGCCACTTAACCACAGCCTGAGCACACTCGTTGGCTCACTCACGAGGGAGATAGCAGTCGAATGAGATTCATTGCGTCGAAAATTTTGCCTTTCAAAGGTTCTGTTGGGTTTTGATCGAGTGCCGCGCTTGTGTAAACTTTCTAGCTTACTCAAACGAAGAGATAATAATTACTTCAAGACATGACGCCATAACAACTTTCCTTAGCATTTAGCATGTAGCATTTTTTAGCATCTATATTTGCTGCTCCATTGTCTTCATGTCTCAGTATCGGTTGATTTCCACAAGCTAGAAAATGAATGTGGTGATAATGCATCTTTTTATAAAATTGTTTCGAAGTAAATAATAGAAAAAAAATACAGGACGGGTTCCAAGCAGGCTTTCTATTCAAGCAGATTCTTCTCATTTTTATGTTTTCGTCATTGTAGAGTTAACTCGGAAGCAGCTGGGTGAACGTTTCTTTCGTGCTTGCTTCCTTTCTTCCCGCTCTCTGCAAGTCCATGCACATGCACGCGCTCACACACACACACACACACACACACACGCTCACACACACACACAAAAAAAAAACCCCACCCGCCCACACACACACACACACACACACACACACACACACACAAGGCCAGAGGCAACTGCAAGTTTCCATTCATGCTTCTCATTATCGGGCCATGTCGGCGCTTTACGAGGCCGTGTAAAGCACTGAATAACTGCACTTAAAAATGCATCCTGACACTATTGCTTGGCCGCGCTGATGGCGAGGCCTTTCACTGCCGCGTCGAGGCCCCCGAAACGGTCGACGCCAAACATCACGACGCTCTTTGATTTCTCTGAACTGCCAAATAAAAAAAATACAAACATATATTATGTGAGGTGGAGGGGTCATAAATGGTTGGAAAAGGAGCCAGTGTAAATGCAGATTAACGACTGTAGCTTTATACTTTTACGGGTGGGGGGGCAACGTGAACTTGTACCAAAACAGATCCACAATAACATTCATGCTGCCCCTCACACACAATTTAAACAGTCTGACTGAAGCACATTAGCAGTATGTTTAAGTACAAACATAAAGGTTTTAGGTCTTGATAAGTGTGGGTCATCAGCAGATCATAAAATATAACAAACAACCAAAACGACACGAAACTACAATTGCACGCGGGTAATAGCAGCATCGCAGTGATTCATTCTTGTTTTTCTTCACTCTAACAGGGTTTATTAATTACAGGAGAAAGTGGAGTTGCTCTTTCATCTTTATTTGAATTCAATTAAGCAGCTGCGAAAGTGTGTGTGTTTGTGTGTGTGTGTGTTTGTATGTGTGTAATCACAGGACAAAATCCAAGAACTGCCGCTATTTCTGCCATGTTGAATACCAGAGCAAATCTAATACTGATTATTGTGGCGTCTTTGTGTCTGCTGTTTCACAAAGCGCAATTGAGAAAAAAATAGTTGTTGATATTTTGGTGATTTACAGCAAGAGTTCAACACTGAGCCGGATCAGCGCCAAAATGTATCCGGTTCTTCTTTGATGCATGCAACAAACTTTCAAAAGGCTGCACTGAAAATTTTTTACTGTTTGACTCTGTTAAAATCGACTGCTGTGAAAAAAAAAACAATTTCATCAAAAGAGAGCGCTCATGTTAGCGCATGGCTAGGCATGAGCTGGTTACCGTTTGCCAGCTAAACCGCACTTTTCACAATTTCACAAACATCAACAGTTTCCAGCAGCGGAGTCAGCATTTTCCTTTTTTAAAAAAAAAAATATATATTTATTTATTTGTTTGTTTGTTTCTGTCATCAAGGCAGGCAAAGAAACAGGACCTCACCTCCTTCTGTTGTTTGCATCAACACTCAGTGATCCCAACGACTTTTGCCCTTTTTAAAAAACTCATGTCTTTTGAGAATTTTTCGGGCGCCACAAAATTCCAGAGTGGTAGCTACAGGAGGCAATACAGTGGATGCCTCCACCTCCCTCCGCATATTTGCAGCTCAATATTTGATGGTTCGCATATTCACAGATTTTTCTCCTGCTCGTTTTTTTTGTGGGGGTGGAAAAAAAATTTTTTTTGGTTTGCTTTTCATGGCAAGTATAAGGGGCATCAATTTTTCAAAATTCGCGTCCACTGTACTCTATTTATGATTAGACCATCTCTTTAACTAATTCAAGGTAACGTGATATAAAATACGAAATGCTGTCTTCACATGAACGTTCGCAAGCAACTACAAGAGTTAGCACGTCTTACAATTGTAAAAGAAATACAAAAGGCTAGTTAACTAGCAGGGCTTCAGTCCGCTACCTGGCTCGCAAGCGTTTGCGCATACGTGGCGTGAGGTGCCGCGACAGCTCGCCGCGGTCCGACAATACGAGGTGGCAGAGCAGTCAAAACAAGGCCTGTTGTTGCAGGCCGAGCCAAAGTGGCGCTTGAAGAGGTTCTTTTGAGGCGCGCCTTAATGTGGTTAAGTGATCTCCTCCACAATTGGGACACTCCAAGAGGCCATCCCTGACAAGCGGACCAAAGCAAACTCCCTCCTCTTTCTCCCCCTCAGGCCTGTCACTTTCCATCTCAGCCTCTTGGCACAGATCGGGCTAAGCGATACCCAAAACAGAGGAGACATAACCCAAGAGGTGGATGACCAATCAATCATGTACAACTTTACAACGATAAAAAAAAAAAAAAAAAAAACTTGAAGTGCCTTGAGATGACACGCAGCCACCTTTAATTAGCCCTCCAAGCATCTAAGTGGCTCCTATGTTGTTTCTTGTTTGCGAAGGGGACGTGATCTGACACGGTGACCGGGCCAGTTTGCCAGGGCAACGTCAGGCGGGGTTGACATGAAAAGCCTGTGACTTTGCCGAGCGAAGCTGTGTGAAGAAAGCAGTGGGAGCCCAAGGTTGAGAACATGCCAGACAGTGCCCATGCAGAACACGACAGCAGCGGCAGAGCCCAGTTGGCCATGGGACAATTTGGCCCGTAACACCAGCAGACTTAGCACTCACTCACTTACAAAAAAAAAAAAAAATCTAACTGCTTTTCTCTTAGTGGCACTCCCTCCCCTTAAGAAAAAAGTGTTGGCAAATTGATGACCAACTTTACTGGTGCACATAAGAAGGCTTGATCCAAATAAATGGTAGCCATCAAAAGAAAAGTTTAGTGCTCGCGGGCTGAAAAGCCTCCATCCAAAGTGGCATTGGGCTCATCTCGAATGAAAAGAGGTGGCGGTGGTGTGGAAGGGTGGGGGGAGGGGGGGTCTTTTCTTCTTTTCTCTTTTCCATTTGAATTCTTCCCCCTTTCTCTCTTCGACTTGTCTGTTGAAACATGTGGTCAGCTGTTATGCTTCCATGTGGTCAGATGATCAAAGCTGGAGGAGGGGGGGCTGAGTATTGGAGTGAGGTGTG
>NW_017805016.1:499321-512905 GCF_001891065.2 Hippocampus comes
GGAGGGAGGAGAGGGTGGAGGAACGCAAGAGGCCCAGCCTGGCAGAAATAAAGACTTCCTAAGGCCTGCCCGCTGACAACAGAGCCCCAAAGGGAGAGTGAAAAATGAAGCCTACACACACACACACACACACACACACACACACACACACACACACACACACACACACACACACACACACACACACACACTAAAGGGGTTTCACTCAGGGAAAGGGGGCCGCCATTGGGGCGAACATTAGGGAGAGGGCAAGATGGAAAAGCATAAGAGAATAGGATTATAATATTTGCTCAGCGCAAAGAGAAACAATTGTGCGCCCATTTCACAGTATCTTTACAATTGAGCCTGTGTCGAATCCGAGAAGGGATTTTTCTTCTTTTTGGGGATGGGTGGGGGGGGGGCGGTTACAGGGGGGTCGTCTCATGAAAAATGGATGCCGTTTGCTTCACCTGCTCAACTCGACTTCTCTGATCTAGCAACGGCAGAAATAAACTTTGGTAACCCTAACCCCACAGACGGCAAGAAAACAACAGGTTTTCTCACCCGAGTGGGTCGACGTTAGCATACACAAACAAGAATGCACACAAAGGTGTGGGGGTGCGCATACCTCGGCCACTCAATGTTTACCTGGGAGCCAGAGGGAGCCGTGAAAGCTCACAGGTACCACCACTACTTTGCATGAACGCGGGAGCATATAAAACACTCCTCACCACTGTCCGTCATCTTGATTGCCCAGCACGACTCCTCAAACCAGCGAACCCCCCCGGCCCCTCCCCTATCTTTCTACACGTCCTCGACCAGATGGCCTTTTTTTTTTGTTTGTTTGTAATTGTTTCTCTTTTCTTGCACCTCTGATCTACAAAACTAAATCCCCATGATAGCTGCGTGGAGCTGAGTGGTTTTTTTTTGTTGTTTTTTTTGAGGGGGAGAGTAAACTGGACAAATGGCTGGAGGTAGCAGAGCAAATAAAATGGATTAAGATGAGGCTTCTCACAGATACTTCAGAACTATTTTGGTGACAAGCCATGCACCCCCCGTTCCCCAGAAGATGCCAGCCTTTCGAGAAGAATAAACCACAGACATTCAAAAAATATTCTGGTAGGTTGTGCAAGCAAACATTTTGACATTTGTTGCGGCATTCTCATCGTGTCTTCTATTTTGCAATACTTATAATCATCACGTTTTCTACGTCATAAAGCCACCAGAAAACAAATGCACCTAAATATAAAGAGCAAATATATTTATGGAGAAATACACTTATCCAGTTAAAATGTCAATCTCAATATTTAAAAATATCATTACATTTAGTAAGAAGGAGAAAAAAAAATGATATGAAAAAGCAAAATCAAATGTCACCGCTTGCCTCCATCCAGCCAAAGGTTAAATTCTTGACTCCCCGCTGTCTGCCACCATTAAGTTGCCTAGCAACCCGCTACAAGCTATAATTAGCTTGGCAAAATCAAGATTTCCATTTTGTTAACACAAAAAACACTTTTCTGAAAAGTGTCACATGTTCTTTGAAAGAGACTCCAAAAGGCGTGTGTTGAAATGTTTTTTTTTTTTTTTTGAGGGGGTGGAGAGGAGACTGTCATTGCTGAGTGAAATGTGCAGCTGCTATAACATATTTAAGTAATTAAAAAAAAAACAAGATGGCAAGGCAGCATATCAACCTCTGAGCAACCTTCTAATATTATTAGCATGCTCGCTGCCAACTTCGATTTTAAAGGTTTTTTTTTCCCCCACTCATTCGTTTCCACCATCTTTGCAAGGGGCGAGATTCCCTTAAAGAGTAAAACAACTGGAATCAGTTATTATTATTTCTATTTTTAATTTAAATGGGACCGACTATGTTCAAACTATATCTTCTGAAGCAAATAGGATTTCAAACGACAGATGACTGCCGATTGGAGTGCCAGAGCAAGCCCATAACATTCCCCGGACCTCAGCTGAGTGTTTCTCATCATGCTTCTCGCCACCAACTGATTGCGCCGTAACGTCATTGTTGATGTGTACCATAACGCTGGACATTTCTGGCAAGCCTTTTATTTGGGTTGCCAACTAAACCCCGATTTCCTGTTTGTGACGTCTTTATTTTCTGGTATTACGTACTAAGATACATTTTAAGGTTAGAAGGTTAAAAAGTCAGTCTACAAGCTACCTCTCTTGTTCTACGCAGGTAAAATTCAGGTGAAATCAAATCAAACTGTCTTTCAAACTAGTTGCAACATCTATTCCTGTTTGAATATGTTGTTGGAATTTTGTAAGGGTTTTTTTTTTTGTTTTTTTTACAGTATGAAGCCTATTTCATTATATTTACATACACTGAAAAAAAATGGTGTGTTGAATTAGCGCAATTTGATTTTAATAAGTATGAGCTTCCGAAAAGACTGCAACCGTGTCGCGATGCGATGATGTCACCGTATCGACGAGGCTGACGCAGAAATATCGAGCCCGCCTACACTGCCCGCAACTGCCGTTTCCAGACCGCAGCGAACGTAGCCGAAAGTAGGGAATTGCCCGAACAAGAATTGTACTATTGTTCATTCAATCTTTCTCCTTGATGGGTCTGTATCTCACCTCCAAAATGTAGGGCAGCAGAAACAAAGAGGGAAAAGTATTTTGATTGTAGTCGAATGCAAACATGCATACGCGCGCAGGCACGGCACTTGCTGCAAGCGCAATGGAAAAAAAAAAAGTCAACAACTCTCCTGAGTCTTTCAAAGGCTTTAGCCTGTGAGAGCGCGCGAAGGATTTTAGGAAATCACACGTGCACCGCTTGCATTGTGTATGTGTGTAAAGTGTTTTCGGCAGCTTGAACCCTTCGAGGGGGTTTAACAAAGATGAGGAAGAGTCTTGAAGATTCCAGCATGCTTGATGTTTGGGTATTCAAGGCGCTTTTCCTCTCGCTGTCACTCACCGTGGAGGCAGAGGTGTACCATTAAGCTCATAGAACTTTCTGGAAAACCCACAACAAGAGTGACAATAGAAGTCTGTTTCCTCTTGCAAGGAAAAACTCTTGAAAACACGTTTTTTTGTCCAGTCCAAGCAAGACTTATTAATTTGAACCAATTACTTAGAGTGACACATGACAGATCTTTTTTTTTCTTCTTTTCTTTTTGCATCCAAGTCCATGAATTAGATTTTCAGTATCTGCTGATACCGAGACCAAATCTAATACTTCATCAATGCTTTCAGAAGGAAAAAAAAAGAGAATACATTTGTGTATGATGCAGTACGACCGGTCTTAAAAATCTGCAGCTTGAATAAAATCCATATTTTTATCTGGAGGAGACTTGTAATTGTCTTCTTACTGGACTCCCTCAAAAGAGCATCAAATAGCTGCAGCTCTTTCAGAATGCTGCAGTTTTGACTGCCTTTTCAATGCGAAAGGCCCTGGATTGTAAAACGAATGACACTGGCTCAGAGGAACCAAAGAAACGTGCCGACAATTACTCGCCTAGAGAGGAACAGAATAGCGTTGTTAATAAATGATGTTCGGATGATGTTTGCTTGTTTTAGGTGCCCGTACCTTTCCAGAACCCCCCCCCCCCTTTCAGTCGCACACAGGAAGGTATCACACATCATCAACAGTCGCCTTTTGGTCCCCATCAATTGCCCAATGATTATCTTAACACGAGACGGTCGCACGTCAGTTACGGGCGACGCCGTAAAACAGACAAACCGGCCAATGACTCGTCTGCTAAAAGCAAAGTTTGCTTTGCCTCGGTGTCCTGATGGAGGAGTGGTTGAAAAGACAAAGGCAGGGGCAAAGGGGAGTGTGACACCACTGCCTGTTGACTCTTTGGAGTATTTAATTAGCCGTAATCCAATTGAGGCACACGGCTTCCTGTTAAGAGAGGTGCAAAGGTTTGAAATAAACAGCTTACGGTACTATTAAAGCCTACGGATATAGTCAACAGCCTGTAAGGAAGATAAACCGCTGACCTCACTGATACGATGAGCATCGGTCTGCTCCTCAGGCGGAATCGAAAAATCAAGCAGAACCTGCCGCGGACGTTTCAAATGAAGAAGCAAATTGCTTCGACATCATTAGCTTTCATTTTTGATCACAGCTACCTCGGACCAAACAGTGAAATTCATTATGCAAAGACGATAAAAGGTGACATGACACAGTGCTGTACTGCACTGAACTGACCTGAACCAAACTATGAAACTCTTCTGTACTCAATAGGTCAATCAGAACAAGGTCAACAGTGACAGTGCAGTAACTTGTTTTATCCTCGCTGCTGGGTGGGAACCAAATCTGGTCAATTTCATATTTATTCACACATCAATTGCATTTGTCTATTCCCACGTCATGTTAAACTTTCGGGTATAATATGCACCCGTTTTCTTCAGAGGCAGCACAGTGGAAAACTGGTTAGCACGTCCGCTTCACATTGGAGAGGTGCAGGGTTGGATTCAGGCTGCGGCCTTCTTATGTGGAGTTTGCATGTTCTCCCCGTGCCTGCGTGGGTTTTCTCCGGGTACTCCGGTTTCCTCCCACATTCCCAAAACATGCACGGCAGTCTGATTGAACACTCCAAATTATCCTTAGGTGTGATTGGGAGTGCGAATGATTGCTCGTCTACGTGTGCCCGGCGATTGGGTGGCAACCAGTTCAGGGTGTCCCCCGCCTGCTGCCCGAAGACGGCTGGGATAGGCTCCAGCATGTCTGCGACCGTCGTGAGTATAAGCGGACTAGAAAATGAATGTATGGCGGGATGTTTTGTTCAGCGCAGAAGGAATAGGGAAAGAAATATAAGGTATGTGCGCGCTTAATCAGCTCAATGTTTTATTTATTGTATCATTCATGGCTCTAAGACCGTTGAACAAGAATTTGGGAAAATGACGTTGCCACAAGTATTGAAGGCACAGACATCAATGACAACGTAATAAATTAGCTATTGTTTCGGCAAATCCAATTAGAGATTCAACATCGTTTGCGGAAGTGGTGCTGTGATCTGATGATCAAGAAGGCACCCCCCCCCCCCTTCGCCCACCCCCTTGAAAAGTCGTGACTGCAGACGCAAGGATTCCACCCGACGGCAATGATACACTGTATACGGGAACAAAGCAAATCATCCCCCTCAAGTCTCATTTCAGTGGTACTGATTGTCACCGACCTAAGCTTGTGATCGTTTCTGTTGAAGCAGTATCTCACATAAATGCAACCGCGAGCCAAAGGTGTCAGCTTGCTCACTTGTCTCAGATGCATCCAGACAAGCAGACATGGTCATCCTGGTGCAACGCAATTCAATTCAATTCGGTTAGCGATCTTGCAGTCAGTCAGTCTGAGGGGCACAGTTGGGCAACAGTTGGTTGATGCAGAAGGCACAGGCTTTCTTGAGGAATTACTAAATCTGAATGGTCAAAGAAAAAAAAAAAAAGAATTATAAAACAAGGCTGACAATGGCGGCAACAGACAGACAGACGCCTTAGTAACCAATTTATGGAAGCCCAGTAGGGCACCTGCTGGTCGTGTAACGACGGCCCCTTGCTAATCACGGCACACCAACACTTCCGGAAACTCAAACCTCCGTGACAAGCTGAAAAACAGATGTGTTGACTCAAAGTTGACCAACTTGAGTGCAGCTTGGGTCAAAAGACACAGTTACCAGCCACAATGCTTGGTACACCTGCAAATCGAGGAAAAAAAAAAAGGAGCAATATCATCATGGACATGGATCACGGGGACCAGTGTGTCCATGTTGTGGCCTGCGAGGGAAGACTGTGAAAGAAAAATCAAGCTCTAACTTCTGTTGTCCCGAAGGAGGAGTGGTACGAAAACAAAGGCGGGGGGGGGGGGGGGTAAAGGGCAGCACGACACCTTTGTCTGTTAATTGTGGAGTATTTAATTAGCCGTAATCCAATTGAGGGCACACGGCTTTCTGTTAAGAGAGGTGCAAAGAGTTGAAATAAACAGCTTTACTCGACTGTTGCGGCCTAAAGATACAGACTGTAAGGAAGATAGACAGGTGAACTCTCTAATACGGTGAACATCATTTGCAGGTGACCGCGGAAAGTAAACAAGGAGCCGGAAGATTTGAGTTGATGACACCAGAAGGAGTGTTTTTCCCTTTGGAGCTTTTTGAAAAACTGAATGTAAGGACGACAATATCTAAACCAATCCCCATGCCACTGGATATGCAAATGCACTGAAATATAAATGACAAATGGCACTTTGGTAAGAAACTACAACGACGATGCACTTTGGGCCATTTCCAAAGTATTTAACAGTCAAACACAGAAATACAAAATGAAACCACTTGCAAGGAGCAGACACTCACATTGAGCTACCTGAATGGCAATCGGCCAATCGGACAACCTGCTGTCATACACTTGGCTATGCCTCTTAAAGGCACACCAACACGTGTGACACTGTTTCTGGGCATATGCGCAAAAAAAAAAAAAAAAATAAATTGATTTACATTCTCTTCAATTCGATTTTTCAATTTAGATTTTATAATACAGTGCTATTTTTATTTATTCAAAACAATTGTGGTGTTATGGAGGGCACTAGAACAGATTATTAGCAGTTCAATTCATTTCCATGGGGAAATTTCGATTTGATACACAGTGCAGTGGAACTTCAGGAACCTCATTCTATAACATTTGCAAACACGTTTATTGTTCCCCATTGAAAAGAATGAAAATGCAATTAATCGATTCCAGCCACAAGATAACATCTTTGCCTTATTTCGATAGTTGCGTAGTTCAAATTAAGTACCGTGCAGTCACGTTTATGTTCGCTGTGGTTCGCGTCAGCGCAGCTATTATGTCGTATCGTGCAGTTGTGGCGGCCATTTTAGGCACAAAAAACAAAAACAACGACACCTGACGCATGGGGCCGATGATGTTTAGGCGGCACAAAGTTGTCAGCGCTCCTTGACCATGACAAGACTGTTCGTAAAACCGAAAATGGTGTGTAGCGCCACATTCATTTTTCTTTCCTCATTAACCAAATTATTTGTCAAGCGGAATCTATTGTAAAACGAGGTTTCTTTATATGTGTTTATGTAGTTATGAATTAAGCTGTAAGGTGTCACTTAATATGCCTTGGCTGAAAAAAAAAAAAAAAAAGAATAAAACCGCAGCTGCATCGCAAACCACGCAAACCCTGACATTAACCAAAAATTGCGCCAAGCGTGTTCCCAAGGATACCAACATACCATTTGCCCACTTTCCCTCTTCTTTGTACCACACCTATCATTAAGCAAAATAATCATTTACTGGAGCGAATGGCGAAGGCGACATGTGACAAGGTCAAAACTCATCGGCGCGTCGTCGTCGGATGTTGCCGAGCAAAAGCGTCGAAAGCAAGTTTGCCATTCCAGATGCCCACAGACACACCGGCTCGCCTGAGAGCCACCAAAAGCCTCCGAAGCCTCAGACAAGCGTTCTTCCATCACCCCACCTCCGCCTCTTGCTCCTCCTCCCATGACCATCTGTGAGGCGTACGCACACATCAAGAAACGCGGTCCTGCATGGGACCGTCTGCCTTGATAGCAGGTTTGCTAAGACTCCTGTGCCAGGTAAGCGCTGACCTGCTTCGAAAGTGACAAGAGTTTGGTGAGGAGGACTGCTGAGCCAGATGGCTGAAAGCTAAGCTAAGCTAAGAATAAGATTGAGACATTTGGCCAGGTGACATTTTTTTTTTTTGACAGGTGGACAAAGCAGAGCCGTCTGGCCTTGACAAACGCTGCCATGGTTTGGATAAGGATGAGCTGTGCTGAATCGTGTGGCATAGAAAACACACACACACACGATGGTGTGACTGTTTTATGTGTGCGTAAATATGTATGTGAATCTGCTTAAGCACGTCCAAATGGGTTGAATTTGATGAATGCTCAACAAATGAAACAAAGGTTCGGACCATAAAAAAGATTGTGCAAAATGACAACCTCAAATTCATAAGAGTTTTGTATTTTTCACTGCAGTTATATTTTTTTTGTTTATTTTTTTAAATTGACATGTTTTAATTTGGTTTATTTGTTTTTATTAGTTGTGTTTTTTTTTAAAAAGGCATTGTTCTAGTTTAGTTTTTGTGGGGTTTTTTTTTGTTTTTAATATTGTGTATTTCTTGAATGATAGATAGACACAGTGGCTTGTAAAAGTATTTCGCCCCCTTAAACTTTTTGACCTTTTTCCAGAAATTTCAGGCTTCAAACATAACAATATTTAATTCAGATTTTGTTTTTGTGAAGAATCAACACCAAGTGGGACACAATCGTGACGGGGAACAAAATTCATATGATTTTTTTCGGCTTTTTCTTTTCTTCATGTTTGAAGCCTGGAATGTGGAAAGTGGTCAAAAAGTTCATGGGGGGCCAAATACTTTCACAAGCACCCCCCCCCCCACACACACACACGTTTCATTAATGAAAATGTTTGTTCAATTTTAATTTTAGTTATTTTGTTTGGTACGGTGCTTTTTTATTTATTTATTTTGGGGTGAGGGGTGATGAGCAGTGTTGTGTTTCTGCCAATCATACTTTTCGGAATCGGCAAACATGGCAAAAAAAAACCATCTAACTTGATTTTATGTGACCATAATGTGTGATAAGAGCAGTCTGTGTGAGCACAAAACCTTTCTGCTAGAAAGCAAAACAATGTCAGGTAAATATTCGTAGAACCGCTGAACCTTATTTGGTGTTAATTGGAGGCACAAGAAATGGTGGCAGTACAGCCATGTCCCAGTTTTGAAGCTGTTCACACTTGTGCAACACATTATATGAGCTGTTTATGTTTAATTCCCCGCTCAAAAAGATTAGGACCAAAAAAAAAACCATTTCATGTTGTACAGGTTACAGATCACAAGGCTAACAATTTAAATGATTTATTTTGGTCTCATTTTTTTCTCCATATCACAAAATCCTGGCATTTCAGCAGAGGTGGGAAGACTTTTCACATCCACCGCATACATGTTTTGCAGTTTGCAAAGTCAAATTGGGTCAACGGAGGCGGTGCATCTTTGCTGTGGTTGTCATGGCAACCGTCTATTACTTTTACAGTGTATTCAATGACAACGCCTGACATAAAAGATGTCAAACACGACCGAGTCACTCATTCCCATTTCAGATCATCGGCAATAAAGTCTACATTTCACAGTCAAAGTCCTGGTCAAGTCTAATCACAGCGGGCAAATTTCTCATGAGCGAGGCGATTCCTTCACTGTCAGCAACTAATTTCCATCCAGAAATGACAAAGCGGTGCAGTTTACAAAACCTTGAGTGAGCGCTAAAGGCCGGGATTTAAACAAACTAGTCTTCAGTGGTTTTGTTTACACAGCAGGTATCACACGAGGCCACTGCAAAAATACATTTATGTGTAATGTAATAGATGTGATCAATACATGAACTTTAATGGGCTTTTTTGCGTGGTGGTGGCGGGGGTGAAATGTAAATAGTCTCGTAAAAAGCATGTTTAGTACTTGACGGCACAGTAAGGTGGTGGAAAAATGCACAAGTGAATGTGATACTACTTCTCAACTTTTTGTGGATTTTACAAGTACTTTATACGTGTCCCGATTTAGAGTTACGAGGCTTCAGTGCAGGACCGCGCTGTGACACGTAGCACTAACGCCTGCTGGCTTTACGCATTCTATGTTAGCATGAAGCTAGCTGAGATGTAGCAAAACAAAATGATGAGGTTTGGTTGAATATTTTGTTCTTTGTCTTTTATACATACTGGGCAATGTTTAAGCCTAATTTGAGATGAGAGAAGAGCTGCTGCTGCAAATGTTTAATGAGCAGGTTTTTGAATAGTTGTCATCACCATAAACACCTACGTGAACTTACCCCATCTATGGCGTTTTGCCTTCGTTAGCATTAAGCTAGGCGATTTTCATTATTCTGTAGTTTGGTGGAACATTGTGGTGCTAAAATATACAATTGATTTTCTACTGTTTGGTGTCCGTTCTACAGTCAACTTCAACTGTGTGAACAAATAAAAAGCTCAACGCAAGCATGTGTCGCATCTTATTTGTAGAATGCTTTCAAAAGTGAGTTTTAATGAATTGGGAAGGGTAAAACTACTTTTAAAAACATGATTTTTATTGATCTCTCTAGTTAACATATTTTCACCAATCAAGAGTGGGTTTGGAATGCATCCACCTTGATAACAAGGGTTCAACTGTACAATGACATTCCACTAACTGTACAAAATCAGTCAGTCAATCGGATTTTTTAATTTTAGTCCATTTAACGTCCTAGAATAAAATACTCTTCTTTTATTGTATTTCATCAGAACTTTGTCATCATAAAATACGATGTAGCACTTTCACAACAGCTGCAGCTGGAACAAAGCGCTTTACAGAATATTTGACGTACAATAACAATCGTCCCGCACCATCACCATCCTCTCTCTGATCCACTGGAAGAAATCGCACAGTTGGACTACCTTATACGGCTCCTTGGGCCGTAAAGGGCTACTAATGACTCTGAAAATGTATTTCATAGCGGCCTTAATCATCCAACAGTGGGCCACCCCGCCTCATCGATCCGGGATGCTGGAGTCAAATCTGCCGTTAATAATTAATTATTGGTTGGGGAGAGGCAAATCCATTCGCTTTGGCGAGCGCAGACAGGGCACATTTGTTCACAGCAGATAAACGTGCTCTTGCACAGATGAACAGTTCAGCCACACAGGGTCCACCTCGCGCACGCACACAAATACTTGCGTCCGGACGCATTGGCTCTAATCTGAAATGCACCCGATGTGCGTCGGGCCTGCACTCAAGAGAGGCAAAGCCGCACAGCAGACACACAGACCTGCACGCTCGTCTCGATCCAGCTATCCAATCGGCATCTTGCATGGCGGCCGTGCCAGCGCGGCCAATCAAATGACACAGTTCCCCCGTTTCGACACCCCTTAACGGGAATGCACACGACAGTCCAGCTGTGATTCTTGGACCTAATCCAAGCAGCCTGTCGGGGCCCAAAATGTCGAGCAAGGTGGCGTCTGCTTGTGATCAGATAAAATCTTCAATCGTTTTGCATCACTTTATCACCTTATGGTTTACTTTCAACAAGGAAGGATGGGAAGAAAAATGAATTAAGCACCAAGTGGACATTTGAGAAATACACCACAAGCAACGATCCTTTCTGTACCTTTTTTTGGCAGTTTACCATAAATGTACCAACTGCAGTAGTTGTATTAGTCGTAAATTTTAAGGTATTTCTTTGTACTCACTCTCTCACTCACAGAGTTGACTGTAAAACTGACACATTAAACAGAGAGTTAAAGATTGCACAGTACATTGAAACATAAAAAAAGGCTAGCTTCATGCTAACATGCCATGTGAAGCTCCATAGAGGGGCTAACGAACATTAGCATGGATGTCACTGTAATTGTAAACCTTCATACAACTGCAGCAAACCAGAAACAGAGCAAACAACATGACTCACAGGCATTCTCTGCTCAGTGGGAACAATGACTATTACGGGAGCTTAGTAGGGAACCTCCTCTGGCCCTTTTCTCTTAATCACACAGAAAATTTTATTTTGCATGTACATTGTCAAAACTCATCATCGTTGAGTACAAAGCTATTCTGTTATATGAGTGGCAACACACTGATACAAAGGTTCACTAAATCCTCTGCCAAATGGCGGAAGAGTAATTGTGACCGTCACTATAGGTCACTGGCATAAAAAGACGAACAAATATAATACTATTAGTAATATAGCCGAAATCGAACAATTGGGATTTTTGCCTGGTGTAAGTTCTTGATTACAAGTAAAACTCAAAAGACTACAACTCAAAAAAAAAAAAAAAAAACCCTAAAATGCTGTGGGGGCGCTTCATTGTCATCAACTGCTAATGAGGGCTTTGTACCTTGGAATGTCACCACCTACTGGAGCCAAAGCATAACTGGTACAGTATGAGAAAACAAGAATGAAACTAGCAAACCAAGCAAATATCAATCAGAGCTACAAAAAGTATATAAAGAAGTACCGGACACGTACACATTTTATAGCGCTGATGTCATCATGTGTCTGAATCATCCTAATACAGGCTTGCTGCGTAAAATCCGGCTATCAAGCAAACTGATCCCCAGCCTCTACGTTCCATGATGGAATCAGACGCAGACTATCGTTACAAACAGTATCATGGCTGACCTGGGCTGGCATTGCTGTATTGTACCATTTGATGGAAAACATGACTTTGTAGTGAGACGCTAAGTGAGGGCAAGCGTTGGAGAGAGACGAGCAGCAGCCAAAGTAACACAACCACTCTCACACAGAGATTTGGCCCAGATCAGCCAGAGAGATAAAAGAAGAGGATTACTCTGGCAGAATCACTTGAAAGTCTCCTCTGACTCTCTGCCACTTCTACAAAGTCACCTCTGACAATGAAACCATCTGCTGCTATGCTGACACATCAAAACCACGCGGGGGCGGGGGGGGGGCACTTCATCATTTGGGAAGTATGCAAGGTCGAACAAGCTGTAAGCATATTTTTACTGATTGAAAAGTACTTGTGTCATAGGTGGAAGGGATATCGCTGCGACATCATACATATCAGTACAGTGAACACCAAATTGTCGCAAGTCATACGTTTCTGAGACTCCCCCATGATCGTTGAAAATCTGTGCGACAGAAACCGTATTATAAAAAAAAAAAAAAAGTATAGTTTTAACCCTCCGACATGCTTTAAATACATTAAAGTTATTGAAACACACCTCGACTGATTAACCCTTTCAGGGATAGTGGTTACTACAGTGAACAGCTTATCATGTTATCAAGGTGCATGAAAGGGTTAAAAGGCACATGTTAAAGTATACTTTAATGTCTGGTGATTGAGGAAATGAAAACATGAATTTAAAAACATGGTATATAAAAAAAAAAAAAAAAATCACCCAAACCACGTTAACTAGCTAGCTTAATGCTAACAAGATTGCTTTGCACCATATACAGGCTAACAGAAATTAGCATCAATGTAAAAAGATGCCCTGTAAAGCAAATTTTATGGAAGAGGAAAAGTTTGTGCATAATACTTTTTATTAAGCTAATTTGGTTTGAAATGTTGTCATCAAATATTAAATAATTCCCTTAAAAATACCCCAAAAATATTTTAATTAATTTTAGCATAGTATTCAAATGTTTAAAAAAAATGCCCTTTATACTGGACATTTGAAGATATTTCCTCCCTTTTTTTCTTTTAATCTGATTTTTCAATTTGTTATAAAAACAGCTGCAATCGATAAAACACAGCAAAATGTTTCCAGTAGACCCCCCATCATCGAACAATGATTGGGGAGGGAAAAAATGGTGACTGCACAATGTCTTTTTTCTTAATTGTCAAATCTTCAACATAGCGGGAGGGCGTGAATGATGAACCGCAATAGTTTGTGCTTAAACTACCACTTAGGCTTTGTGTACTACAACATTTTCTTACCTGAAAACAAGCAGCATGTGACTGGCTTCCATTGCTCAACTCAGGAATTAGTACACCTGTGCCATTCAATTTGCACTCCTTATACTGTAATGCTCCAGTTGGGGCGTACCAAATATGACCTAAGTGTGGGGGGGATAGATAGAGCAGCAATCATGCTTGAACTTTTATTTAAAAAAAATATATATA
>NW_017805016.1:512923-522382 GCF_001891065.2 Hippocampus comes
TATATATATATATATATCTTCCAGAACCGAAATGAGCAGTGAGACCATTTTACTGACTGGCAGATGATTTTACATCCTGCAGAAGATGGCTCAAAGAGGTGAAGATTTCTGACCTGAAATAGCTTATTGATTTCTGTACATCACTTACAAAGCTGCCTGGCCAAATGTAATGAAACGAAGTCGTAGAAAGTGGGAACATGAGTGAAATTAGAAGCCTTTCAATTTGGAGGATTTGTACCTGACTCGTTAAACCCCAAAGTATATAAAAAGGTCATATATATGAATACTGGAGGACACGTGATGTCTGCTGCTTTGCTCTTCATGATCAGTGCTCAACACACTCAATTCTCACATATGAGTGTGTGTCTGGTTAAAAGTGTTTCCCTGCCCCCAATCTGCTAAAAAAAAAAAAAAAAAAGAGACAGACAATCATAAATGTTAAACTTGTTCAAATTTTATGATGAGGACCGATGACGAGTGTCCACCCCGAATCATTCACCACAATAAAAACCAGGATAATTGTTTGCAACCACAGTGTGGTTTTTTTCTATTTCGTCTTGTAATGCTAGTCTTACTTCTCTGTCTTTTTGGCAGTTTGGATGCCCTGTAGCATCAGGCTGCCTTTCACAGATAAATCTTAACTGTCACGTCTACTTCAGGCACTTGGTATACGAGAGTACACTTGCGACCGTCCGGGGAAATACTGTCGTGTGTTCGGTGTCCCATGTCGGCGATTTTGTGCATACCGCACATAGCAGTAAACACACATGCCAATTTTATTCTCATTCATGTGTGGCGTATGTCACGTTTTAAAAATCATATAAAATGGTCTTTTACATGGAGTGCCCCAGGGTTCAATTCAGAGGCCCGTTTTATTTTCTTTGTACCTACTCCTCCTGGGTGATGTTATTCAAAAGCATAGCATTTCATTTACATTTTATGCAGACAACTCTCAGCCGAGAAAAATATCCCCAGCGCTTGTGTTCAGCATTTAGTTAATTTAAACATCCAAAGTTGCAATGACAGTAAGAAGGTTATACATTTTGAACTCTGTACTGCCCCTAACACCTCCTTTTCTTCTTAATCCCCCTCGCACCTTTTTTGAGGCCTGTTGTCACCAACGTTGGTATAACAATTGACCAAGATTTTTAAATGGAGCAACAGATTAACTCTGAAATAAAATCCTTTTCCTCTCAGTTGCGGTTATGAACTCAAGTCAAGTCTTTACTTTCTTTCAACAACTTGGAGCCACTTTTAAATGCTTGCAAGATGTAAAACCTTTCTCCAGAATAAACCCTCCCGTTTTTGTCCGCTTTTTGTTGTGTCAACAGACCCTAAGAGGAACAAGGCCATGGAGTGTGTTAATGCCATGATGTTACCGATCCGGAAGAGGTCAAAGGCATAATGGATTATAGTCTCCTCGAGAGCAACCTTCCAACCTAATAACACTGGTACCTCGAACAAAAAGTCTGGCCTCAGACCCTCAGCTGCCGCTTCCACCAGCAGACCTCTGACGACCGCTCCTTTGTCATATCCACTTGTTGGACAAATTCACATTTCACATGTCAATTAAATGAGTGTTGCCCTGGTGATTTGAAGATCCCACTAATTGTAGTCTCCCTCCACCTCCTCCTCTTCCTTCCCGCCGTTGGTTTTCGCCTCGCCTCCCAGTCCTCCTTGGGTTCTTCGGACATTTTCCACATGGAGGAGCAGGGAATGAGGGGCTTTGTACCGTCGGGCCCCGCGACCCCCTCCCCCCCGCCCCCGCACCCAGCAGGCCACGCTTCTTCATTCATATTCGCTGATCACTAACTGGCCTCAACGTTAAGTACATCTGCACTTGGGCAGTTGCTGGATCAAAATTGTTGCATTGACAACGAAAATGCAAGTCCTTGTGAAGTGAAAACAAATCTCTTTTACATTTGAAACACAACAGAAAAATGTGTTGACAATTCTATATAGATATAAATTTACATTGATTAATAATTTGACTCTGAATAATTTGTACCATTTATTTAGTCATATTTATTTTCTTGAATCTGTTGGTTAAAATGCAATAAATCATGTTTTAATTCCTTTATCTCATTAAATAATGCGTAAATCGATTAATTGTAATAAAAAAGTGAAAAAAATTAACATGCATTTTTAATTAAAAAATAAGAATTAATGAATTTTGAATAAATTAACACCTCAATAGTAAAATAAAAAAATAGAACGACTTATTCAATTAAAAAAAACTAATAACCAATCAATTTTAATAAAACTGGCATATTTTTGAATTATTCATTTTAACAACTTTTTGGGCCAATCAGTTCATTCAAAGGTGTGTTGTAGTTTACAATGGTGTAAAACTGCCACTCATCACAGTCAGAACTGTTTCTAATATTTTGGTTTAGCTAAAAGAAGAAAATCTTCATTAGTCCCACACTGGGAAAATATGCAGGCGACGCACGAGGTCCACAGTATGCTGCAGTACAGTTGTACACCACCCCCAATAATAAGCACATTGTTGAAATACATTGCACCGCTTCCTTGCTTGTGACGTGTTTTCCCCGTGAGCTATCTGCTTGCCATTTTGCTCAAAGTGCACAATCTCCACCAAAATGATTGCCTATTTTGCGTCTGACACGCTCTAAGTAGATAGCGCAGGTGCTGGATGAATGCGCTGAAGTCAAATGACTTCCCGCACGCACTTCAATCCACCCCCGCACATACAGTATGCCCTGCTATGATCACTTTGACATGTGTGTCATGTTGAGGATTCGGGATGTGGAAACCTTTGGAAAAAAAAAAAAAAAAAAAAAAAAGCACGATGGCCCTCGCATCCTTCCAATTCATTGCCATCGCCATTTACCACTGTTACTAGGCCACCTCCTAATAAGCGGCGCTGACTCCGAGCCCAGTAGACCGACATTCACAGCAGGCCAATGTAGTCCAGATGGTTTGGTTTGTACTTTATCGGAGCAACACCTCATGGAGCCACAATTTGCTGCAGGCTCCCCTTCAGAAGCGTAACAAAACAAACGACAAACTGGACTTCCTTTTGGTGCCAAAGCTACGGAGATACCACTCACACACACACACACACACACACGCACACACATCTATATGCACACAAGTGAAGGAAGTACAGAAATTAGCGGAGCGCAGAATCATTCAAATGGTGACACGAGCATTAACCCTTTCGTGCACCCTATAACCTGATAACATGATAAGCTGCCCACTGTAGTAACCGCTGTCCCTGAAAGGGTTAAATTTGGCACATATACAGTGGTACCTCTACTTATGAAATAAACTGGTTCTGGAAGAAATGTCTTAACTAGAAAAATTTGTAAGTCGAGACGCATTTTCCATGTAAATGCCCTAATCCGTTCCAAGCCCCCCCAAAATTCAGAAATAAATGTTTTCTAAAGCATAAAAATACATCAAAATATGGATCAAATACATGTTACAATTAGATTATTGCAGAATAAATGAGAGTTGTGCATAATGTGCTTCCGTCGACTGAAAGACAATCTTCCCTGTGTGTCGAGTCTTTTGTTTAAACTTGTCCGGGTAAAAACTCTGTCAATGTAAAAAAAACAAAAAAAACAAATGACAGAGTAAAGAATAAAAATGATGGTCATTTCACTTTTAACTGCGTTCTTATCGTTTTTTTGCCCTCTTCAGTTCATGTTCTCTCAGAAGTGTTTTTTGCCTGGTGTTTTGTCAAGAACTGATCCAAGGACGTTTGCTTTTGTCGGCTTTTAAAAATCCTTTGAAAATGTCCAAGGCAGACAGCCTCGTGATCTAGCGATCGCCCGACTGGTGAAGACTTTTTCTGGGTGATTCACATTTACATAAAACTATCGCAACGCCTCATGACCCGAGGGGCAAATGACGAGGACGCTGCATGGACACATCTATCTTCACACATGGACACATACGGTAGAGATCCCTCTTAGCCAATGGGATGCCAAGATGACGCTCGGTAATAGCCAATGGCAGAGCAGCTCTAAGTATGTTGCGTTCAGGAAACTCGAAGCTGAGAGTATGTTGGATTTTTAACTTTCCTATCTTGAAATTTCTTTCGTAACAAGGGCCACTATTTTCCTGTTGAGGCGTTTCGTAACTTGAAAATTTCGTATGAAGAGACGTTCGTAAGTAGAGGTACCACTGTACTCTTATTTTCAAAAATCCCACACAAAATTCCAAGCTTCCCCAAAAATGCTTTGTCATTTAGAACTATTGTTTTTTCTCAAAAAATTGCAACGTTTTTTTTTCCCCAACTCCAAAGCGACAGGTGAATGACCCACGGAGGTCCAGGGACCACAGTTTGCGAACCGGCATGGTGGTTAAATCCTAATTTAAGTGAACCAAGACGTGATGTAGTATCGGTGATTCTGCAGCCTCCTTAACAACATCTGACAATGTTATGGAACTGCATGGAAAGAATCGACTCAAGTGCAATGCCTGGTGAAAAGTGGGCTTAAGAGGCCTTGACCTCCCATGACTGGGTCACAAACATGACAGCGTTTAAAAAAACGTCTTGGGGGATTAAGTGCTTGTCGGGGCAGTCAGTCGACTCTCATCTCCATCTTTTTCTTTCCTCTTCTTCCACTGCCACCTCAGCGAGCAAGTGCTGCGCATGAGCCAGTCCGGGCTGAAGTCCTGTTACTGCATTTGTGCGCTCATGCGAGAGCTCGTTTGAATGAGCGCCTCCGTCGTCGCCGAAGCCGCTGAGGGAGGCTACAAGTCTGCGAAAGGCCGAGGGAATGCCGGCTGAATTAAGAAGCGACAAGACGTGTACATGCATTGGTGAGTTTTGGAGCCACGTACGTACACGCAGGCTAAACGCAGCACGGGTCGCGATTATCTTCGCAAGGAGGGTAATGTAAACGACAAAGTGATGTCTGAAGGATGAAGGCGCCACCATGAAAGCGCCTGAACAAACACAGGCAGAGCTGTTGCTTTGCATTCCATATATAAAACCTTGCTCATTAGCATACAAATCGAGATCAAAAGAATTCAAGATCAGCGCGTGTTCAAAGAATTCTTTATCAGAGTGAAGTCAAGGGAGCCCCACGGGCCCTGACGACCCCCCCCCCCCCGAATCCCATTTCCTGTCCACTGCCAACAGCTTCACCGGAGGAGCGGGATTACACTTGCGTGAGGGTTGAGGTTAGGGTTAGTGCCCATTTGGGTGAAATTTCACGATGAACCTAAAACGCATGCTCATCTTCTCATGTGAACTTGATTTTTGACCTTATCTCAAAAATTCACGTTCGATGTTTCATCCCGGATCGAACCAATACATTTGCCCGTTCAATGAGAATTGGTATTTAAATGGTCCTCTTCATCCTTCCCATTTTGACATCAGGGCAACCAAGATGACGCCTAAAAATTGATCAACGGAAATCAAAGAGGATGTTCTCACAGAAAAATGGTCAGTAAGCTTCGAGTGCTCTCAGCAGGTTTCGACTGAGACACTGGAAGAGTCACCGAAAGGCATGGAGGAAAATATCCATGGGAACTTCCAGATATCAAATCGCTTTGAGGAAATTTGCCGTTTAACTGGCTGTTGGCGAACAGCATGTTGCGCAATTACCGAAACGTTGACGAAATGGACATTGTGTATTCAAAAATTTAGAGAAGGTCAAATGAAGGTCGCCTGTAAAGGAGGTTCATCCTTTAATTTCACCAGAACGCCAAATACACACCTACGTTTTTTTGTGAGTTGTATATGTCGCTACGCCAGTGCGAACAAATTCCCGAAAAGACAGTGCTCGCCATTCCGCTGTTCCGCCTCCTAAAACCGGCGGCAGTAGGCCTCATGCATGATGACGCTTTGTCTCCCCTCCATTCACGAATCAATGACAACAGTTGAACCGATGGGGCGGGATGGCTCAGATGGCAGAGTGGATGTCTCCTAATGTCTTGTTGAAGTGTCCTTTTTTTTATTGTAATATCATAATATGCAATATGTGTATTGGAAGGCGGGGCCTGTTGTGTCAGGGTGTGACATCACTATGGTGGGAGGTATTGCGGGCAGAACAGCCGTCCTTGAAACGTTCCCAAAATCACTTCAAATTATTTCCAAAGGTCGAAATGGGTCCATAAATCTATTGCGTGCTCCCGCAGTTCTTATTTTGACTACATTGTCTCCCCATGATTGCCGCTATTGTTGTTATTTGTCAGTACCGCAGCCCTAAAGATTTCTGAATACTTTCAACAGGCACTTGACAACGCGCAGCCAATTTTCAAGCAATCATCTTTCCGCCACATTTCCTTAAAAACGATTTCAAAAGATTTGCGAATTTAGTCAGCGCCCCAGCAGTCACCATGTTCAACAACTTTCTCTTTCACAGTTTCAAGGATGATTGTTCTGGAACCGCACAGGAATTTTTTAATGGTTTAAAGGTTATCTGGCGCACATTCAACACCGTTTTTTGTTGATGCTGTTGTACATCTTAAGTATGGAGCTATCATTGACATTGACAAAATTGTCAAAGAAAGAACCCTTTTCATTTTTTTCTTGTCATTACTGTACCTCTCCTAAATTTTCTTCAACCTTTTTGAGGATTGCTTTTTCTTAGCTCAAGAGTTCTAACATCCCAACTAAGATTCTGGGCCAAGTTAGTGGTCTCTGCTCAGATCACTGCATTCTTTGCTACTTCCTACTCGCCCATTCTCTCGCCAAAAGGGTTGGATCACTTTCTGCCGACAGCGTGCCGTTGTCGATCGCACTTTTCCGGCTAGAAGTGGTGATTTGATCCCATGACACAGCGGGGATACTTTGGTTTGTCATATCGTGTGAAAGCCCCACGACTTTGAGGGTGGCTGCCCCTCAAGGTCGAGATTAGAAGCGGCGGCGTTTGCAGCAGATTACTAAAAGCAGAGCGCAGTCGCCCGTTCCTGGTGAAGGTTAAAATGAGCGAGACATTTCAGGTCAGCACCCATTTCCCTCACCGGCTTTGAAGCTGCCATGTCGCTCGACGGCGGACTCTAACGCCGCGAACGCATCGCGCTGAAAAGTGCGCCGACGAATGATATCATCAAAATCAGACGCGCCACCGATTGCGGTACATTCCGACTGAATGGGGAGCCAGTAAAGGAGAAAAATAAAAATGCATAAGCTCAGGACATCAATCATGGCTGGAAAATTGGCTTTCCATATGCAATCCATTTCCTCGCTGTCGCCGCTGCGGCGTGGATGACGCTATTTCCTGACAACTATCCTCAAACGCACGCACAAATAGTATGTAGGGAAACGATTCGCAAATGGTGCCGTGACAGATCAGTGGGTGTGCCGTGGGATTTGATCCTACGTCACCAAATTGATCTAAAAATTCTTTGATACACTGTAGATAATGTATCCCTAATCAATATGCTATATCAGAACAGACAATTAAATGCTCTTCCTGAGAGATGGCACGAGGTAAATAATTAAGTCGTTTATCCACTTTTTGTGAATGTTTGGTGTGCCATGAGGTTTTTTTTGTTTTGTTTTTGTAAACTACAGTATGTTCCTCGGCTCTGTAAGGCTGGTAAACACGGGTTTAGGTTATGCTCGGAGATGAAGGAAGCAGGATATTTCCCATCCATGACCTTTAATAGAATTGCATGTGCCAGTCTAAAAATTAGCAATTTCTGGCTGTATGTGATTGTTGAGCAGTTTTCTGTTTGTTTGGGTTTTAGTTATCAAAACGGGCATTGGATATAATGGATCGTAAAAAAAATTAACTGTTGTTTTGTTTGTTACAGCTGCAGCTGTTGTGAAAGCGCGATATAAATCAGGATGTATTGGATTGTTTTTGGACGAAGACCCGACCAATTAATCGGCCAGCCAATTTAATGGGCCGATATTATCCATCCATCCATTTTCCGATCCGCTTTATCCACACAAGGGTCCGGGGGTGGCTGAAGCCTATCCCAGCTGTCTTTGAGCAGAAGCTGGGGGACACCCTGAACCGCTTGCCAGCCAATCGCAGGGCACACAGAGACGAACAACCATCCGCACTCACACTCACACCTAGGGACAACTTAGAGTGTTCAATCAGCCTGCCATGCATGTTTTTGGAATATGGGAGGAAACCGGAGTGCCCAGAGAAAAACCACGCAGGCCCGGGGAGAACATGCAAACTCCACACAGGAAGGCCGAAGGCGGGATCGAACCCACGACCTCTGCACTGTGAGATCGACGCGCTAGCCACTCGATCACTGGGCTGCAAATATTCTGCCTGTAATTCAATTTTTTATTGCTGTAAGCCTTAAGGTACCAAAAATAAGTTTTTTTTCATTATTTATCTTTTTTAATGAATCGGTAATCGGGAATTCATTTTGCTAGTTATCGGAATCGGCCAAAAGAAAATCCAAATCGTTTGGGCCATATTTTGTACTGAAGTCAAGGATTTGAGTTCAGCGTGCCAGTACTTTGGCCACATGTGCCCTTCATTTATTTCACAAGCCACCCTTGTCTCTCCTTCTCTTCTTTTACGCTTATTTGCCCAATCACCCCCACGTTAACAGCCACCTTTATTTTGCGGCGTTCTCACCTCCCTTGTAAAGCAGTGATTTACACTTGTGCACTAAAAAAAAAAAAAAAAAACAGCTTGAGACAAACAAACATATTAAAAATCCCAAATGCTGAGGTGTTCGAAATCGCAACAGTGCCGGGGCTCGTTTACTGAGGCCACCAAAACTCGCAGGTTAATCACCATTTGTTTGTTTTGCCGTTAGCGGGATTACGCGGAAAATACGGGATGGATTTCAGTCAATCTTTGTGGAGGGTTTGAAATCAACCCTTTGTTTTTTTATCTGCCTGGTACATGCAAACAAAGTTCTGGAGCAACAAAATTTTTTAAATGTCTTTTTCTTTATTTTTTTAAACACGATTTCATTGGTTGTTTAGATACGCAGTTTTGCTAATATATTCTGTACATCATAGATGGATGAGTCAACTTTGAAATGACTTGTATATCAGACAGTGGCGCTATTTATATCAGATTCTACAATAATTGGGTTTTTTTTGCATGTATACAATAGTTTAATTTTAATTTTAAAAAAAAATCACCTATAATACAATTAATCTGCATTTGAACCCCCCCGACCCCATACACACATGCACACACACACCAGCCCAAAGACCACCTTTGGTGCTCTCCAAAGTGAAATTCAGCCCTTCCAAAACCAATTAGCATTGTAAACACCATGCAAATCATGTTTGCCGTGTTGGGGGTCCGAAGGTTGCATGGGTGAGCGTAGGGCCATGGTGGTAATTCTTCTCCCTTGGACACCACACACACATAAACATGGCACTACACCCTGCACCCACCGGTGGCATGTCCCCACCCCCTTCCCCCCCAGAGACGGTGCCCACCTCCCTGACCTCCTCCGAGGGACTTGTCAAAGGGAATTTAACACAAGGGTTCCAAATTCCTATGAGGTGATAATTATTGTCGCTGCTGACGGGGGGGGGGG